>NC_055678.1:3249051-3556134 GCF_017976325.1 Chelmon rostratus
CATTAACACCAAAATCCCCCTGAAAACTTTAAAAGGTCATTTTTGGGGGGTCTCACAAATTAGAACTGAAAGAATAAGTCAATTAACTGGTTAGATGTTTAGCACAGTAATTACTGAAATCAGCAACTATAAAAAATATCAAGCAATTTTTTTCAAGCAAAATTGCTGAACATCTGTCTCAGGTGTGTCTCAGGTGTGTCTCAGGTGTGAGGATTTCCTGGTTTCTTTGTCGTGTAATTAGAAATTAACATTTGACTTTCACTTTAGGAAATCATGATGAGCATTTTTCACTATATTCAGGTACTAATTGCATTCTACTGCAAAGATAGACTGTAAAACTTATTTGCATTTATGCAGTTAAACAATCAAGTGAGGATCCTCCACAGAGACGTGAACCCTGACCTCCACATGAGTGACTGACGGCGTGCTGTGATGCAGGACGCCCAGGACGTAAACCAGGACAGGAAACAATATTCACCTCCCAGCACCCGCAAAGCTCACTAACTACTCTTCAATCTGCACAAAAAGCCAAGTATAAGAGCAAAATGTTAAAACATTAAATGGCAAAGTGTATCTTTTTATTAAGAATTCAATAAATTAGATATAGTATATTAATTAATGTGATTTAGAGGTTTAATGCCACCCTTTTTTTTGCATCTCTTCTTCTGCTCTCATTGATATAAAAGGATTTCAGGGGGTTGCCTAGCAACAGATTGGTAATCTACCTGCCGTTTAGTCTGAAGTAGCAGCTTTAATTGGTCACATGCTTCTTCCTGAGGGACAGATCTGGAGGTGGAAGTCGGTCGTCATGTGTTAAACTCGTCAGTTCATAAGCTGCTGGTTTTAGACCAGACAGAGGTAAGAAAGAAAAAAATGATGACGGGTTGGTTCGAGAATGTAGAAAATGAGCAGATGTGATTGGGTGAGGAACAGACGGTGATTTGTGGTTTGACCTGCTGAAAAAGTTCTGATCTTCCAGCAGCTGATGGAAGCGACGGTGCTGTTGTGACTGCAGAGGAAAGGTCGTCCCCCCTCTGACAGAGAGAGGAGTCCTTTCATATCCATCCTTACTGTTATGAAACCAAAGCAGCAGCGAGCGTGTGTGTGTGTGTGTGTGTGTGTGTGTGAAAGCAGCTTTGTGCAGACTCGTCAGGTACTCACCCCAAAGCTCGACCTCGATTGTTGCAGCGATTTGTTTCACACTTAAACTGAGTTCTGCTGATTATGTGCAGCTGCCTCAGAGCAGGACAGCAGGTCACAGCGAGGACACGGTGATGAAATCATGCAGGGGGGATTTGCTCTGGCGTCTTCACAGGTTCGGTGGACAAAACAAACGTAAAGGCGAGCCTGTTGATGGAGGTTTGTGATTCAGGACGCCGAAGCGGATCAAACCTCACGTTTCTGCAGGTTTGTGTCATTTTGCAGCTGTTGTCCAGACGTGAAAAGTCCGAGAGTTTGATGAATTCTCTCGAGTGCTGTCTTAATCTCATCAGCAACGAAATAACAGAAAGCGTTCATATGTGACGTTACAGTCATGCCAGCAGCTCCAGTGATGGCAGCGTTCAGACTGAACACTGAAACCTGTTGAATGGACTGAAATGAATTCTCATACAGACGTTCATGCTCCCCAGAAGATGAATCTTACTGACTTGGTGAGCCTCTGACTTTTCCTGTAGCGCCACCATGAGGTTGACTTGGAGTTTTTTCATTGAAATATACTGATGATTATTGGATGGATTGCCATCAGATAAGGTTCAGACACTCATGGTCTCCAGCGGATAGATTATAACACCTTTGATCTGACTGGCCTTTGCCGTAATGTTGTGAGGACACCGCTACGCTGAGCCTGATAAGGTGAGACTTTACAGGTGCAGATCCGAGAGCAGCAAGGTTTTATCTTTGTGTTTTGTTAATCCGGCATCTTAGTCTTCTTTAAATGTGCTTGAGAACACATTAAAAACCACGAGGACAGCAAACCGCCAGTGAAACACACGAGCTCCAACTCGGGAAACGATGGATTGTAATCGAGGAAATGACAGTTGCGTTCCTCTCGTGTTTAAATAGAGTCATGCTTTAAATGTGAATCACATATTAAAAGGGGTTTGGAGCAGCTTCACCATAGATGCACAACGATTTTCAGCTGCTGTCTGCTTTATGCTTCTCAGCACCGATCAGCCTCGTCATGTGGCGGGACGGCTGTAGCTGAAAAACACTGTTTCTTATGCAAAATGAGGCTGTGATGTAAAAGCGAAACAAGAAGAAAATGAAAGCTGAATTGCAAAGATCAGGCGGGTGATTAGTGTCTGTGACCTCTGACCTCTGAGCGTGTCGGTGACGACGATCCTGTTTAGAAGTCGTTCACTTCCACATCTCCTCCGGTTTCCTCTGCGTCCATGTGAGGGAGACAAACACTCACAGATCAGCTCCTCAGCTCAAACACAGAGCTGCTGAAAATCCCATTCTGCTGATTTTCATTTTCAGACCAGCCAATGGAGGAAACAAAGACACAAAGAGTAAAGGCAATGTTTCACGCGTCTCATGTAAAATAGTAACCAGCTGTCAGATAATTAGTGGAGAAAACGTCAAATATTTCCTTTTCATGCATGTCGGAGGAAAAGTAGAAGGATCCGTGCTGTCCTTCATTGAACTGGATTCACTCTGCAGTTCCTCCAGGATCCTTGTTTTCCAAAATTAGTCATTATGTAGTCAAATGTGTGTGTGTGTGTGTGTGTGTGTGTCCTTCAGGAGGGAGTTTGCTGAGCTGATGGAAAAGTACGGCTCCAATAATATCCCAGCTTCAGGACGAATCTCTCCTACTCAGCTCTCCACAGGTAAAACACCCACACATACACACACACGAAGGTGCTACACCTGTGCGGTAACACAGGCCACCAACACTGAGCCTAACCTAAACCTGGTCCTGACCTCAGACAGTCCTAAAGGTCAGCAGCACCCTAAAGGGCCAGTGTGGAGGATCTGTTGGCTGAAATGTAAAATAACATTCATAGTTATGTTTTCATTTGTGTAGAATCCCCTGAAAATAAGAATCGAGCCAATAGAATGAGTCGTTATATCCACAGAGGGAGCTGCTACTCTTCCTCAGAGCCCACCATGTGGCACCGCCATGTTTCTACGGTAGCCCAGAACAGACAAACCACACTGACTCTGGAGAGACTTTTACATTTGAGTGGTCATTGTAGGGAAGGCTGAGGTGAGGGTGAGTTGTGTTCACTTGGTTGCAGTCTGCAACGTCACCACTAGATGTCACAAAATCCTCCTCGTTGGTCCTTTAAAGAAAGAGAGGACCGCAAAAATGTCCTCAGTTTTCAAGTGTCCTGAGCTTTTGTAAATGACCAAAAATGTCCTTGTGTGAAACTGTGTGAAAATGTTCAAACGTCCTCACTTTCAGTACACGTCTCTACTTAAAAAATGTATCCTCACTTTGAAATTTCTTTTTTCTTGATTTCCTCACTTTGTTCAAATGTGCTTGTTTTTACAGAAAAATGTCTGTAGTTTCCAAAAATGTCCTCAGTTTCAGTGTGTCCTCTCTGGACTTTATGAAAATGTCTTAATGGTTCAAAGTGTCGTCACTGTGGAGGTTTAAAAGTGAAATTTGTTCCCAGAGACAAAAGGAAAAGACGCTCCTGGAGTCTCTGTCTCTCACTGCAGCATCCTTTGATTGACTTTCACGCCACCTCCCTCTTCATCCCCGTCGTCCCCGACTCTACTCCTCCTCCTCCCTCCATCTCCCTCCCACTCCTCTTTCTATTTCCCTCTCCCTCTTTCGTCTCTCTCCCACCTCTTCCTGCTCACCTCTCCGGTTTCTCCTCCTCTCGTCTCTGTTCAGGGAAGCTGACGGACACGGCCTCCTCCTCCTCCTCCTCCAGATCAGAGAGCCCCCAGCTCCTCAGTCCTAAAGAGGGGGTCACCGCCTACACCCACGCCAACCCCCCCTACACCGTGCACACGCCCACACCTGCCTTCAGGTAGGCTGATTTCAGCCGTTACAGAAATAGCTTGTGTGTGCGGCCTGAGCTCTGCTGAGAACCCTAAAGTTAGCGATCACATGTGGAGCTTTGAGTTTATTTGAGTCAGTTAATAAACCGATGAATTAAAACCTTGAGTTGTCTTTACGTTTCACACCTGTTTAAAAGCAGCAGGTACATTTACACCCTGCAGAACAGCCTGCGTTCCTGGATGGTTTTCACATCCAGAAGCAGAACGAGGAGCCTGAAAATGAAAACTGGGCGCAGATTATATTTGCTCAAATCATCGGCTGTGTGATCCGCTCCTGTGATCAGACATGCAGCGAACGGGCTTTTACATGCAGCACATTCAGCAGTTCCACTCTTCACATCGAGAACTTCTCTCCGAAGGTGTTTCTTTGTCTTTTTGGGAGGTTACATAAACAGTTAAATTGTATTTCTGCAGCAACGGCTAAAAATAGTGAAAAGCATCTTCAGCAATTTCACAGAGAAGTGTGGGAAGAGCAGAGCGAGAGGAAGAGGAGGAGGAGGAGGAGGGTTAGAGATTATGTCAGGGGATTGAATGTGAGCGGCAGTGTGGCTTTGTGGTTTTTTAATCACGATTAGTCTCATCCTGTCTCTGTCTGTTTGTCTCCCCAGTGACAGTGTCATTCAGTTGATATGCGTTGCCAAGGGAACAGGCCTGGGGCTGGTCATCAAGGGCGGAGCGAACCGTGCAGAAGGACCAATGGTGTTCATTCAGGAAATAGTGCCTGGAGGAGACTGCCAGAAGGTCAGCGTCCTCACTGAGAGCTTTAACTTAAAGAATTGAAGTCATATAGATTTAGTGCAAAACCTGCTCAACTATTTATCATTTTATCAAATGAAAAGGAAAATAAACAAAGGGCCTTTAAAATAGGACGGCAGGCTGCAGGTCGGGGACCAGCTGGTGTCCATCAACAAAGAGTCTCTGATCGGAGTGACGTATGAGGAGGCCCGGAGCATCCTGACACGCACCAAACTCAGGTCCAACACACCCGGAGACTTCTGCAGAGGCACAGATTATTCAAGACACGACAAATAAGAAGCCATTAGAGTCGGTGTGAGCACAGATATGTGCGGATCCACCATTCAGTCAACACAAACGTACAACCTTACAGTGATATCCTCTCTAAAAACAAGGGAAGATGTTTATTCAGAAACAGGCCGTGTGTGTTGTATACGGATGTTTCTGCTACTTTACTGGGTCATTGATCTGCTAAAGAAACAGAAAACTCCCTTTTGTTGAGTCTGAACAGCACAACTACAGTTTACACTAACTTTTGATGTGACTTTTTTTTTTGCTCGGCCCAAAATATTAATTTAAATATGTCATACTTAATATGAACCTAGTTCATGGGAACTTTGGTCTTAATTCAAATAAATCAAACCTACCAATACTTTAAAATGCTACCTTCATCACATGTTGAAAACAGTTCATGTTGTGTCGTAGACCGGACCCCACAGTGGAAATTGCCTTCATCCGGCGGAGGTCGTCCTCCAGCTCCAGCAGCGGGCCTCACAGCCCCATCTCCCTCCAGGGGTCCGGTGGCGGAGGTGGACCCCAGACGAGGGCCCCGGGGCCGGGCGTCACACCTCCGCAGCCCACCGTGATCACCAAGATCACCTCCAGCCGGAACCCCGCCAGCGAGACTCTGCCGGCGGTCAGCGTCAGCCAGGTGCGAGATTCACAACAGTCCAGAGTCCACATGAGGGGAAAGTCTTTACTAACTCTGAACCAGAACCTGAACCACAGCAGAGGAGGACTTTCATCCATCTGACAGACGCTACAGAGACACGTTCAACAGTCAGAGCGGGGGGTCAAACCTCCACACATCAGCTGTCACACACACACACACACACACACATACACATACAGCAACACACACACATACACAGCAACATACACATCAACCCAGCACACGCAACAACACACATACACACACACACACACACACATCAACATACACATGAACACAGACACACGCAACAACACACATACACATCAACACACACACACACACACACACATACAGCAACACACACACATACACAGCAACATACACATCAACCCAGCACACGCAACAACACACATACACACACACACATCAACATACACATCAACACAGACACACGCAACAACACACATGCACATCAACACACACACATACATACATCAACATACACATCAACACAGACACACGCAACAACACACATGCACATCAACACACACACACATACACACACACACATACATCAACATACACATCAACACAGACACACGCATCAACACACATACACATCAACACACATATACATCAACACACACATCAACACAGACACACGCATCAACACACATATACATCAACACACATATACATCAACACACACATCACCACACATATCAACACACACACGCACATGAACACACATCCGACCGTCATTAATATGTGTGTGCGTTCATGTTTGCAGGTGCGAGTGTCTTCAGCCGAGCAGATTCGAGTGTCGTCTCCTCCAGAGAGCGACAGCATCGCAGAGGCAAACCCAGGCACGTATCTGAAATACTCCAATAGCTGACGAGGAAACCTGTCAGTGGATTACGGTGAGGTTTAACAGCTGACAGGTGTGCAGCGATATCAACGAGTGTGGAAATGGTTTTACAGCAGAATAAAGAATCAGCTGCTGCTGCTTCATCAAAGCTGCAAAAATAAAAATAAAATCTGAGACATAGAGGCTGAACATGCGCATACATTTCCCAGCATGCATTGCTGCAGGAAATGGCTGGCAGCTGTTAGGACAACGATATGATGACTTCAGAGTAAATGACCATACAGACTTAAATCCTCCGCTGCTGTGTGAATATGATTCATTGATGGAGATAAACAGCAGGTGGAGGTAATTGTCCAGTCTGTGCCATTAAACCACCACAGAAGAAGAGACACAACGAGATGATGTCATTAAAGAGCTCCAGTCAAAGGTCAAACGATGGAGAACATGGTGTTATTTTCATGTGTTCACGTGAGGAAGGTCACTCTGTTTACAGGTTTACAGAATTCACAGTGAGTGAGCAAGGAAGCATCATCACATTTCTTCAGCTTCATTTTGAAGGCCCATCAGCCAATCAGAGGCCTGCTCCCCTACCTGTTATGTCAGGTTATCACATGCAACAGCGACAACACAAGAGAAAAGAAGTGCAGATGCCCGTGCACAGACGAGCTGCTGAAATCTGATGGAGGCGGACGAGGGAGGATGCAGAGTGAGGGACAGATGGCGTGTGGTTGGCTGCCCGTCGGAGGAGGAAGTGAGGCAGGCGGGAGGTCTGGCCTGCGATTGGCTGAGAGGGTGTGAAGCGTCATCACGTCTCTGTGTGAGTGAGGGATCCTGAGGTCTTTCTCCATATGTGCATCGCTGCGGATTGTTGTGTTTGCCGTCTGACGTCACGAACAGACGGAGGATGCTGAGGGTGGATGCTCGGACCAAAAGGGAGCCTCCAACACTTTACTAACACCAGTGAAGTGCAGAACAGTTCTGACAGTATTAGTTGAAGTATTTAAAGTGTAGTTTCTGCGCAGTGAGCGATTCTAACCAACATGTTGGGTTTGCTTTAACCTGCCTGGGTTTGCTTTAACCTGCCTGGATTATCTCACCTCAAAGGACCACTCACTCGCTTTTAGGGTTAATGAGTGACTAACCATGTATAATATGACAGATAAACCTGCAGGTAGCCTGAACACATGCACTGGATCCAGTATCTGTTTAAACCCAGTGAAGCTGAAAGTACTTAACGACCCACAACCCCCACTGAGCGGCCTCTTCATTAGCGACACCTGTACGATGACACACATCAGCTCAGCCAGTGATGCTGCTTCCACCAAGAAAAGAAAACTTATACCTGATGTGTGCGATTGTGTCGTAGTGGGTGGAGTTGTCATGGAGTGCATGACCTATATTGAAAGGTGTTTCTAATATTCTGCCCCCTCACGTGTGTAAATGGTGCAAAATATGAGCAACACCTGTCAACATGATGCAGTTCAGTTCAACACCACTACAAACAGCCTCGGTTATAAACATGTTGTTGGTTGGTTGGTTGGTTTATGGCAGAGCTGTTGTGTTGGATTACATTAGGGTGGGGGGGTGTTTCCACTCCTTCCTGCATGTTTCTGCACATGTCCCCTGCCTCAGTCCAAGTGGAATATATCTGCATGTGAAATGAAGGTGAGAGTGAAAATAAACCTCCCGCCAGGCAAGGTGAGTTTCAGGTGATCCACAGGAGGACCGGTCGGGTCTGGACCGCCTGAAGATGGATGGATGTAAACGGTCAAACGCTGTTAATTTAAAAATCAAATGTCTGTGTGTGTCTCCAGAACCTGCCAGCAGTCAGCCTCATCAGAGGACGTGTTCCCTCAGCACCACCTGTCGCCTCCGAGTGGAGAGGCTGGAGCAGGTGTGTGTGTGTGTGTGTGTGTGTGTGTGTCGGTTTGCTGCTTTTCTTTTCATATAGTTTTTGGAATTCATTGTGTGTTAAATTTAATTTAAGGTGGATTAGATTTACGTTTTGTGATTAATCTACACATACAGTCATTAAGGGAAACTGGTGGTATAAAGTAAATATTTCATATTCATTCAGATAAAAGTGATTATACTCCCATTCATCATCTGTGTGTCTGTACTGTTAACAAATGTGTGTTTATGCTTTGCCAACAACAAACCTTGTAGGTCAGATTCTGCCTCAGGACACAGAGGCTTCAGCTGGCCTTTGTCAGCTGAAAACCTTGTATCTCCGAGTCCAGTGATTGCTGTGTTGTCAGAGAAGAAGAATTACTTCCTTTGTGAAGTGAGGTTGTTCTCCAACTGCTGAGGCCCATTAAACATTTCGTGGCCTCTTGATTGTCTCAAACGCAGAGTGTCACCAAGCTTTAAGCGGAGATACAGGCTTTTCACTGGACAGTGACAGGATGCATGTTGGCTGTCAGTGTTTGTTCCAGGGGCGGAGTGTGTATTGATCTGTGTGTGTGTGTGTGTGTGTGTGTGTGTGTGTGCAGGCTCTGGATCTGCTCGGTCTGAAGCCCACAGAGGCTCAGCGGCAGGCGATCAGGTCCAGGCTCCGAGCTGATCCGGCTGGGACGGTGGCCTTCACAGGTAAGACAGCATCACTCACCTTTAGCCTCGACCCACTGAGTCCTGAGTTCCCTCTTCTTATCAGAAAGAAAAGTTCATGTTTCATGTTTGTCTTTGAGCTTTGCCTCTGAACCCTTTCACACAGCGTTTTAGATGGTGTCACATTTAACTCCAGAGAATTAGGCGCTAAGTAGTAACTTCACTGAAAATACTCTGATACACGTAAAATACTGCATTCAAAATCATGCTTAAGTACAACAAGTACAAAAGTATTAGCACGAAAATGTATTTAAAGCACCAAAAGTAAAAGTACTCATTATGCTTATTATTGATGCATTAATGTGTTCATTCACTTTAATGTTCAGCTGATACACGTGGAGCTCATTTTAATTACTTTACATGCTGCTGCATAGCTTCATCCATTATAATACACCATATTTTTATTATTTATTTATTTATATTTTGAACTAATAGTCTCAACCTGCAAAGTAACTATTAACTTTAGTTACATGTAGTGAAGTAAACAATACAATCCTGGACAGTGAAGCAGAAGTATGAAGTAGCATAAAATGCAAAAAATACAAGTACCTAACCGTCTGTGCAATACCTGAGTGAACGCGCGTACTTGAGTGAGACTGAAGGACCGACCCCTTCAGTGAAGCTACGTTTGGCCTCTCAGCCTCTTTTCCTTCACGACAGTCAGGATGTTTGACTGTTTGCTGCAGTCAGGACTTCACATGTGGAGGTTTACTGGTCCTGTTCCATCTCATCAGAGCAGTGAAGCTGTCAGACATGACGACTCATCACTGTCAGAAACAGCATCGTAACCAAATACTCAGAGGAACCTTTCTCACATCAAACCACGAGAACATGTGAATAATTTAGACAAGCGATCAATAATCAATCAATAACACAGGCAGCTATTCAGCCAACTCTTTACAGCCTCTTCCGCCACTAAGAGGACGTGAACATGTCCCTTGTATCGCTATAGCAACAAGCAGAGAGGGGTCACAGCTGAGTGTTTGACTTTCTATATGAGAAGCAGGTCAGCCGATGTGTTTGTGTGCAGCCCAGAGAGTAGTACTCTACATTTACTTCATTACTGTACTGAGGTAAGCTACAGATCTTTGAGGTAAACGCTCTGTATGTTGTGTGTACTCGTGTGTGTTTGGTGCAGATTTTGAGAGCCTGATCAGGGAGCTGTTCAAGCCTCAGCTGGAGGAGTTGACCGTCACCCAGCCGGGGTCAAAGTTTGCATCTGATGACCTGTCCAGTTTGTTGGAGTCGCCCACTAACGCACAGGTAAGAGCTCAGTGCAGCGCCGACCATCCCAGACAAGTCCTGAACGAGTCCGACGAACACGTCCGACACGTCTGACGTTAACGTCTGAATCTACATGATTCAGACATAACAGTACACATGAACTGAGACCCGCAGCCGGCTTTGTTTTCAGCAGCAGGAAGAACAAACAACAGCAACACTGAAACGTTAGCATATGGTGGAATGTAATGTACATTCACTCAAAAACTATATTTAAGTACAAATTTGGTGTACTTGTACTGTACTTAAGTATTTTCTTTTCATCCTACTTTCTGCTTCCACTCCACTACACCTCAGAAGGAAATATTGCACTTTTTACTCCACTACATTTATCTGATGCTTTAGTTACTTTACAGATTAATATTTAACAGAAAAAAACATAAAAAGTGTTTATAAAATATGTTTTGTTATAAATTAAACAACCCAACAGTTTATCCAAGTTCAGGTGAAACCATTAGTCCATTAATCAATTAGTGGACTGACATAAAATGATGATGGTTTCAGTGATTTTTGCTGTAAAAGCACCTGAAAACTTAGAACCAGCAGTATAAATGAATGACTGTATGATGTAAATGACACCATGAGTGTCATCAGATCCCTGTCACCATCATGTTTGGTCATTAGCTGGTGTGATGCGCTGGTATGTTGGCCCTGACCACTCGATGCGATCGATCTGTTTACGTGTGAACCGTCCAATCAGCAGGTTGTAAAGATTTTCTACACTAGTGGTGTCACACAGAATCAGAGTAATAATCAATCACAGCCTGAGAGCAACAAGCAAGAAAAACAACTGTGCACACTGTGACTGTGACTCCATCCTGCTGCCATGTAGTGATCACTACAGCATTAAATGTGGACTAATCCCCCCAAACTGTTTCCTCGTCCCTGTTTGATAGAAACTACAGTGAGCAGCTTTAAACATTAAACTATATATTTGTGAGGTGTTTTTAAAGATCTTCAGTAGGAACCAATGGACTTGGATCTGAGCACCACAGATAGGATGTGAGGAAGTATTGAGAGACGAGCTAACATGTTGTTGGTTTGGGTCTGTAAATGAGATTTGAGGATAATGACAACAATAGAAAATAATACCAAACTTGAACTAAATGTACTTTAACGTTATTGAGAGCTCCTTGAAGTTGATGTCCTGGTGGTGGTAAATATGGGTCCTTTATAATACGTCAATATTAAAAATTTCTTAATTAGAAGAAAGAAACCAAAACACACCGTTTTACCCTCACATGTTGAAATGTCCCATTAAACCTGTATTAAATCCAGATTATCCCACGTCTTTAAAAAGTAAGAGTTAGTATGTTGGTTAAATGTACCCTGTGTGTATTTTATCAGACTCAATTGGACTCAGACAATTAAAAGGTACTTAATTACTTTTGAAACTTTTCATGAACCTATTTCATTCTCTACCACCATCAGATAGTTAAATTGCTGCTAACTGATGTAAATGTGAGGGCTTTTGAGTGGACGAGTGTTTATCTGTGTGCAGCCGTCACTGTCAGACTCGGAGGACCTGGAGGAGATGGAGAGGCTGAGGAAGGAGCACATCGAGGCTCTGAGGGAGATCAAGAGGCTGCAGGTAAAACAACTCCATCAATTTCCTCTTTTTAAGGTTAAAGTTGTAATACAAATAGAAAAGTTTGACTCTACGTTGCTCCACAAGGAGTACTTCTTGATTTGTGTGTACTTCCTGTTGACCTGTGTGCACTTCCTTTTGATTCCCTGCATGTGGCTGACTGTTCAGGAGCAGCTGGTCGAATCTCAGAGAGTTCACCATCAGATGGAGGAGGAGCTCAGCAAAGTCAAACAGGTGAGTCACACCCACTGCAGGTACATGAATGTGAATCTCAGTCAATCTGCTCTTATAGTCATGTTGTGTGACTGTTGGCATGTGGTTGCATTTGAGCAGTGACAGAAAATAACAACTGTATATAAGTACAATTTTTACTTTCCTGCGCCTCACTTGAGTATTTCCATCTAATGCATGTGATATAAGCTTCACTTGCTATACAAAATGACACAAACTCTTCCAGGTTCAGGTTGTTTATATTATAAATAAACGAATAAAATAAGAAGATTAAATAAAACTAAAATACATGAAAGAAACGAATTCAGTCACATTATCAAAGTTACAAACCCACATTCAATCAAATATATAGTGTGACATAATGCTAAACAACTGCTAGTATAGCTAGCACAATTAGCTAGTAAATGCTACAACAATATGGAAAAAACCATAGCAATTAGCCCGCTAGCTTGACACTAACACATCATGGAAATCGCCATTAACAGGCTAACAGAAATGAGCAACTATAGCGATAGACCGCTAGCTTGATGCTAGCAAATAATGGAGATTGCCATTAAGAGGCTAACGGAAATTAGCATCGCAACCGCCATAATTTTTTACTTCACAAACAAAGCAAATCTATTATCTTATTTTCTACTTAACATGCATGCAACACCATGTGCACTCATTCTTTCAGTCATATATTTCCTAAACCTCCTAAACAAACTTAAAACAGCAGACTTCTCATTGCCAGCCCAGTCTGCTGCTGCTATTCCCACTGACTAGCCTACGGCAACCTGAACAAGTCAAAACTCAAATGCAAAGTTCCCAGTGGATTAGATACAGCCACCACCGAAGAAGAGAGGCGCCAAAAGAGGGCAGCACAGCTAGCATGTCAATGTCATATCAAAGGCTAGCCTATCAATGAGGGGAATGGTCAAATACATGCCAGTGAATATAAAAACTATTTTTCCTAGGCTAGGATATTAAATATGTATATCATGTAAAATATAGAAATTATTCCCATGTTGTTGCTTATTTCTTCAAATTTTACAGTTTTTACTGTTACAACTATGTGACATAAAAAATGCAGGTAATTTACAAATTTCAGCCCAGTTTTGCATTGGATAAAACTTTAATAAAAATAAGGACGTTTCAGAGAAGTGTATTTCACTCCAACGCCACTTACAGACTGTACGGTCTGTCCATTTAGAATAAACCTAAAAACACGATCTTGTGATGAAGCAAAGAGTATTTTCTCATGATCGTCGTCACAACAGCAACATTCATGAGGTGTGATTCATGTTGATGTGAGTTTTCAGGTGTGTGAACTGTGCAGAGTTTCTTCACTTTCTAAAGTTGGTTTCATCTGTGAGGAGGGTGTGTGTGGGCTTCTGAAGGGCTGCTTCTTTTCAAAATAGATCAGCAGATGAAGCTCGACACACACCTACACACACGCACACTCCCACACACACACACACAGTCTTTCCACCATTTTTTGGGGATGTTACATAGACTTACAATCATTTCCTGGAGACCTACACTAACCATAACCCACTATAAAATTTAAGAATTTATGTTATGGGGTCTTGTGTTTGGTCCCTATCAGTAGTAAGGAGTCTCACACACACGCACGCACACACACACACACACACACACACACACACTCTTTAACCGGCAGTTAAAGACCAACCAAACTATCGCTGAGCTCAGCTTTCCTTCCTCTTTTTGTGTGTGCGTGTGTGTGTGTATGTGTGTGTGTGTGAGGTTGAGGCAGCTTCACACAGCAGCAGCAGCAGCAGCAGCAGGAGTATGAGGCCACCATTGAATCTTTTTGGCCCTGAAATAGCTCCTCCTAATGTTTGTTTGTTGTGATTCATAGCTGAAGGGTCTCAGCCTCTCTGGCTCCCACTCTCCTGCCTCTCAACTTCAACTATCCTGTTGCATAAACCGATCAATATCTACATTTAGACGCGGCTAACAGATGAACTCAGCAGCAAAGACTCAGCCAGAACATTTCCTCTCTGTGTTTCGGACCCGAGGAGTAATAACAGGGAGGACTCACTTCATGTCCAGGCTTTTCTTTTCTTTTCATGTACTTCAGCATTAGAGATCAAACCTGTGGCTGATCACACTGGACAATTCTATAGACTGATAGAAGATATGAAGACAGATGAAACAGCAGCAGTTTAACTTGCAGACTTCTGAAATCAAACAGATCGCAGCCACCAGACCTTCACCTCCCTCTCTGCGTGGTTCTGAGTGTTCTTCAGTCTCTGCATGTTTAATGAGCCTGTACAGACGTCTTCAGCAGACAACCTTTAAGGTTCAGGATTTCAGGATTTCCTGAATACCTGCAAGTCCACACAGCTAATAATTCATCATTACTGGGAGTTGTTCCAGTTCTATGCTTTTCTTTGTTTAAACACGTGTTTCCTCCTCCGACCACTAGGTGGAGCCTTTATTAGACTTGCGTGTGATTGTGGAGGATTTTGAAGTGAAATGGACCAGTGGAATATTTAGCTGTAAAATTTATTTGGCTTTTTGTTCAGTGGAAAACTGGACTTTTTTCCAAAGTGAACATCAGCAGCAGATCAGATCAGAAGCATCCCATCAGTGGCCTTTTCAAGTTCAACTCAAATGAAGATTATTTTCTCTAAGACATCATCGTATCGCCACGCTGTTTGTTTTGATGACTGCACCTGTTTGTAAGGAGAAACTGCTTTATAGTGACGTTCAGCTCAGTCTTTATCTGTCCGGACACAACCTCACTGTTCACTGTTCTGTTAACATAGATGAATTGATGATTATAAGTTCTCTAAGTTGTACTTTATATATATATGCTGTAAATAAGGTGAGTATGAGTGATGGACAGTGTGCAGGACTGAGTTTTTGATCCAAAGCAGCTGTCATGAAGACTTTCTGATTTCAAATCAAATCATCTGCTTCAGTGTTTCAGAAACACTCAGCTTGAAGATGCTCTCAGTCAGAGTAGTTGTGGCCTTAATGCACGTCCCTCCTGAAGATCCTCAAGTAATACTCTTTCATCTGACGGTGGCATTTCACCAGCGCTGTCACGGCTTTCAGTGGAATCAGCAGCTTAGAGGTGGAGATGTTACATCAGTGTTACATAACAGGTAAAGAAAGCAGCATTTCTGAGTGAGATCAGGAGCAGAAAGACCTCAGACGGTCAGGTTCAGGATGGAACCGGACCAGCCTGTCAGGCTGTGCGGCTCGGACGCCCAGGGGTTTTTCTGCCATCATGTTTCCTTTTCTGGGGAGCTGGAGGGCGAGTGGCAGAGGGGAGGAGGCTGACGTGCTCCCTCATTAGAGCTGGAGGTCAGGCCTCAAGATGGGGGGCCTCTCAGGGCCCCTTCAGACCCAAGAGGCCACAGCTGGAGGAAAGAAGGCTCATGCTGGTATCCATTAGTTACCCAACCAGTCAAGACACACACACAAACACACACATTCAGTGAATACACTCCACCTGCTGCACTTAAAATCATCTATAAAGTCTAATTTTAACATCGACTGTGACCCACTTCACTGTGGTGTACCACCACACACACACACACACACACACACACACACACACACACACACACACACACGTCCTGATGGTAAGACAGAATGTGATGACGCTGTCAGCTGGTACTGGTCCCAGTCTGCCGTGTTCACAGATTTACAGCCTGATTGTACCTACATACACACACAAAAGTGCAGAAACATATGAAAAAAAGTTGACAGCTAAAATTAGATCCATCTCAACCAGCTACTACATTCATAGAAATATTATAGTAATAATAAATGTGTAATATAATGTGTGATACGACAGCATTACAATGACGGAAAGAAATCTAAAATCAGAATAATCATGAGACAGTCAGCTCTGAGCACCTCTTACTTCAGAGTTATCACCGTGACATGCTGGCGGTCTTCAGCCGAGATCGGTATCATGTGTTCTGGACGCTCTGGGCCTCTGTAGTGAAGCAGCTGGTGAAGCAGCCTGTCGGCGTCTCTTTTCTCCTGCCTGTGTTTTGCTCTTTTTGTCTTTTTCTTGGAACAGTGATTTCCAGAATTTAAAAACCGCGTTCAGCCCTGCTGAGAAAAGTGACGGTAACAGATGGACTGTCCCCTGTGTGTGTGTGTGTGTGTGTGTGTGTGTGTGTGTGTGTGTGTATGTGTTTTCCAAGTGTTATATAGAAATAAACATTTTGCATGTTCATGTGTGTCCTGTTAGCTCTCACTACATATGATAACACCACAGGAGGAGAAACGAGGCCAAAATCTCTCCTGTCTGCTTCACACATGTGTATGTGTCTGTGTGTGTGTGTGTGTATAAAGTGTGAATATACAACAATAGCAAGCACTCAGGAAGCTCACGCCTCCACCAGAGCTCTAACAGTCCTCTGTATTTGCTGTTTTAATACGAGGAAATATGAAGACATTGATTTTTGAGCGAACAGTCTCACCACCGTGTCTGATCTGCAGCCGACCTTTCTGTCACGTCACATGGTCTTCATCAGCAGATAGACTTTCTTGTGGACTTGCTGTAAAGTTGTACATGTTAATATGGAGGTCTACAGGGACTGACCCACTTTTAGAGGCAGCCTCAAGTGGCCATTTGAGGAACTGCAGTTTTTCTCGGTTCAGGAAGCACTGAATGCATACAAACGAACGTCAACAGGAGTCGTTCTTCCACGGTGAAATGTTGAGTAGCTGATGCCTCCATCTCTTCTTCAGTGGTGTAATTGTGCTGAGTCATTCTCGTTCAGTGCTTCCTCCTGGGTTCAAAGCTCATGACTCATTTTATTTGTTTTCTTGTTCTGCCTCTGAGGATCACTTTACTATCTGATGAGCGCAGTGCTGCAGGAGTGCTCCAGTGTTGGTTTCAGTGCTGGACGGTTAGAGTTACTGGTTTCCAGTGTTGCAACAGTGTTGGGAGTGGTTGCTTCCCAGTCAAGAGGGGTTATGGTGTCTAATTGTTGCGGGTGTCTGTTTCACCACCCTGACTGTTATGTAACTTCCACTGTAAAGGCTGGTTTTCCCCTCTTGGCCTCACACACTGACTGTACATAAACTGGAGCTTTGCTGAAACCAGATGGACGGAGTCACTGCTCACCAGAGCCCAACAACACCTTCAAGATGATTAACTGGAGTTCACAGTCAATAATGAATTAACTGGTAAAACCGAACGTTACCTGTTTGGTACAGTGTCAATCTGTTAGGAAGCACAAATCTAGAGTAGATAAAAAAACACTTGAATTGATCAGTTTCAGATTGATTACAACACCAAAGTCCCCAAATCTGATAATTTCAGTATAAGACCTTTGATCAAAAAACAATAAATATGTTTAAAACTGTTGTCGCAGTGATACAGAAACCTGTAAAAAGGTTCATGCAGAAGCATCAGGTTTGTGCTTTCAAACAAAATTAAATGATTAATAGTTGATTAACAGAACATTAATTGACGGTAATTCTTTCACAATCAGTTAGTCGTTTATCGTGAGTCATTCATGGAGCAGAAATATCAAATATTCTGTGTTTGTGGCTTCTGATTTCAGGACTTGTTCTATTTATTTCTTTGTAAACTGAATGTTTTGGGTTGTTTGACTGAGCTGAACACGTCACCTTGGACCGGCTCAATCGATTATCTGTTAAAGAAATCAGCAGATGAATTGCTGGTGAATGTAAATGTTGTCTGCCTCAGGATGAATGTGGACGCGGTTCAGAGCCGGCCGGTGGTGTTATGTAAGAGGTCAGTCAGCTCTGATCTCACACTCACTCAGCTGTTTCCACTTCTATACTTGTGAGGACCTTCGCTGACATAATGCACCCCACCCGGCTCGATGGCAGAAAGTACAAACCCTCCACCCGTCCTGTCAGCCTGCAGTCAGGACGAGGGGCTGTGGCCTGTACAGCTGAAGACAAACAAACAGCCACAACCTGCCAACAAGCAAAGATGACCTGACTTTATGTTCAGCTGTCCAGCTTGATGCTCATCAGGATCCACACTGCTAACATAGCTCTGGACACAGCGTCCATCAGGCCACCTCTGTGTTCCAGACTCAAAGATCTCAGCAGCTGTTTGATGATTTTGATGAGGAGTTCAGGTTCCCCTCAGGATGAACTGTAAGAACTCTGCTGATCCTCAGACTCTTCATCCAGCGCCATCATCAGGTCAACATGTTCAATACTTGATGATCAAATACCACTCAGTTATACTGCAGTAAGACTGCAAACCTGTACCTGTTGGGAGTGAGTTCAGTCACTTTGTCTTGAATGTACGAGTGAATGAAAAAACAGCGTCACATGACTGTTTATTCACTCTGCAGGATCGACAGGAATTAAACATATCAGTCTTTCCTGTTCTGGTTTCCCAGGTGATGTAGTTTCCCAAATGCTGGTGACCTTATCAAAGACAGAAATATGCTGAGAGGTGACAGGTCTGGGCGAGTCCCGCTGGGACACAACTTCACAGCCTGCTGATCCAGTGAAACCTCCCCGAGACCGAAGCAAAGAGCTTCGTCACACTAACTCACCCTGACACCAAGAATTCAGAATCATGACTCCAGCACCTCCAAAGAGTTATGAGGCTTAAGAAGCTTTGAACCGGTCCCGAACACACCACTGAGGCCTGCTGATGCTCTGCTGAGTAGTCTGTTCATTGTTGAGCTGTGATGATGAAGCTCTGTTCTCCTCTGTCCTCCCTCACTTCCCTCCTTCACCCTGTCCTCTTCCTCCTTCCTCTGCGGCAGGAAGTAAAACTCGGAGCGGAGGAGAGTCGGGCTCTCAGGACTCGGATCCAGCTGGCCGAGGCGGCTCAGAAACAGGCGAGGGGGATGGAGATGGACTACGAGGAGGTGATCCACCTGCTGGAGGCCGAGATCGCGGAGCTGAAGACCCAAAGAGTGGAGCAACCGGTGTCGACCAATAAGGTGACCAACCTGAATGGCTGGTGGGTGGAGCCAGGTGCTCTGATGGTCAGGAGCATAGCTGACGTCGGTTAAACTCCGTCTTTGTTTATGTTCACACAATGCCGGATCAGAAGCAGATCCCTCTGTACAGCTTTGCAGGTTTTCAGGTTTACATTTTCTTGATGAGCTTCCTCTTGTGACCAAGTCTAAAATAGCCAGCAAGTTTTAAGCACATTTAGGAAATTCTGGGAAATTGCCTGTAATGTGAATCAGATAATGCACAGCAGGTAGTTTACAGCCAGTAGTTTCCAGCAGGTGGTTAACGGCAGGTGGTGTACTGCAGGTGGTGTACAGCAGGTAGTTTACGTCAGGTAGTTTACTGCAGGTAGTTTACAGCAGGTAGTTTACAGTCGGTAGTTTACAACAGGTAGCTTACCCCAGGTAGTGTACGGCAGGTAGTTTACAGCCGGTTGTTTACAGCAGGTAGTTTACAGCAGGTAGTTTACAGCCGGTTGTTTACGGCAGGTAGTTTACAGCAGGTAGTTTACGTCAGGAAGTTTATGTCAGGTAGTTTACAGCAGGTAATTTACCCCAGGTAGTGTATGGCAGGTAGTTTATAGCCGGTAGTTTACAGCCGGTAGTTTACAGCCGGTTGTTTACGGCAGGTAGTTTACAGCAGGTAGTTTACGTCAGGAAGTTTACGTCAGGTAGTTTACAGCAGGTAATTTACCCCAGGTAGTGTATGGCAGGTAGTTTATAGCCGGTTGTTTACAGCAGGTAGTTTACAGCAAGTAGTTTACGGCAGGTAGTTTACAGCAGGTAGTTTACAGCAGGTAATTTACCCCAGGTAGTGTATGGCAGGTAGTTTACAGCAGGTAGTTTACGGCAGGTAGTTTACAGCCGGTAGTTTACAGCCGGTTGTTTACGTCAGGAAGTTTACGTCAGGTAGTTTACAGCAGGTAATTTACCCCAGGTAGTGTATGGCAGGTAGTTTATAGCCGGTTGTTTACAGCAGGTAGTTTACAGCCGGTTGTTTACAGCAGGTAGTTTACGGCAGGTAGTTTACAGCCGGTTGTTTACGGCAGGTAGTTTACAGCAGGTAGTTTACGTCAGGAAGTTTATGTCAGGTAGTTTACAGCAGGTAATTTACCCCAGGTAGTGTATGGCAGGTAGTTTATAGCCGGAAGTTTACAGCCGGTAGTTTACAGCCGGTTGTTTACGGCAGGTAGTTTACAGCAGGTAGTTTACGTCAGGAAGTTTACGTCAGGTAGTTTACAGCAGGTAATTTACCCCAGGTAGTGTATGGCAGGTAGTTTATAGCCGGTTGTTTACAGCAGGTAGTTTACAGCAAGTAGTTTACGGCAGGTAGTTTACAGCAGGTAGTTTACAGCAGGTAATTTACCCCAGGTAGTGTATGGCAGGTAGTTTACAGCAGGTAGTTTACGGCAGGTAGTTTACAGCCGGTAGTTTACAGCCGGTTGTTTACGTCAGGAAGTTTACGTCAGGTAGTTTACAGCAGGTAATTTACCCCAGGTAGTGTATGGCAGGTAGTTTATAGCCGGTTGTTTACAGCAGGTAGTTTACAGCCGGTTGTTTACGGCAGGTAGTTTACAGCAGGTAGTTTACGTCAGGTAGTTTACAGCAGGTAGTTTACGGCAGGTAGTTTACGTCAGGTAGTTTACAGCAGGTAGTTTAAAGCCGGTAGTTTACAGCCGGTTGTTTACGGCAGGTAGTTTACAGCAGGTAGTTTACGTCAGGAAGTTTACGTCAGGTAGTTTACAGCAGGTAATTTACCCCAGGTAGTGTATGGCAGGTAGTTTATAGCCGGTTGTTTACAGCAGGTAGTTTACAGCCGGTAGTTTACAGCCGGTTGTTTACAGCAGGTAGTTTACAGCAGGTAGTTTACGTCAGGAAGTTTACGTCAGGTAGTTTACAGCAGGTAATTTACCCCAGGCAGTGTATGGCAGGTAGTTTACAGCAGGTAGTTTACAGCAGGTAGTTTATAGCCGGCTGTTTACAGCCGGTAGTTTACAGCAAGTAGTTTACGGCAGGTAGTTTACAGCAGGTGGTTTACAGCAGGTAGTTTACAGCCGTTTGTTTACAGCCTGTAGTTTACGGCAGGTAGTTTACAGCAGATAGTTTACGACAGGTGGTTTACAGCTGGTAGTTTACAGCAGGTTGTTTACAGACGGTTGTTTATGGGAGGTAGTTTATGGCGGGCAGCCTGCAGCAGGTTAATCAGACAGTGATGAGTGGCTGCTGCTGCTCAGTGAGCCCTTTCATATTTCACAGTCATTTGCTTGTTCATGTTATTATTAATGTTCATGCATCAGTGCTCTGTAATAGAAAGTTGTTTCATTCAGATAATACAGAACACTTTTTGATGTGTCCATCGCTGTTATCTCCCTCTGCTCCCCCTCCCTCCCTCCTGGTTTTGGTTTCTTCCTCCATCATCAGCAGTGAATCTGGGTCAGTGTTTTGCTTCGTCTTATTCAGTGACAGGGTTTGGTTTTTTTTTAGAAATCTGGCTAGCAACATGCAGGTCATCGCTGGCTCGCTGCTGATGGCGAGCAGACGAGCTGAGCCGACGCCGCAGGGAAACCGACTTTTACAGATCTGCAGGAGAAGAAGCTTTTTCTGCTGTGCTGTAAATATTATGACACGCTGCAAACAAAGCACTGACTCAGGCTTTTCCCTGCAGAGGGAAGTCGCTGCTCAAACTGCTCCAGTTTCCATTTTCCAATAAAGAAATCCACAGTTTCAACCTTTGTTTTCCATCAGAGTCAAAGAATCAGCCGTCTGCAACAAACCTCAGTCCTGCTAGTCCTGCTCCATAAACTCTTAACGTGTTGTTTTATCACAGTCAGCTGCAGAGTGCTGAACTGATGCTCTTTTCTGGATGGTTCAATCATTGTGCACTCCTGACGTATTACATGCCGACACTCTTATCCGTGAAGTGGATGGAATCAAGCAATGGACAACGAGGGAAAAACACTCCCCCGTCTTTACAAATGGTTCAGCGTCAGCGAAGAAGAGTGTGCATTGACAGAATTGTTGCTCTGTTTTGATCCAGGAGGAGATGGACGAGCTGAAGAAGAGAGTGGCCGTCCTGGAGTGTCAACTACGGAAGAGCGATGCGGCCAAAAAGGGCTTTGAGATGTCAACAGGAAAACTTCTGAGTTTCGTGGAGGTAAACAGTCAGATAAATCGACATATTCAGACTCAAACCAGCAGTGAATGCTAGCTGCTAACTGCTAACAGCTCTGTGTGTGTCACAGCCTGATCTTCTTCCTCTGAGTCATAAACACAATCAATGAGCCTCACTGTTCCTTCATCACCATGAACACACACACTGTAGTTTATTCTGACTCAGTCCCACACACACACCGTTCTGCTGCCACAAACACTCACTACAGCACACAATGTGGATTCATCCGCCGCTGCAAATAGTCCCCAACAAATGCTCTATTTCCTACTGTTTATTTGAGAGCCACAGACAGGAAGTGGTGACAGACACACTAACATGTTTGTTTGAGTCTGAATGTGAAATTTAATGACAATCATAAAATAATGAAAAGCACCAGACTTCTTTTTTTACTTTGATGTTTTTGTCTGATGAGTGTGTTAGTAGAAATATTTGTTACACTTCTGCATACAAAAGTAAAAAAAAAATCAATACTAATGTGAAGGTCAGAAGACAGTTTCACCTTCAGGTCAGGGATATTTCGCTTGAGAGGAAACTTCCAGCAGGAAGTTATAGATAGTTGATGTAATAATCCACAGTGCAGCTGGAAAGAACAACAGACAGTCATGTTTTCTTTGTTTTCTTTTGTTTCTGTGTGACTGAAGAATGTTCAAGAGTTCCTGCTTGAAAGCCACGGACCAACGAAGAGCTACAGGTAGTGTGTGTGTGTGTGTGTGTGAGTGTACGTGTGTGTGAAAGCGAGCCACTATTTGACTAGCCGTTTGTAGCGGCTATGCTAATGATTCACATTTGGTGAGTTGCTAAACTGGTTGCCGTGAGCGACCACCAGATCAGCATCATGTGTGTGTTTCCAGGATGTTTTACTGTGTGTGTGTTTATGTGTGTGCTACTTTTTTTGTATACGCGACAGTGTGTGTATGCAGTGGTGGAGACGTGTGTGTGTGTGTGTCATTACTTGAGTATATGAGGACATTTGTACAATGTGTATGTGTGTTTATTTGTGTAACTGTGTGTGTGTGAGAGAGAGAGACAGTGTGTGTTTGTGCTGCTTCTTTATGTTTATGTGATTGTGTGTGTGTATATGTACAGTCATGGGATATATGTATGCACATAAATACACACGTGCAAGTGTGTTTGCAGCTGTATTGTTGGTGTGTTTCCATGTGTGCATAACCACAGGTTATTTGTACACTGTGTGTGTGTGTGTGTGTGTGTGTCAGACACTGGAGACACATAATGAGAGATCCTGCAGAGAGCAGAGCCCATTAGCTCAGTTAACACACACACACTCAGTGGTCCGGCTTGGCCCACTTCAGCCCAGGTTAGCTCCTGTTAATGGCCGCCCGCGGCGTGCAGCGGTGTTATGGAACGTCTTGACCTGCGGTGAGAGTGTGAGGTCAGACTGAGACTACAGCACCACAGAAGAAGAAGAAGGAGTAGAAGAAGAGACTTTTTGCTTTCACGCTGAACATGAGACACCATCATTAAACATCACCCATCATAGCTGTCGTTACTTCCTTATTTCCTTCAGTTCTTCTTTGCTTCCTTTTTCCTCCTCCTTGATTCCTGAAATCTTTTTTCTTCTTCTGCTTCCTTCCTTTTCCCTCTTTCCTTTTGTCCACTCTCATCCCTGTATTCCTTACATCTTTCCTCATTTAACATCTCTTCTTCCTTCTTGCTTCCTTCCTTTGTTTGCTTTTAGTTTTTCTTTGTTTTTTTCTTTGCACCTTTCTTTCATTCCTACACTTCTTTATATCTAAGCTTCTTTCCTTTCATGCATCTTAACTTCCTTCTTTTCTCCCTATTGCTTCTGTCCTTGCTCCATTCCTTTAACCTTTCCTGTGCTTCCTTCTGTCCTTCCTTGATTCCTTGTGTCTTTTCTGTCTTTCTGTCTGATCCTCCCTCCTCTCATCCTTCCTTCCTCCCCTGGAGTTGAGTTCGGCTCACAGTTTGTGAACCATGACAACGTGAACTGGTCTCAGCTCCTTCTGGCCGGTTGTGTAAGTGTGATTCTGGAAATCAGGTCAATCGGTCATGTTATTAAGTCACCCAGCTCTGGCACCTCCTGCCTGGGCTCCTTTTATTTCAGTCCAGGTCAGTGGGACACCTTGACTTGTCTTTCATAACGGTGGGACCCCCTGCTCATGTTTTCCTTTTTATTCACCTGTCCTGTTTCTAGGCCACTCGTAACAGGAAATGTAGGGTGTCCAACCGTTAGGTTCATTGAGAGAAGCACAGATCAGGTGTTGTTCCACTTTCTTATAATAAATGTCTCCGATCTGCCCATTCACTCTCACTTAATGAGTTCTTTTGATAACTCTGAATATTATTCTCATTAAAGCTGTTAGTCACCTTGACTCTCATGCTGTAATAAAGAAAAAAGGTTCAGAGAAAAGAAAATATCCCTCAGGACAGAAAATGTAATGAGTCGAGGAGCTGAGAGTTTCAGGAAACGAATAATGAACTTTAAAACGGCGTGAATGCTGCGTTCACCCTCTTTGTTTTGGGCGGACCGCAGTGTTAACTGATGGGAGTGAAGCTGTGAGCGTGAACGCGCTCAGGTCTGTGAATAACAGCTGCAACCATGGCGACGTGGTGACTACAGCAGCTTCACGAAGTGTTTTTAGCTCGCTCAATCCTTCAAACAACTGGAGGTGTGAGCTTATTCATCAGGCTGTTATTCATCAGTTTATTTCGAGCTTTTAGTGTGCCATGTTTTTTAAATGGTCTGTTTCTGTGTGTTCCTGGAAGCTCATCAGCTCAACACAACAACATTTACTTAAAAAGGCAAAAGATTTGATTTTGCATTCTACAACAGACCTGATGTGACAGTAGTTCACTGCTGAATCGTTTTAAACAAACACAAATGCACGCTGTGGCGTCTGTCAGCCAATCACATGACACACTGACAATAAATCTGATAAATATATGACCTCTTTGTGAACACACAGCAGGATTCATCCTCTGGGTACCATGAATGTTGGTACAACATTTCAGATTTGTTAAACACAATCCATGGTGCAGTTGTTGAGATCTTTCAGTGTGGATCAAAGTGGTGGACTGACAGAGCTGCCATTAATAAACCTTGTTACTAGCTGCTGTTTTAAAGTGTTTAAGCAGCACGTTATCGGCTTGTGAGCAGAATCAGAAGACAAACATGGCCCCTCACTAAGGTCATGTATCACCATGGCTCCGTCTGTGGCTGTTTGTAGTCGTAGTCTTTCACCGCTGACGTGTCCGTCTGTCTTTTCGCAGCTCCGGGGACGTTAAAGTCGGAGCGTCGTCTCAAGCCCTCCCTCCTCGCTACAAGAAGACTCCCTGGACTTCGGCCACGCTCGCCCAGGAGGCGAAGGAGCTCACCCGGACCGTCAGAGCCATCCTGGAGGTCGACTGTAAGTGAGCTCAACCTTCTCTGCTCGCCTACACGCATGCAGGTCTGCATGTCCTCCTCTTCCTCTCTGTTTCTCTGCCGCCCTGCATGCGACTCTCACCGGATGAAACCAGACTGATCCCGCCAACCTGCTGCTCCCCGTTTCAGTGCTGACCTTCTAGAGGACCCGGCTGTAGCAGAACAAAGTCAGCAAGTCTCTGAGACGTCAGCAGGAACTCGACAGCCAACCGTGAACCCGAACCTCTTCCCTGACAAGTCCTCATCTCCTCAGAACCTGCTAGCAATGGACTCATGTCTTAACTCTGCATGACACTGTTCTGTTTCTGTCCAGCTGCACATTTATTACTGCACATTTCTGCATAGTCAGAACAAACTAAGCAGCGGTTTTATTCCAGTGTTTTAACCTGAATAATGTGGAGAAGAAGTGTGGAGTCATTGTAGTTCAAATTCATAATCTGCATAATGGACTCGTTACTCAAACTGCAGTTTTTTCTGAAAAAGTTTCTCCAAACAACCAGGTGAGACACCTGCAGGACGTTCTGACAGGTTAATACACTGGAAGGAGACAGTTGCAAAGTCGATGGACTACATGAAGGTTAAAAGATTTTGCCCACTGGTCACCTTATTAATGATGCAATGAGAGTAATGGAATCAGAACTGTCTGTTAAATCTTCGGGTTACAGGATGTTGACAAACTGTCTTGATAGTTCTGACCTCTGAGGAAACTGAGACCTGAACCCAGAGAGTCCAGAATGGAGGAAGCTCCTGTAGCTGTTGTGTTTCCAGGCAGCTCTGAGACAGCAGTCGGTATGATTCCAGCTTCCATAACACAGTGAACCTGTCTACCAATATGCAACCCAGCTAATAAGCTAACCAGTTAAATAGCTAGCAGAGGGATCCAGCATGTTCCTGGCTGACTGGCATGTTAGCCGTTAGTTTGTTGTCTAGAGTAATTTACAAACTATCTGCTGTGCCGATAGTCAGAAAAGTTGCTGTTCCACTTTTCCGATATGAGCAAGGATTTAAGATGCTGGTTGGCCAAATCATTTTGGCTTATTGAGTTAGCCTGAAGGAGTGAGTTAGCCTAAAGAAGTGAGTTAGCATAAAGAAGCCTAAATAGGTGAGTTAGCCTGAAGGAGCAAGTTAACCTAAAGAGGCGAGTTAGCCGAAAGAGCTAAGCTATCCTAAAGAGGTGAGTTAGGCTAAAGGGGTGAGTTAGCCTAAAGGAGCAAGTTAGCATAAAGAAGTTACTTATCCTAAATAGGCAAGTTAGCCTAAATAGGTGAGTTAGCCTAAAAAGCTAAGTTATCCTAAAGAGGTAAGTTAACCTAAAGAGGCCAGCTAGCCAAAAGAGCTAAGTTATCCTAAAGAGGTGAGTTAGGCTAATGGAGTGAGTTAGCCTAAAGGAGCAAGTTAGCCTAAAGGAGCGAGTTAGCATAAGAAAGTGACTTAGCCTAAATAGGCGAATTAGCCTAAATAGGCGAGTTATCCTAAAGAGGTGAGTTAGCCTAAAGAGCTAAGTTAGCCTAAAGAGGTGAGTTAGGCTAAAGGAGTGAGTTAGCCTAAAGGAGCAAGTTAGCCTAAAGGAGCGTTATCCTAAAGAGGTCAGTTAGCGTAAAGGGGCAAGTGAGCCTAAAGAGCAGGTTAGCCTAAAGAGGTGAGTTAGCCTGAAGAGGCAGGTTAGTCTAAAGAGGTGAGTTAGCCTAAAGAGGTGAGTTAGCCTAAAGAGGTGAGTTAGCCTGGCAGTTTAGTTTTCAAATGTAAAGATTTCAGCTTGTTCAGTTAATGTATCTTTAAGTTCTTACTTTCAACAAGTCAGCTAGGATTATCAGACAAGCTATTTAAAGCTAAAGTGTTAGCGTTCATCAAAATCCAATCCAGAAATGTGCCAAAACAGATCAAATCAATTGTGGGTAAAGTGAGCAATGGACAAAACCGCCAAAAGTCTGGTGTAGCCCTGTAAAGTTTACCCAACCTCCGTCTGTTTAGCATCATCATATCTTCATTTAGCAAACAGAATGAAACAATAGGAAACTTTAAAGTCACAGTATCATATGGTTGCCATGTACCGTAGCTAACGTTCTGCTGCAGAGCGAGCTAATACAGTTAGACAATAACCTACAGTAGCTTTCTGTCTGTCTCGCTGTCATTTAATCAATGTTTAGCTTTGTGTTTGAGTGGCTGGACGCTTGTGTTCGTGCAGTAGATTAGCCAGCAAAACAAAGCGTAGACGCATCCTCAAACAGTCGAAAAGGAGAAATCCTAAAAAAAGAGGAGTGCAGATGGGATGAAGGCATGCGGTAAAGGAGCCACGACACCCACATGGAAATCCAGCCATAACGCTCTGATACCAGCAGGGATTAAAGGACTCTTAGGCGCTTTTTCATGTTTGGAGTTATTTGCTGTTTGTCCTTCATCGTTTTATGAGTAAACACTCTGAAACAAATGATCCACAGATTACGAGTTGTTCTTTCCAAAGAACACCAGCCACCTGAAGCTCAACCTGTGTAAAATCTCATCATAATTTCTGCACTATTTCACAGACTGTAGCTGCTGTCAGATCAGCAGGCTGTGAACGATATAAACGAATACAAACACTTTAACTTGACTGCCACAGCATCAAGTGTTCCCAACATGGTTTGACTGAGAAGCAAAGACTAATTACTATTATTATTACCAGAGATGAGTCAGAGACCCCACTGAAGAGCCATTTCCTGTACAGTATATGTGTCACATGGGTGTTACCATGTGTCACTGACACGCCCCGTTAAGAGACCAGTGCAACCATTAAATCTGTACTGTGCCTACTGGTGTGTTTTAACATTGCAAGCAATAGTCCACCAGTAACATGTCAGCGTTAAAAATGCCCAATGAGGATGGGGGGTGCCGACCACGCCCACTTGGGACACAGGAAGCGAAACCATTTCACACCATTAGCGCAGCTCGAAATGGGTGATCTTGTTATTCTAGAACATCTTTGTTGTTACACCACAGGTTGATTAAGAATTTTCCTTCCTGTAGAAGGCAAACGATAAGTGTACTGTGAAACAGATAACTGACCCTTCCTAAACCCCTCCTCCAAACAGCAGCTGTCCAATTAGAGCTTAGTAACTAGCCAGGTACCAGCAGACCTGTCAAGGTTTGCATTTCTTTATACTTGTTTGGATGGAGTGAAGGATTTCCAGGAAATATACAGAACCAGTTGGTAGTTGGAAGCATTTTCAGAAAATACACAGAGCCGGGGTCTAGTCTGTGCTGGTTTAGGGGGCTTTGGGAGCTCTGCAGCAATTACACAGAGCCCTTCATACTCTCCTCAGAGGGGCTGAAGAGAGCGTCAGAGTCTGTGGCTACTTCAGGGGGCCTGGGAGTTTGGACCACTCCCGGTAAATTCATGACACCGGTGGGGCCTGAGACTATGAAGCTCTCCGAGCAAAGATGCAGCGCCAGCATAGAGTTGAGGTGAAGGTGGGACCGCGAGGACAGAACCGTGCTGTGCATCAGCAGCCGTCTACCCAGGCTGGACGTCCTCATTGACCCGGTGTGCCTGAAATCAGCTGTTACTGTGTTTGAAGTGTATTCAGCAGCTTGCTTGTCAGTGAGTCGCTTGTTATTATCATATCAGAAGGTTAATAAAACATCACGCTGAATGTTTTTGTAACTCACTGACACACATTGTTGTTTTTATCCATTAACTGACATAGAAAACAGGCTATTGCTCATATTTAGAGTGATATCTTCTATTCTGTGCCATGAGAGCCAGAGATTAGAAGAGCTGTGCAGAATGAAAATGAATGACATAAAAAGAGGAATATTGCAGTTACTGTTAATTTATAAAATCTGACATATTTAGCGTGAGCAAAAATCAGTTTTCTTGAGATGAGATTTGGTGTAATCGGTGGAAATAGGCCTGCAGGTTCAGAGCTTTCCTGACAAATACACAAAGCTTCAAATCTCAGCTGCTGCTCGAGCCAGAAAAATATCACAGATTCTGTGTCCTCAATGACGCTGAAGTTTGTCCAACGCCGTTTGCATTCAGCCGGCAGGATGTGGGTTTTTGACACAGTCACCTAATTTCCCTCCATCAGCGCGTCGGCGGGAGGACGTGGGCGCACTTACATAATTAACAGCCGTGGTTCAGGATCACAGACGTCCTCCATCATTCACTCTGTCCTGATAGAAGAAATGGAGATGGAGGCACAAACACAGAGAAAGTAGGTCAGCCTGATCTGCTTCACTGTGTGTGTGTGTGTGTTACAATCACCTGTAGCCCGTCTTCATCACAGCCCTTGTTGCTTGGAGACGTGTTCTGCTTTAAAATCGTAAAGCTTGTAACTGCAGGAACCACACACACACACACACACACACAGAGAGCCAGCAGGGACACTTCAGACTGAGCAGTTTCAAACACATCAGCTTCATTCATTCATTGTTTGCAAGCAGGGACTCGGACGTGTTACCATGACGACCGTGTCCCTCCCATGACTTCCATTCAAACGCAGCTGCTCTGCACTTACTGAAATACATGTTAAGGGTCAAGAATGCTGTTTGGATTTCAGGTTTTTCTTTATCAAACATGTTCACCGTCGACATCCATTAACCATGATCGTTGTGCTGTAGGTGAAACAACACGCTGGCTTCCTCCTCGTGATTTCTTTGAACCAATCAGAACTAACCACAGGATGCAGCGACAGTGCTCCTGCAGGGAAACTTGTTTTGGTGGAAGATTTGCACACAGCTGCTAGCTGCTTGTTCACATTGTGCAGCTAGCAACGAGGTTAGCGTGCAGGTTGCTTCCTCGGAGGCTGTTGTTGTTGGTTCATGTAGCGATGGGGAGTTTAAAAACAGTAACATGCACATAGCGGGAGGGGAGAAGAACATGGGCTAATACGACAGTCAATTGACAGCGCCCTCTAGAGGGCGTAGTAATAACGACGGCAGTATACAAGAAAGTCAGGTACAGGAGTACAGGAAGTCGCTGTTTGTTTCCTGTTAACAACCATCAGCCAATGGCGGTTCAGCATGGTCTTCAGTGACCTCGCAACCGTGACAAAGAAGGTCTGACCTTCTTTAACCTGAACCCTGATCTTCATCTAAAGCAAACAGTTTGTTTTCATACCTGAGCCGAACTGAACTGCACCCACAGCTCCGTCAGGTCGTTCAGTTTCCATCAGACTCGTCAGACATCGTGAGGAACTCACTCGTCCACTCGAGGTCGAGGACAACATTCACACGTGTTGTTATCAGGAACAGGTGAGTGTGTTTACCTGCACCAGTTTCCTGGTTTTGTTTTTGGAGTGGCCCACTTATGTGTTGCACATTCCGCTTTCAGAGAACTAGATTAGACCTCATCCTGGTGTTGAGAAACCTGGACGTGTTACCTGGAGAACCCTGAAAGAAACCAGGATACTGTGGCATGTTAACACATGATCCAGGCTTCTGATGACTCTCTGCCGATAGACACACCTGCACACAGGTGATCATGAACCTGGATACTCTCGTCATCATGTAAACACCAGAACCAGTTTTAGAGCCTCAGGTTCGTATCAGGGAGGAAACGATGATGAATGATTAAAATGGATTTCAGCATCTGACTGATTGACTGAACCTGCTGAACATTAATAACACAGAATAACGAACAGATCTGCAGGCGACTGAAGATTTCAGCCTGTCGGACCTGAATATGAAACAATAATCAGAGATAATAAATATCACGGTCATTAAATATGTGAAGCCCAGTGGACAAGACAGATTATTCTCATTCTCATCTTATTACTTATGTTAGGATGGTTTGTTTCTGAGCAGACGAAGCTCAAATGACCGATTCTTTGGACTTTGGACTGAACATTTGAGTCATTTAAGAATATTTTTAACCAGAAAATGCAAAAGTTAGAGTTAGATGAATTGATTAGAATTAAATAATGTAAAAGCCCTATCAAATGCAGATATTTTTAAAAAATATAAAAACAAAAGTCATCTTTCTGTCTGCAGTTCGGTCGTCTGGAGTGTTTTCCACCAATCACAGTGAAGCTGCAGAGTGAATCAGTTTCAGTTTGTCTCACACAGTATGTGGACGCAGACCAACAGCTGAAGACACGGTCATGTTTGTCTGTGCAGCTGTCATTACAGTCTGTATCTCCGTGTTTCTGTTGCCATGACAACATAAATTAGTGAGCTGGACCGACGGTGTCTGTCAGGATCATTAAAACACAGATCTGCGTCCAAAACTACACCTACAGTGATTCTGATGAAATGCACATTTTGAGAAATGTTTCCAAAGTCAAATGTTTTCCTCCTTGAAATCAAATCTCGTGTTCAGACTGTGTAAGAGAGCAGCTGTCTGAGGAAATTAATGAACCTTTTAAACATGACACTTTATATTTGTGAGGTGTTTTTAAAGATTTCCGTCTTCAGTAGGAACCAATGAGCTGAGAGCCACAGACAGGAAGTCAGACGGCACTGAGAGACGGACCAACATGTTGTTGGTTCCAATTGTTGACAACACTTTGATATGAGTATTAGCATCATCACTTTCACCTGCTCCTCTTCCACCCGTCTGCAGGGAGGAACCTCGAACTCGTGTTGTTAGACAACACTCTTCACGGTGTTTATGTAGATCTCCAGTGGCGATTATGAAACTGTTTCCGACCGTTTCCATTAGCGCTCAGTTTAGCCAGAAGAAGCAATGGAGGAGAAATGATGGAGTTAAATCAGGCCAGAAGATGAAGGAAGGGTGTGTGTGTGTGTGTGTCTGTGTGTGATATGCTAATCTGAGTCAGCTGTCAAAGCCACAGCGTGTATATAAATGTGGATTTACAAATGTGTGTGTGTGTGTGTGTGCGACGGTGGCAGAAACACTTCCACTCAGATTAATAATAATTTGAGGATTCAAAATTAAAAACATGCAACATCATCATAAAATCCAAAGTAAAAACTCTGCTAATGAAATAAATACATGTTCAATCTGATTCATGTTTGTTTTTGTATTAAATTTTTGTCCTTAATTATGAAAATAAACCCTTTAAAACAGGATATAGCAGTGATGCTCACAGGTTCATTCAGTCTTGACTTTGTGCGACGCCTCCACCGTCTCATAATGATTAAGAAAATGCCGACTGATCGGCGTTTTGCATTTACATCAAGATGAAATGCTGTTAATTAAGAACCTGACAAGTTGCAAAAATGTTGATGTTGAACATGTTTTACTGACAGCTTATTTCGCTTGTTTGCTTCTCTTTCTGTGCGCTCTCCGCTCAAACTAACGTCAGCTTTTTCATGTTACGTTTGTATGTTTTTAGTCATAAAAAGTGTCTGAAAACCAAACAAAACGCAAAATCAGCCCAAAATCCTTCGTATAGTGGAATTAAACAGAGGCTGATTTTAATTCTCACATGGTCAACTCTGTAATCAGTGAAGCAGCATGCCGACATGCTCACAGTGACAGAGCTAACACACTGATGGTTCACACCTGACACCTGCCTCTCGTCCCCCTCGCCCCCCTCGTCAGCGCTCGACTGACGGGGTGAAACCTGGTCTGTAAAACGTACCGCAGAGCTTCACAGTCCGTATTCACAGCGACACAAAGCAGCTTCCCGGCTCGGATCGGGTGTCTTTGTGAACCACATTGTTGACTCCGTGTACGTACGCGAAGGTGATCGAGATGGAGCGCCTCGCTTCCTGTGGACGTTCAATCCAAACAAAGAGAAATGTAAAAGCAGCAGTTCAGGGTTTTGGGTGGGGGGACATCCTGGAACTGTTTCTTGATGGACAGGAAGAAGAAGTGGGTCATTATTACATAACCTGCTGAAATCTAATCTTTGAAATTCAGCTGAAACTGCTGATTCAACAGAGAAGAACATCCATTTGATTATTCTGGGGGAAAAAAACAGATTATGCTGAAGGACGATATTTATCTTTTTGAATGTCTGTTGCTAATGTCGTTAGCCATGCTAGTGGTTGGTCGCTCAGTCGGTCCAGACTGAAATATTCCAACAGCTACTGGACCAGATTTCATGAAATGTGGTTCATACGTTCATGTTCCCCCCAGGATGAACTGTATTAACTTTATTGATCCTCTGACTTTTCATGTAGCGCCACCATCAGGTCAACATATTGACGTGTCCAGTACTTTGGTTTATGACTGAACACCTGCAGAAATAATGACATTCCCATCAGCCTCAGCTGTACTTTGTGTACTTGTGTTTACTGCTAATTAGCAAATGTGAGCATGCTAGCATGCTAAGCAAAGATGATGAAACATCATAACATTGCACCTGCTAAACATCAGCATGTATCAGCAGCATATCACCAGCATGTTAGCATGGTGTCGTTAGCATGAGCTCAAGGCACCGCTTTGCCCAAAGACAGCATGACAGAGCTGCTAGCATGACGCAGACTCTTCAGGTTTGTGTTGTGGTTTAACACATGATGCTGCAGGAGTCAGTGGGAAGCGTCTCATGATGTTTGTTGTTTTCATCAGTCCCGTCGATATCAGCAGCTCTGTGCACAATATCTCAGAGAATCACGCGTCGTTCGGGTCCAGCAGACATGTGATCACGCACCATTTGTCATGTAGCATGTCAAACCCATCACTGGGCCCCTGGTCACCGATACAGCCTTCATCACAATCCCTCTTTTCTCTGAACATGTGAAGTGTTTGGTTTCAGCTTACGAGCTGATGTCTGCAGGGCATCATTTGAAACTTGCCCCCTTTTATTTGCTAAAATGGGGTTAAGAGACATTCATCCTGCAGCTCGTACAGTAAGTGCAGAGATGGGTGAGATACAGTGGAAAACTACAGTAGAATGGGTCTCAGGCTGAGAGGGTGGCGGCTCGTGGAATACTGGAGCTTCTCAGGGAAAACTGGATGGATGGAAACTCAATATTTCTGAGGGGTGTTTGGTGATCTGCTGGCCTGATTATGTCTCGAACCAGGAAAGGTGTAGAAAACTGAAGCTATGTACACATGATCTGAGCTGGATCCAGACAGATTCTTCAGTCTGGATCCAGAAACAGGAAATCCACTGAATGGTTTGATGATTTATTTTCCCCTCTGCAGGCCTTCCTTACGGCTGGGAGGAGGCCTACACTGCAGACGGAGTGAAATACTACATCAAGTAAGAGGAATCAGACATGTTCAAAGCCACTTGTGATCATGCACAGATGAACCTTTCAGAGGATCCTGATTAGAAGTGAAAATATTAAACCTTTAAAACGTCATTCGACCCCTAATCTGCACAAGATGAGTGAAAACAACATCAGAACGCGCCTTGGTGTGCATTTGTGCTGCAAATTCCTGAAGTTTGCAATTAATTCAATCACATAAAACCGACTGAGGCTAAATGTAATAATTACATATAAATGAACATGAAGAGGTCGTTACAGTTAGTGTCAAACAAATAAATAAAAATATACATGATATAATTTACATTAACAAAGAAAACAGGTCACACAATACAAAAATCCACACGTCTGTGAATCACACACACACCAGCATGAGCAGCCGTTGTACAGTATGTTGGACGAACCTCATAGCCTCATAATCAATAAAATACACAAATCAATAGATCAATAGAAGATGAAGAAACCCTGTGTGGTCATTTGAATATGAATATGTTTTTGACATCTTTGATGCTGCATTAAATGATTGATTTAGTTTAGAGCAAAAAATTATGCCTTTGAAGAAGTGAATTCACTACACTGAGGCTGTGAAAGCTAATCTGAGGAAGGATCAATTCTGGCTGTATAAGAGCTGCAGCCTTTGTCATCGAAACTGACGGAGTGCAAACATGAGAGCAGTCAGCTGACTGGAGGTCTGGTCCTGCCTGCAAGGAGAGCGTTTGATGAAACACTGCATGGTCAAACCAACGTTTGCCCGCTCTGGAAGAGAAAAAGCTTCCACGCGAATGGCTGCCGTTGCAGAGTGCACAGGTCGTGTTTGGTGACCAGTGACATTCAGAGAACTCATCTTGTGCTTTCCTTCTCACCCGTGACAGTCACATGACCCAGACGACATCATGGAGCCTCCCTGTGACAGGCGGCGGCGCCCCGGGACCTCCGGCTCCTCCGGAGAGCTCAGAGCTGGATGGAGATCGAGACGGGGAGGCGACGGACCGGAGGCCCAGCCCGTCCATTGAGACAGAGATGTAGAGACCTGCAGCAGACTGTCCCTCCTGTCCGACACTAGTGTTACTGATAGTTCACATTCAAATGTGCTGGTATTAAAAGATTGGCTCTGCTCTCATGTCTGTACAGTACATATGAAGCTACAGCCTGTTATCTTAGCTTAGCATAAAGACTGTCCAACAGCTAGCATCTCTAAAGTTCACTGATTAACACATTACATCTTGTTTTTTTAATTCAAGAGTAGAAACACACGGTTGTACTGGAGGTTTGTGTCCCCGCTTTCAGTATACATGCTAAGCTAAGCTAACCGGTTGCTGACTGTGGCTCCATGTTTGCTGTGAAGACGTGAGAATGAAGTCAATCTTTTATTAGACTTTTCCTTAAAGTTCTAATGGAGAGAATAAAGGTTTTGAAGATAACAAACTGAATGTTGTGTCAGTGATGATGCACAAGATGTTTCGAGTGTTTCATTAATATGTTGCTGTTGGATGGTTTGTTTGTTGGTATTTAAAGAAATTTCAGGGTTATTTTAGTGGGAGCAACATGAGATGAAGTATTACAGTTATTTACTTACCCGAGTATGTTATCTGGTTGTAAAGCTTCAGTCCCTTTAGTCCAACGTGTAGAAATGATATGAAAGTCATCATCAACATAATTAAATAAAGTTCTGCTGTCAGTCATCAGTGATTCAGCCTCAGCCTCAGTTCATATGTGTGGGATAATTGTTTTATTTCACTGGGCATTACAGAAAATCTTTATCAGACACCATTTCATGCAATACGGACCTTAGAGGAAGAAGGTACCTCGACGCCTCTTCTTGTGGAGTTTCTGATGTGTTCAGGCTCAGAATTGTTCTTCTTCACCACTTTGTCTGAGCTCTTTCATTACGACTCTGCTGTAGCTATTTGTCTCGCCTCAGTTTCCAGCCTTCGCTCACGCTGTTGATTGGTAGCAGAGCAGTCGGCGTGTTTTCACTCCCAGCGACAGGAAGTCTTTCTCAGTGGATAAAGCTATTCTGAGTCTCTGTTCCTCAGCTCTAAATTGTTCTTCAGGGTCACAATGAAGCCTGAAGTTTGCTGCCACAAGCTTGTCCAAACTAACAAGGAGTGTTTTTCCTCTCCTCAGTGGCTGAAGAGCAAAAGAACTGAGAGAAAAACAGCAGCAAGTCGACATTTCATCTTTCCCATGTGACAGAGAGAAGAAAAAGATGACAGAGGAGCCTCTCTGTAGTTCTTAACTGTTTATTTTCAACCTGAAACAGCATGTTTTTATGACCAGAACAGAAAAACTAGAACATGTGGTGTTACAAAGTGTTATAAAACCAAAGCTGAACTAATTGTTTAGATTTTTAATGGTCTGGTCAGCTGAAAGCGTCCTGTCAAAATAAGACTCAGCGAAGAGTTTTAGCTTTGAACTTTTAAAATCCGATACCAGTCTGGTAAAAATGAGCCTAAAACATCTATCCAAGACAAAACCAATGCCAACTGAAAGCTGTTCCTGAACCATTTGGAGTACATACATGAAAGGCAACACTCTGAACGTTTACCTCCAACAGTCAGAATCTCTGTAAGTGCTGTTGGCATAGACTAATCTGAAACTTATTAGCTGGACAATACAATGGAACCACAGCATGAAGCCATAGCCTAGTCCATGTTCATTAAAAACTGCTAATACCACAGAAACGGAATATTTTCATGTTTTCTCTTATGGTATATCTAGGCATCTTCCAAAAATAAGAAATTTACTATATATTTATCTAAATAAATATCTAGATTTATACTCATTCATTCTAAATTTCGGCCATCTATATTCATATTTAAGGTATCTATACCTATTCTTTGGCTGTATGTCTTTATATTGAGGCCATTTACTCTATTTATCCCTTTGAACTGTGTGTAATATCACTATTAGCACTGAAATCCTAAAGCACAGACAGACACACCCTGAAGTGGCTTATTGGCATGTTCAGAATTTCACTGGATGTTCGAAGTGTCGCCCATCTGCAAAATCGGATGCAATTGGCTAAATTTTCACACAGAGGAAGGGAAGGAGGCCCTTCTGTTCATCTCAGACTGTTATTGGCTGCTCTGTTCTCTAGGCTTCATGTGGCAGATCTGAGCTGTCTAATGGTGTAAACATGAATCTAACATTTGTGTCAGTAGACAAGAAGAATAATAAACAACAGTAAATTCTACTGTGGCCCGCATGCGGGCTGATGGATTGATAAGAGGTTAAGCACGCTGGCTAACTGGCTAACTAAGAGCTTCACTACCGTCATATTACAGCTGAACCTTCAGTTCCAAACATCACTCCCATAGGTTTTCAGTTGTTTTTTTCCTTCCTGCTGACAGGTGGACAGACAGACAAAGAGGACCACAGCTCTTTGCCTAGCAACACTAAAAACTGCGAACTCCTGTATTGTCACAACCTCTACCTGTCCAATTAACACTTTGCACAACAATAACCTACTTTTTCCATCATGGCTGCCGGTGTGTTTGTCAGGAGATTGTCTGGATGTGGTAACGTTTTTATCACTTTATACTCAGGAAAGAAGCTTGTGCAGCTCAGAATAACAGCGCCAGTCCAATGTCAAATATGTAAAGACATAATAAAAGCCATGTAATGATTTGATGGCTGAGTGTGTTCTCAGAAGTTGTACTGTACTGGCCTGTAACATGTTACGTCATCGAGGCAGATCGATGTAGAGATCAGCTCTCTCTCACTCTTTCGATTTTGTGAGGATTTAAACCGATTCTTCTTTGTTTTGTTCCTTTGCTGACGTTAGTAACAAAATGAAAGTCAGTAATAATAACATTATTCTGCTGTTTAGCTTCAGGTGAGGAGGTCATTGGGGGAATCATTTATTAAGCGCTGGTGAGTGTTGTTTGGGCGCTTCTCGAGTGTGTGAATGTGTGTGTTGGTGTGTGATGTGAATGGTAGTATTTATAGTGTGAGTGCGAGGGCTGGAAGTGGAAGGGCCGGGCCAATATTCTTCCTGCCCGGGGCTCCGAGTATTGATTTCCCTGTTCACTAGCAAGTGCAGCTATAAATATCTGCTGTGCATGGAAACACTACTGACACACACATACACACACACACACACATAATCACCTAAACACAAACCTGAATGCATGGCCGCAGTTCGTGGTTAGTTTTCATTGTTTCTGTTTGCGACATTTCTGGCGACGTGACGACATCTCGACCTCTTGTTCACAGCACTGTCTGTCGCCATTTATCCTCAAAAAAGATGAAAATCTATCAATATCACACTTGAATTTGTTTTCTTTCCTAAAATTGCAAACATTCCCATAATTGATCATTTGTGTCTTATAATAAAAACACACCGGCGCAGATGTCAGCCAGCGTCTGTTAATGTCTCTGAGGACAAGACATTTATATATCCAGAGTAGATGTCGTAGAATTAAATGCTTGCTGGCTCTAAGATGGGATGTTTGTTGCTGAACTATATACATATATTTAAATATGCATAACAGGATTTGATTCCACCATCTCTGCCACTAGATCTATTTGTAATCAGTTAAGCTATCAGGACTTTCTGAGATAGTATTGACCAATCACGTTCAAGCGGTGCTTTGGTTGCATGCAGGTAAACGGCCTGTGTGTAGAGCGCAAGAGGCAGAACGCTTTGGTTGAAATGCTATCTCAGAGGCCATCGTCTGGCGATGACTCCTCCGGCGGCAACAATGTTTCAGGGCTTCCGATGTCACCGGCAGATATCTGGATAACAGATAACAGGTGTCCTGGCTAAACAGACATCAGCGTGTGAATGCAGATAATATAAAAACTGCTAATATAAAGCTAAGCTAACCAGCTCTCTCACAGAGAATCATATGGAGTTCAGGTGAGCTCCGCTTGGGCTCAGGTAGACACTTTGATGTACCCTCCACTTAGAAATCAATGATGATATGATAACTCCTGACTTGTTTTAAATAAGACAATCATTATTTACATACCTTCAGGGTAAAGGATCATGTTGTTGTCTTGATGGAATAATGATGGAGGAAACACATGCAGGTATTTTTAGCTCACTGGAAGCTGCATTAGCTGCACTGCATGTATTAGATCATCTGTTCATGTGCACACATGCACTCCTGCTCTTTGCTTCTGTCTGAACAGTTTGCAGCCAAATCAGTGCAGAAGTTACACAACCTGTAAAGCCTCTTTTCCTTGATTCAACCTGGAGAATTCAAAGGTCACAGACTGCATCAACAACTCTGTCAGAACTGGATTAGAAAGCTCAACCTAAACAGATCCCAGTTAGTCAGCGATTGGCCTGCTTAACAACGTCACTGATGATGAGTTAAAGAGGAATCCTAAACGAATCCAGTTACACCCCTTTCATTTCAGTTCTTCATTCAGTTTTTTGTGACCAGAGGTCTTATTAACCCTCTTGTTTTCAGCTGAAAATAGATCTTGGCTCGGCCACATTGAGTCTTAAGAGGTACCAGGAGATCAGCGCTCTGACTGGGCTCATTCAGGCCAGCTTTGGTTATGTAAATCATAATTTCAGCAGTGTAATGGTAAAAGGCCCTTGTAGGCACAGCGCTCACACTGGGATTACGTGACCACATTGTTGTTTACGGTGTGCTACTGTGTAATTGAGGTCCTGTTACCTCCTCCACTTCAACTGGACTGGAGACAAATCCCATCCTTTCAGGAAGAAAATCCAATTTACTCTGGAAGTTTCATGGTAGATCCGTTGCGGCCCAGACTTTGACACTAAAATTCTTCATCTGCTAAGAATAAAAGAGACCAATTAGGTTTCTAGGCTCTGATTGAGGCCACACCAGCGTAGCGGCTCTTAGGATGGTGACCTCTGTCGGTCAGTCTGTCGGTCGAGCTCTTCCATACTGAATCCAGAAACATTTCAGCAACTATCGGATGGATTACTATGAAATTAGCGTGCTAATTGCAACATAACCATCTTTAGTGAAGGAAGTGAGGAAGGCATGAAATTTACTTCATTTAGAACATTTACAACATTTAGCTAATGTATTGCTAACATTAGCTCTGATGGCTGAAATTAGCTAACATTAAGTCTGATAGCTGACAGTAGTGTGTCGTTAGCTAATATAGTTGATTAGCTAATGCTAGTTCTGATATCTGACTTTAGCTATCATCAGCCCTGACAGCTATCACTAGCTAAACAGACTTAATGCACTCATGGTTTTTGAGTTTCAGGTGAACTCATGAAGCTAATGCTGTATGCTAGTTGTGTGGTCATGCCAGAGGCTTCAGAGCAGACCAGGGCTTCAATTGAAAAATGGCCGACATGAAGAAAAAAAAAGTGGAAGTTTGTCTCAGTGTCAGTACATTGATGTTTCAATGACCATGTTTCCCTTTTTAATGCCTAATTTCATTTTCGATGCCAAAACTGACTCATTTTTGTCACTGTTTTAGACAAACAGGCTTTTCTCTTCATCCTCTCAAGCAGGCGATGTTAGTGTACGCGCTGCAGAAAGTACAGATGTGGGACGTTAAATAACTAATGTTAAGATGACATCCTGCCTAAAGACTGTTAACAATACTGGAAATGAAGAAAGAACTTAGTCTGCTTGTTCAGCACTGCCGGTGGACATTTAAACTGTGATGGAGACGTGACGGAGGTTTGACAGAGACATGATGGCCTGTCCCTAGAATAAATGTTGCCATCGTACGTTTCTACAAACAACAAATATGACGAAACTTTTCAATTTTAATTTGACAGCGCTGCCTTCAGGTACAGAAACCTCTTGGTTCGGTTTAGGAGAAGATATGTGGGCTGGAACGGCCGAAACGTACGAATTTAACATATCCGTGCAGAAACCTGCGGTGACAACATTTGATTCTGGATGAAATGTGACAGAGACAAACGGGACATGTGACGGAGCGTCGGAGACGGAGACGTCGTGTTGCTTCAGGTGACGGCAGCTGGCGGTTTAGAGGTTTACGTGTCACAGGGATGAGTCAGCTGTGATCGGCCCAGTCACGGCTCTGAAGCAGCAGAGCAGGCGGTCTTAAGTCCTGTCCTACTTTCTGCCTCGCAGGTCGTCACAACATCACTGTGCTTTAGCAACCGCTGTTGCTAAGGAGGCTCCAATGAGAGCGAGGATGATGAGGATTTGTCAAGGCTGCCGAGGGCTAATTCCCCCTCTGGTGTTTAGCAGCTGTGTGTGAGAGGACTGTGGAATACTACTCTGAAGTATTCAGCTGGAAAATACTCCATATTTTTACTGTTTATACACACTCACTGGGAGAATATTACAATCATTCATGAGGCCTCTCCTTTCTGCTCCTCTCCTCCTTTCCTCTCCTCTCATGTGTCCTCCTTTTCTTTTCATTTCCTTATCTTCTCATTCACTTTCCTATTTCATAGTTTTCATGTTTCCTCACCCCTCCTATTCCTTTCTTTTCTTTCTTCCCCAACTCTTGCTTCTTCCTCTCCTCTTCTTCCCCCTTCTCCTCTCCTCTCTTCTTTTCTTTTCTTTTCTCCTCTTCTCTCCTCTTTTGATTCCTCCCCTCCCCTCCTCTTCTCTCTTCTCTTCTCTTCTCTTCTGGCCTGTCTTGTTTTCTTCCCTCCTCTCCTCTCGTCTCCTCTCTTCGCTTCTCTTCTCCTCTCCACCTTTCTTCTCTCCTCCTCTCCTCCCGTTTCCTCCTCTCCTCTCCTCTCCTCCCCTCTCCTCTATTCCCCTCTCTGATCCTCTCATCTACTCTCTTGTTTCCTCCTCTCCTCTCCTCTCTCCTCTCCTCTCTTCTCTTCTCCTCTCCACCTTTCCTCTCCTCTTCTCCTCTCCTCTCCTCTCTTGTTTCCTTCTCTCCTCTCCTCCCCTTTCCTCTATTCCCCTCTCTGATCCTCTCCTCTCCTCTCCCCGCCTCTCTTGTTTCCTTCTCTCCTCTATTCTCCTTTCCACTTTTGTTTCCTCTTCTCCTCTCCTCTCCTCTCCTCTCTTGTTTCCTTCTCTCCTCTATTCTCTTTTCCACTCTTTCCTCTTCTCTTCTCCTCTCCTCTCCTCTCCTCCTCTCCTCCTCTCCTCTATTCTCCTCTCCTCTCTTGTTTCCTCTTCTCCTCTCCTCTCCTCTCCTCTCCTCCCTTGTTTCCTCCTCTCCTCTATTTTTCTTTCCACTCTTGCTTCCTCCTCTCCTCCTCTTGCTGAATTTGTTTTTCTCTCTGTCTCAAGCACATGAGGTTCAACGTGTCTCTGCTGCAGGGGGGAGCAGGAGGAGGAGAGCAGTAGAAGGCGGCCTCTCATTGGATAAAAGTAGGTCAAGCCGGCCCACTCATGTGACCCAGCATTCCTCTCTCCAGGTTGTGTGTGTGTGCGTGCATGTGCGTGCCTGCGCATGCGTGCAAGACTTTAGTGTAAAATAAAGGGACAAATGTTAAAATATGATGTTATATATGACAAACTGTGAAGCCAAAGTTATTGTGATTGAGACAAACTTTCATTTTAATTGAGTAAAAATCATGATTTTATTATGAACACGACATATTTGCCTGTTTTGCAGTTCAAAATGAGTTCAGGACTTTCACCATCCTGTTTAAACTAATAAAACAAAACAGCAGTATTAATAATAATCTGAGTGATTCAGTGAGTTGCAGCTCTGTGGATCAGTGAAGAGGAAGTTCAGTCTTCATCAGTTTAACTTATCAACAGAAAATCAAGTTTGTGGTTCTTTGAATATGAGGATTGGTCGTAGCTGTCGGCTCATTTCTGTGTCTTCAGTCTGATTCTGCTGGAATATTTCAGCCCAGCATCCACACTGACCAGCTCTCCTCCATCAGCGTGGAGGAGGGCGTGGAGACGCTGGTGTGGTCAGTTTGCCTTTTCATGACATGAATCATGATCTGTCCACTGTTTTGTTTTATGCCAGTGCTGGAGGACACTCATGTCTCCAGTGTGTCCTCCCTCCTTTGGATGTGGACAAAGGACGAGTTTCTGTTCATAAGACAATAATGTGTGCATGAAAGGGCGTTTGCACATATTTGTCATTGTGTTGACATGAGCTGATGACTGATTTCATGTCACATGACCAAACGTTGGCGGTTCAAAGTTTCCACAGCTTCAAAAAGAGGAATTTGTGGTTAATTTATGGGCTGATATCAACAATCTTAAATTCAGTAAAAGCTTTTAAGCCAATAAATCAACAAATAAAGGCTCCACCAAACTTCTGCTCCCACCCAGCTTTGAAAAGAATATTTAGACTTTCATGTGTTGAAATTAACACAGAAAAAAACAAAATATGAACATTTACAACTTTTATTTTATTTACTTTAGAGTTTGGGGACTTTGGTGTTCTGAGCATCAGTAATAATAACCGAGCCGCTGCGTCGTGGCGGCCGGTTTGGTGAACGGTGACGACAGACAGAGGGTGGGGGTGGGGGGGGTGGAGGTAGACCGGGCTCGCGCTTTGACGTCAGCAGTCCTCACACACGGGATCGGTGATCGGTGTGTCCGCGCGCCGCAGCCCGGTCAGGCACCGCCTCACGCGCCGTCTGTCGTCTTCGCTCCGCTTTGTCCTCGTTTATTTCTGATGTTTGGCGCAGTCGACGGAGCGGAGGACAGCAGCTGAGCCACACTTTTCTTTTTTATGCCTGCTTTTTGGTTCGCTGTTCTCGCAGAGCTGTTCGTATTCTGATCGAATCCCCGGCTGCCAATGCAAGGAGGCATGATGGAGAAAATGTCCCGACATCCCGTCCATCCAAGTTTTCTCCCGCCAGCGACGCACGGAGTCCTCAAGTCTCTGCTGGAAAACCCGATGAAGCTGCCGCTGCATCACGAAGGTGAAGTTCAGAGACGCGGCTGCTGGTTCAGTGTCTGTTCGTTTCATGTGTTCATGCGCCACACTTTCACCTGTATGAGGGAATAAAGTGCTGCCGCTGCTCAGCTGCGCTTTTCTGGGATGTCACACCTGAGCGAGGTGACAGCTCACCTGTGAAGCCTCGCGCACAAACTTTCCAGACCCGTTCAGACGTTCATGTCCTCTGAGAGCGGTGGCGACCTGACAAATTAACTGTCTCAAAGTGAACACAGTGACCGCACACGTCCAGCGTTTGTCCAGCTGGACAGACATCACGATGAGTCTGACATTAAAACCTCGAGTCTTTGCGCGTGTAGCAGAACCGTCAGGGCTGCTCCTCATCCTGAGCTCCAGCAGACCTCCTCCCACCTTAGACCCGTCTGAGGAGGCACTCACCAAACTCTGTACAGTTTTCACAACATTTAACTGTTGTTGTTTTTATAGTGGAAATGGTGAAAACTCCTCATCTGACTTCTTTACAGCCAATATTTAACAGGGAATATTCACAGTTAAAAGGTGGCATCAGAGTGTCTTTCCTCTAAAACTATTTCAACAACTGATTGAATATCGGAGTAAATTTTCTGTTACTGGACTCATCGATTAATCAGCTGATTGTGTTTCAGCACGTAAGTTTGTTCCATGTTTGTTCTTTAAGTTTAGTCTAAATCGACATGTGTGGTCCAGTATGTGTGTAATCATAGAACTTAAACTCTATCAACGTGGACGTCCTCAGTGGCTCCACATCCAGGACACCCTCCAGGACACGTCGATATCAGTCCCTTTAATTCAGCACAGGAATCATTTAACGTTAAGGATTCTCGTGTTTTTAAATCAATCTCATTTTTATTAAACTCTTCTAATCTTTGAAGAAGTTGAAATTTTGATTGTAGACGTAAACTTTACCTCAACATCCTAAAATGGCCAGATCTCCAGGTATCGTGGACCTTGATATATAAACTCTTACTTTGTTGTTTGGTGACAAACATGCAACAGGTGTCACAGGTCGCTCTGAGTCAATAACAACAGCTGATGTGAACCTCATTGATTCCTGTGGGAGAGATCCATGTGCTGCCGAGGAGGTCAGAGGTCAGTGTTCGGAACTGATAGAGGTTGAGTGTTGTGGTCAAGGTCTCGCCTCGCTGCTGCTGGAGAGCTTGTCAGTGAGGAGCCTGACGTTGTGTTTGTGCCTGTAAAGCTCAGGTCACACCTGAAACATTGTTGACGTGTTTAAAGTTCTTTGTTTGAGCTGCCTGAAGCTCGTAAACCACTCAGTCACCGCTTTTAATGAGTACTCATCCGTCAAGATGTTCACCCAATAACACCCGTCTCAGAATTTTGTCAGTCGAATCGGTTCGGCCAATCATCATTAGCCTGCGCCATTCTCATGTTTTACCTGTAAGACTGCAGTTTAAATGTCTGGCTGTCAGGTGTGATGAGATGAAAACATCAGATTTCCACACAGTCAGAAAAGTCAACGTTTTCTGGACTAATGACTCGAATCATCAGGTTTTAGGGGGCAGCCTGACTAAACTCACTCACTGTTATGACATCTGTCTCTTTATACCCACAATCCCTTCTGTTTGGGGTTTTCACTGCGAATGAAGAGCACCACAGTCCAACCAGACTCAAACTCAGATATTTAGTTGTTTACTTTGAACTGTGGCTCAAATTTTACACCCGAATCTCATTTTAACTTTCTGTTAAACATTTTTCAAAATCCCTTTTAGAATATTTTAAAACTTTCACTGTTTCCATCTTCTTCTTCTTCACTGTTTGCTATGTTTCATTACTGCCACCAACTGTCGATCAGTGGAACAGCATGAGTTCATCTGCAGGAATGTGAATCACAGAGACCTGAAACAACAGCATTTGTTGACTTTTCTCTGTTAGGAGTTAAAATTGTGTCGTGCTCATTAAAAATCCAATTTTTGCCCATGTTGAAACTTTTGTAACGTCACAGGTGAACCTGCTGTTGTTTGCATCATTGTAATGACTTTACATCACAATGCTTCTATATTCATTGAGCCACTAATGATCAGAACTATACAGGGTAGCTTTAAAGCAGGACTACTGTTGGACTTGATAAACTAAGAGCAAATTCTAAGAGCAAAGCCCAACAGCCAGACTCAGTGTTTCAACATGTCCTAAAGAGTTTTGTCATTTTGGTTGTACTGACTGATTCATTCCCTCTGTCCTCCTGTGCAGCTTTCAGTAAGGAGCAGGAGAAGGAGAAGAACCTGGAGGAGGAGCGCAGCGCACCCCAGTCAGCCTTCCTGGGGCCCACACTGTGGGACAAGACCCTACCGTATGATGGAGACACCTTCCAGCTGGAGTACATGGACCTGGAGGAGTTCCTGTCTGAGAACGGTATCCCGTCCAGCCCCTCCCAGCACCACCACAATCAACATCAACCACACGCTCCGCCATGCCAGCCGCCAATCATGCCTCAAGCCCCGCACACACCCGCCCCCTCGGTGATGGACCTCAGCAACCACGCCTCCACCTCCGTCCACAGAAGCGTCGTCTCTCCGAACTGCCTGCACAGCAGCCCGGCAAGAGCAGGTACTTTGACCCATCTGACATTTTCAACTGCATTATTTTACATTCAGTTCTGCATCTTATGAAGATTGGCTCAGACTTTTGGTTTCATTTGGGATCATGATTTGGTTCAATCACTGGAGTGAAAAAATGACAATGGTTTCATTTAGCTGGAGAAAGTGACAGCTGTTTAGAGTCTTAAAATTAGCCTGGGTATTTGGTTTTATGTGCAGGTAAAGCAGAGTGTCATCAGCATAGCACTGAAAGGAAACCAGATATGAAGGATGAGAAATTCACAGAATTATCATGAGAAGCTCGTTAGTAAGCTAAAAGGTAAAGCAGTCTCAGGTTGTAACATTAATACCAACAATTGTGTCTTTAAATTACTGTGTCATCAGCATAGCAGTGATCCCTGGTTCATCCAAGAGGAACCATGTAAAGGGAGAAAAGAACAGGGCCTAGGATGGATTCTTGAGGAACCCCACAAGAGATTCCCGGTCCCCTGCATAAATGTTTTGTCCCCATAGACAAAACATTTATGCAGATCTGATGTTCATTGTGATGGATTAGAAATACAACAGATGTCGGGAACTAAAGAAGACATATATCCGTGAATCTAAAACTAAATGTGTTTGAAAATAATTTGTTGGAACTGAAACTTGTTCCTTTAAACGATCACATGTCCCCCACTCAGCGGTGAAGAAGCCAGCAGAGCACTGCTACAGAGCATAACTTTAACTAGTTTTCCTCTTTGCTACCAGGCGTCTCACAGTGAAAACAGAAGGAGAGACGTCCATGTCCGTCGTGACGAGCTGTAGCTGCAGTGCAGCACACGTCTTTCTCTTGAGCGATTAGCAGTGATGGATGAGCAGAAAACAGACAGGAGGCGTTCAAGGCTGCAGAGGAAGTTTGGTCTTTGTTTGAAAAATCAGTCACTGGACGAACAGGTTGAGTCGTAACTGAATGAAATCAGTTACAAGTTACTTTTAGAGGAAGCTGAAGATGGATTGTGTAATGGCAGGACTCTCAGCTGGGAATTTGCGGATTTTAAAACCCTGGTGGCTGTTTATATACTTCAATGTAAAAACTGAGACACAGTGAGTATTTTACAGACCGACTCCAGTAGTTTTGTCTAAGTTTGACTACTTTTAGACTAAAAAAACTGTAATATCAATAATAAATAGGCAATGTAATTAAGTCTGCAAATGAATCCGTACTCTTTTGGTAATAACCATGTGGCGATAGTTGTCAAGCACCAAAAGCTGGCATTGACTCTCTGTACAGTTGGCATCGAGTAGCTGCTCAAAGATATCAGAAAAGGTTTTGCTCTTGGTCCAGTATCAGGAACCTGGAGTCAGTGCTGGGGGTGTGTAGGTGGACCTACTCTCTCCTGCTGCCAGATTCACAAAAACTTAATGACACTGAAGGCAGCGTCGCTGGCCATCATCACATTTGCTCAAATTGTTTCAACATTGTTTTTAGACTTGTCTTTGAATGTGATCCCACCATCCTGTGGCCCCCCTCACCACACCGAGGAAACACTCTCCTGAGCAAAGTTGAGTGCGAAGTTCAGATCTTTGACCTCACAGTGGCCAGAAAAAAAACGCTTCGTCAGAGGGGAAAACAGTGCAAAGGTGAGGCGAGCTCAGGTGTTCAGATCTGATCTCAGAGCAGTGACGCTCGCTCTGCACTGTGAGGAAAACATGTCAGCCAAGAGTGAGGGAAGTGTCCGACCCGACACCTCGACAGATGTCCTGGCCTCAGCATGTGTGTGTGTGTGTGTGTGTGTGTGTGTGTGTGTGTGTGTGTGTGTGTGTGTGTGTGTGTGTCAGAAAGCATGAACTTCTGCTTTAACTGTTTTACTTGCTCCGTGTTCCTCATGTTTACAGAGAAAGAAAACAAGCCGTCGTCTCACAGCATGTAGTATCATGTGACTTGCCGGTGTGTGTGTGTGTGTGTGTGTGTGAGTGTGTGTGTGTGCGTGTGTGTGTGTGTGTGTGTGTGTGTGTGCATGAGATCAGTGTTTTAAGAACATAGTGTTCTCTCCAGAAGTAGGCCATAGGGCGGCAACCCTTGCATCAACACACACCAAGTTTCCAACTCTGTGTTTACATTCACATCAACTTATAATCCTGACACACACACACACACACACACACACACACACACACACACACACACACACACACAGACACTCTCTCACGCACAGGGCTGAAGTGTGTGAGTCATGCTGGGACACTCCTCCAGCCTCACAGTAAAGTTCATGTCTTGGGGACGACAGCATGTTGTTCAGCTGGTCGATAGTGGATCTGGTTTATTAAAGGTCCACCTGTGGAGGGTCGAGGCTCCTTCAGGCCAGATGTTGAAAGGGTGTAAACACATCTGTCCTCCTAAAACAAACCTGCGTCAGTAGCTGCGTTTACATGGACTCTAATCTGGTCAGAATAAGCAGTCGACGTTCCTCTGAGACTAAAGCTACGCTGAAGTTAGCCATGTGCTCCATCAGTTCCTCTGATTCCAACACATGCCATCAAACAGAGCTGCTGCAGTGTTTATCTGATCCCTGATCAGTTCAGCCACTGTCAGTTAGCCAACGCTAGCTAGCCTGATCATAACTTCGCCCAGATAACAGGGACGGACTAATCAGATTATTGATCACCGGAGATGCAGATGTGTGACTCAATGAAAGTGTCCTAAACACACAGATTAGAAGTGAAACTGGGCCATCGCTGCATTAACATGTTTACTGTGGATGTATGGACACATTTTATTTAAATTAATATTTTTCCCCTGACTTTGACTTCACCATCATATTTAAATACGTCTTCCATCTGTGGCTCTCTGCACTGCAGCAGACTGTAGATTCAGCCCAGCAGAGGCCAGCAGTAATCTGCCGCTCTCATGTCTAAATATAGCAGCGTAATCTATGGTGTAATCTGGCATATTTGCATTCCCACATGGCCCCCGTGACTGTCCGGCAGATAAAGAGGCAGGAACAAGCGGGGTTACCCAGCGTTCAGGGGAGGTGGACTGAAAAAACACAAACATCCTCATCCTGTTTGTGAGTTCCTCCTTCTGTCCACACTTTCATCCGACAACAGTGTGAAAATCACAGCTGACCTCCGAGAGCATGTTTTATATTGATGAAGAGTTCAAACCCGTGAACTGAGTCTTCGCTCGTCAGTATCTCTGCTCAGGATGACGTCATCCACTCAGGCTGGACCAGTCCGGCTCTGAACAGGATCACAGGCGCAGAGCTGAATGATCTGATCTTCTGCATCAGGATTTGCAGATGTGGTCTTGGGCAGGATTTAGGATCTCTAAAATCTAAACAGTGTCCTCTGTTCAGGTCCAGGTGAGAGAAGTGTTGCTGTCCAGTTGGAAATAGTTCTGAGAGGCCTGGAGAGGTAAAAGTGTCCGCAGGTATCAGAGATCAGTCTGAAAAAAATTATCTTATCTCATAAATCACCTTGAGACCCCTGTGGTTCATCCTGTGACCCACTGGAGGGGTCCCGGGCCCCAGGTTGGGAGCCACCGGCATTTCATTTCTCTTCCCAATCAGTGATTTAGATAATTCACTGTTTTTGATTGTGAGAGGATGGATATCATTCTCATGTCTTTGTGTTAAGCACAGAGCTGTCAGGAGTCAGGAGGCGATTAGTTTAGCTTAGCATAGAGACTGAAAGCAGAGGGAAACTTGTAGCCCGGCTCTGTCCAGATTTCAGCTGTAAAGATCATGAATTACACATTTTCAGGGATAAGAAAAACCACAGCTTGTGTTTTTATGTGCTGGGACTATTTCTTGACAAGCAACAGTGTATCCATCCGCCCTGCACTTGTGTACTTGTGTGCAGCTAACCATATATACTACACTATAACTGTAAAAAAATATATTATTAATTACTGTAAAAAATATATTATTACCTCTAATATTACCAAAAGAACTAATCGTAGTAAGAAGAAGGAGTAATTGTCCAGGAAGGTGGATGTAAACCTGCTCTAAACACACGAGATGAGAGATGAGTTGAGCTCTGTGGGAAACATGAGGAACTACGAGTGAACGGCTCACGTGGATGAAATGTGCTCATGGCACACACACACACACACACACACACACACACACACACACACTCGTGCACATGCCAGGATGTCTGTCAGTGTCACGTTTGAGGCAGCGAGGTACATCATGTGCTGCTGCTCAGCTGCTCCTCCACAAGTCACACAGAGTCACGAAACTCACCCCTGAGGGTCCAGTATTGATTGATCGATTGATTTATTGATCGCCTGTTACACCTCAGTCATCCGGAGAACCCGTCTGTGCACATGACTCTTCAGATGCAGGAACATTTTTAGCATCATTCTTTCTTTAGTTCCTTCACTGGAACCTTCACAGCCAAAGCTGTAATTATACACGTAAACACCTTCGTAAATCTGGAGCAAGGTGTTATGGGTAATCGTAGGTGACAGAGGAACACGCAGTCTTCCTTTGTTTTTTCTAATGTTCAGAGTTCTGTTTTCATGGCTATCTCAGAATGAGTCTTTATATCTCCAGAGGAAGCAGCTCCTCTTCCTCAGTGTCATGTTTCTACAGGAGCCCAGAACGGACAAACCAAACCAAACACTGGCTCCAGAGAGAGGCTTTCAGGGTTTTTAGTGGCCACTGAGACGAGGAGCGTTCAGCTGGTTGCAACCGGAAACCTCACCACTAAACCCTCCACGCTGGTTCTATGGGAGTCTGTGTAACGTTGGTCTGAGCAGAGCAGCAGGATAAAATTCCTCCTCAAGGCTTTTAATGTGGTCGTCCATCTTGTCTTCTCGGTGTTCAGTGTGAAGAAGTCTAAAAGAAGCTCATGGGCATGTTTGCTTTCATTCCACCTTAAATGTCTAACCCAGCCTAACCAAATGAACCTGAACCTGATTCTAACTGAAACCAGGTCTGAGCCTTCAAACAGTGCTTTCAAGGACCCGCCAGCATGTTCCAAGGTCTTACACCCTAAGTGGTCCTCACAAACACACACACACACACACACACACACACACACACACACACACACCTGGCCCTGACCTCTCAGAGGAAAAACAAATAGTCTCTTCTAAGAACTGCTGCAGGGGCTCACAGAGGGGGAGGGGCCGGCCTCAGTCTCCTTCACCTCATCGCGGCGTTTCGGGCGAACGACCATCAGCTCTTCACCCGCCTGTTGGCATCAGTTTAAATCCTCTTTGGGTCAAAAGCACTGATGAAACTAAGATGTGGATTAAAAATGACTCTTCTTCTTCCATTCTTCCCCTCATCACATGAATTCTTAGTTAACATTTGAGAAGTTGTGGATGTGATGATACTGTCAAACAGGCTGAGTGTTTTCAGTGTTTTTATTTCCTGGAAGCGACTTCATGTCTGTAACAGCTCATAAAATACTCATTAAAACACGAATCTGAACTCAGTGTTGACATCAGGGGCTCATCTTCCTGATTCGTATCACAGAGGAGGTTAAATTGAATCCAGTTCTGACAGCAGGTCCTTTCTTCTTCTTCTTCTTCTTCTTCTTCTTCTTCTTCTTCTGCAGCCATGTGTTAATTAAGACACCCACAGTTAGTGTTACATAACGCCTGTCTGTCTTGAGAGATGAAGGGAAAACTGAAGGGAAGCGATGTGCTGAGAAATCTGACCGGAACATTTCAGGTTGTTGTCCGTGATCTCTCTCCGACCTCCCAGCTCTGCTTTCATTCACAACATGTGATCAGTGGCTCCTCATCAGAGACACACGAATGGATGCATGTTCACATTTTTCATATTTTCACGAGGTTAATCTGCCCACGTCCGTCCTCCAGCTTGTCCGATCACGGAGGAGGCGGTGAGTCCGGCAGCAGGTCAGGACTCAGTTCTCAACGAGGAAATCAAAGGACTGAAAGTCTCTGAGCTGCTTCTGTCAGACAGGAAACAGGTTTTATTTTTACCGTCAAATAGGTCCTGTTTGTCTCCAGATCACAGTCTATTCATTGGACACACACACACACACACACACACACACACACACACACACACACACAAACACACACACACAGTGCTGTTAAAGGTTTAACTTCAGGTCTGTCGCCATCTGCTGGCTGCAGCTCATCACTGCAGCCTCAGATGAACATTATTATTATTATTATTATTATTATTATTATTATTATTATTATTATTACAGATGGGTTCCTTCAAAATATGAATAATTTTAAAGTGAATTAGTATCAATAGTAAAATGTATTTATGTGTCAAAATCCTGAAAACTTTTTTCTTACTCTCAACAAATTAATACTGATATTGAATAATGGTTCCTATTTGAAGTATTGTGGCCATGGTAGCTCTATTATGACACTTTTCATTTGTTTAAGATGAATTATTAAGATTCTTTAATTAAATTCTGTGCCATGATTCTTTGCTATCACACAATTATTCATTTTTTTCACGCTGATTTTCTTTTACTTCCTTCTTTGTAAGCTGCTCACCTGATCCTCTGAAGTTTTGTTGTTTTGTTTGTCTTTTTATGTCACAATGATGATCACAACTGTAAAAAATGGTGAATGATTGTTTTATTTTGATTTAATCTGAATATTTGATTGAAGAAAAGCAAGACAAATCAATATTGTATTTTATTTTATTTTTCCCGCAGGCCTCCCGAGCTCCAGAAACACTCCCAGCCCCATAGACCCAGACTCCATCCAGGTTCCTGTCGGATACGAGCCCGACCCGGCCGACCTGGCTCTGTCCAGCGTGCCGGGGCAGGAGATGTTCGACCCACGCAAGCGCAAGTTCTCTGCCGAGGAGCTGAAGCCGCAGCCCATGATCAAGAAAGCTCGCAAGGTCTTCATCCCCGAAGACCTGAAGGTAATTTGGAGTTGGTTCTACCGTCATAATCTCACGCCAGTGTGAGAAACACAATCTGTCCGAAGGACTAAACTAACCGGCAGAGCTGAGCTGTGATACGTGTGAACGAGCCATCAGCGCTGATTATAGTCGACTGGGCAGAAACATGCAAGGCATGCTGGGAGAGAACGAGCGGCCGGAGAGGTGGGCTCGCCGCCTTTCGTTCTGCTGTCAGATCGCTGCTCTGCTATTGGCCAGGTGTGGCTCTGGGGGGGCGTGTCCTCCTGGTTAAGAGGCTTACATCAGCCTGAATGAGAAAGCGGGAGGTCAGGCAGAGAGGATTTAGCTTTTAATTTGTTCAAATAAAAAGTGGATCCGTGTGTGGCCGCGGTCCAGTGACGGACGGCCAAAAGCTGGTTGACAGCAGCTCTGCAGAGACGTCGGGGGGAGACGCTGGCGAGACAGACTTTGAGTGGGAAACACCTCAGCACCTCCTCCGTGGACACGAGGAGACGGATTAAAGCTGCAACACTGGGTGTTTGACCACAAGGGGGCAGACTGACACATGTGGTCTCATTTCTCATATGAAAAACTCATTTTTTGGAGACGTGCGGGAAGTGTTTCATTATCGAACAACAGTCTGTGCAGCGACTGAGCAGCTTCCCGAAGGTTTGAAGCCATCGCGTCTGCACAGAGACCGAAACTAAAAACTGTGCTTTACATCTCTGTTCTTCACAGATCAAACAAATATTGTCCATCAGGGAGCTTTAGAGGTGCTGCTAGGTGTCGCTAGGCTAGCGGATTTTCCACTGCTTCCTGTCTTTATGCTAAGCTAGGCTAGCAACATCCTGACACCAGCTCTGAAAGGAGAATTATTGAGTATTTGCAATGAAAATTTCATTGACATGCTCAATGACAATAAAGACTGATCATCTAAACCACAGAAGAAAAAAAAGAGACAAATATAATGTGGAAAAATTCATTGTTTCCCTCTTTTCACGTCTTCTCTCTCCTCCTTTGTGTCCTTCGAGCAGGATGACAAATACTGGGCCAGGCGCAGGAAGAACAACTTGGCGGCCAAGCGGTCGCGGGACGCGAGGCGGCTCAAAGAGAACCAGATCGCCATCCGAGCCGGTTTCCTGGAGAAGGAGAACTGCGCCCTGAGGCAGGAGGTGGCCGACCTGAGGAAAGAGCTGGGACGCACCAAGAACATCCTCGCCAAGTACGAGGCACAGCACGGGCCGCTGTGAGGACGCAAACACACACACACACACACACACATAACATGTATACACAAACACACACACACTGAGAATGATGACCCTCCTAGTCCTGATCCACCAGCGACCCTCCTGTCACCTCCACCAATCACACTCCTGATGGCTCAACTCATCCTCGCTGCCCTCTAGAGGCCAAACGATGCAGTGCTCAGATAATGACGCACTTTCTGATCACTCAGAGGTCACAGTTCATGTCGAGAAACGTGAACACGGAGAAAAACTAAACAAGTCTGGAGTCATTCTGGATTTTTCTCATTGTCAACAAATCTCACATTCACACTCAAACCGACAAACCATTGGTCCGTCTCGCAGCGCTGTCTCACTTCCTGTCTGTGGCTCGCAGCTCCGAGCCCATTGGTTCCTACTGAAGACAGGAACATCTCACAAATATGTAGTTTCAATGAACAAAAAGGAAATAGAGCATCTGTTTGGAACTATTTTCAGTGGCGGATTAATCCACATTTGTGTGAGTGTGTGTGTGTGTTCACGGCGATGATGGTGAGGCTCTCTGACGTGTCTTCAGTGGCTCAGGGATTTGTTGACAATAACAGAAATCTGGAATATCACTCACATACATACATTTTATTGTTCATTCGTGGCTCCGGGTCATTTCCTCTTTCAAAGCCCGTCGCGTCTGTATAACATTACCGGCTAACATTTTCATCTGTTTCCACGGCAACAGTCACCCAGCTGATGCTTAAAGAAGGGCAGCTTGAGCGGCGGCCGTCATGCCGTGAGTCGAGCCCAGTACTCAGGATTATTACACACACACACACACACACCAGTGAATCCTCTTCATGGACTTTGACCACAAACACTAAACCGGCCCCCCACCTGATGTCTGACTTTGGACCTCCGACCCCCCCTCTCAGTGTACGGTAATGGCACTTTAGATCTACCGACGCCTCGTTCTCCTTCCCTCAGAGACTCCGCCCCCCCACCCCCACCCGTGCAGGTTTGTTCCCACGATACACCTGCTGACATGTACATACCTGCCTTCCTTCTGCTCCTGATGTATATGAATGTGTGCCGCCTCCTGCCGCCCTCCTATTGGTCAGTCGCGTTCTGTTTCCTCGTTGTGGCCGGCTGAAGCCTTTCGGGACCCTCAGCAGTATTTTTATGGATGTTTATGAAAAGTGCACATAGAAACAGTGCAGAGAAAACGCAGGATTTCAGAACTTGATGCCCCAAAATGCCAAAAATCTTTTCTAGCAAGCCCTGAAATTTGTCAACACCCCCCAAAATGTTTTTTTAAATTTTTTTTTTTAATCTTTTAACACTTAAATGATAATAAAGACGGTTGAGAGAGGAACTCTGAGAGTCGGCATCCTCCGTCAGTTTGGGGCGATGCTTTGTGTTCAGACTGCAGCTCTGATGGCGTCTGAACCTCCTCTGCTTCTGTTTGTGTTCGAGATAAACCGTCTGTTTGAATCGTGCCACACGTTAAAGTCCAGAATTTGCTGCGAAGTTCAGTCTGAAAACACAGACGTGCAGAGCAAAATTTGCCCGTGAACGGCGTTTTTTTTCTTTATGGTGTGAAATGTGATAAAAGCCCAAATAAACCACAGTGAGCTCGTTAGCTGTTAGCTGTTAGCTCAGTAAGCGGTCAGGATCGTCCATGTTTCACGCTGACTGGGCTGGAAGGATCAGGGTGAATTCAGGATGAGGAAGGAGAGTGCAGCAGCGCTGATTGGCCCAAACTGAAGTGACATCACGGCATTATACAACCTGGTGTCCAGGCGGCAGCGTCACGCCGCCGTTTCACAGCTGTGACGAACTTTTTCTCAGTTTTCAGAGCTCTCCTGAACGTCCCTGCCTCTGTTTTTTGGATTTTTCTTTTCTTTTTTACAACGAATGAAGCTACTTTGTGTGTTGTGTTCAGGACAAAATGTCAAATGTTTAAAAAGGACGTTTGCTCTGTTTCTTTGTCCTGATTATCAGCCAGTAGGCTGGCTGCAGTCCGCCATGACGGGATAGGAGGAACACCGTTTTTAACATCCTGCTTCTTGTGTTTCTGGGTTTTTATTTTTTTTTGCCAGAAAAGAAAAATAAGATTTGTAAAAAAAAAACAGACAAACTGTGATTTTGCTTGTTGTTATTTGTTGGTGGCTGTCCTCAAACACCATCTGCTTCACTCAGTGTTGTCAAAAGGTGTTTGGAGGCTCGGACGGCGCTGCGGACGTTTCTGAACAGAACGACTTTAAAGGTTTTCTTTTGGTTTCTTTAAACACACTATAGAAACCAGACGTGGTCTCTTCAGTGCAATAGATGGTCCTTTCTGGCTTTGGCATGAACTTTCTCATTATTTTTCTCTGTGTTGTATTTTCTGGAGTGTAGCTCAGTGACAAGTGCGCCCCCCGGTGGCTGAGTGAGACATGAATGTATATTTGAACCAGTGCGTTGGGTGAGTGGTGTTGTCTTATACTGTGGAACCACTTTAGTACTCTTTACTACAGACCAAAAGAATACAGTATATAAAGGATATATTGATATATTAAAGGTTTTAATGTTTATACAGAGATATTCTTGTTTTTTTTGTACAGTCTGTTTCCTACATAGATATTTCCTGTGTATTTTGGAAAGGGTTACATGAATATAAGCAGTGTGTTACACATATAAATATATTCAGAAATATTACCAAAACGGCGTGCCCGAACAGTCCGGGCGCTGCATGGGCATTACAGAATCCTCCACGTTTGTTTTGCGTCTGATCCTTTTCCTCCCTGCGTAGTTGAAATACCTCAAACCGCCTGACTCTCCTACCCTCCATCACACCTGTGCAGGTGCAGCTGATTCAGCTGTCGGGTAGTTTTTGCACCAGGTGCTCCACCGCTCCTTTACTCTCTCTGCTCCACTTTGATTTTTCAGCGAGGACGCCGTCGCCTCCGTACACATGCTGACGTATGTATATTTTCACGGCTGTGTTTGGCCTCGAGGAATGTATTCACCCGACCCGAAGCACTCGTGTTTATTTCTCTTGTTCTGTTGTTGCTTCTGTTGCCTGTGGTTTTTCTCTCTCCTGCATCCTGCTGTTCGGTTCTCTCTGCTTCTCCAGAGCCTCGGCAGCTCTGTTCTGTTTCAATCTGTGTTCAAAGATATTTTTCCTATATTTGTCCTTGATTATGTTTCTCATGATCAAAATAAGAATGAATAAATAAATAAAAGTCCAAACCTGTGTCTGTGGCTCAGCCCCGTTCTTCATATGTGAGTAATTTATGCTGATTAGACTGCTGAGGATTTAAGGTGAGTCTGGATTTTTGCTTATTTAAGGTGCTTTAAAGTTTATGTGGAACCGCTCTCATAACAAAAAGTCCTTAAGCTTAAACCTGCAGACACGCAGCTTTATAACAGCGAACAACAAACATGACGTCCTTTTCAAATACAAAAGGCTTCCTGAGATTAGAGGATAATAAAAGACTGTTGGTATAATTGGGATTTTAAATGATGAAGATTAATACAGTGAACAAAGAAAGAACCAAACCACACAGAAACTGGTTTATTAACGATCAGTGTGGAGAACAAACAGCTGCCTCATCAGCACTCAGCCCAAAGCTGCAGGATGATGACGGTCAGTGTTGTTCGAACAAAGCGAGTCCACTGATGACCACCAGGGGGCAGCAGCTCCTCACTAACTGTGAACCACAGCAGCAGGATGACCTGAGGAGCAGCATGGATGTATTTATTTAACAGAGAGGAAGAGAGAAGCTCACCATCGCTCAAGGTGGAGCAGAAAAAGTGTTTTCACAGCCTTCACTTAAGAAAAAGTGCTAATACCACAGCATGAAAATACTTAATGAGGAAGTCAGACAGTGACTTTGTGTAATCGTTTCACTCTCTTTAATCAGCCTACACATAAATACAGGTATTCTTCATATATATTTATTCCTGTGCAATAGTCTAGATGCTGTACTTTTTATTTGTCCATACCCACCAAGTGCAGTTTCAATTCATGTGCAATTTCTGTTAAAGCTCTGTTCAATTTTTTGGCAGTGTGTTTTTTAATGGCAATATTTTTTTTAATAGTTCTTTGTATAAAAATGTAAATATATATATTCAGCTTTTATTTTGTATTTTGTATTTCTCTATTCTGTGGTTATTTTCCTACTGCTATTACTGCTGCCTGTAACACCCGAATTTCCCCGGCTGAGGATCAATAAAGTCTTATCTTATCTCTAATTTTATCATTGTTTTCTGCAACAATCTGATCCGTCTTCGATGGAGACGACCCTCAGAGAGCAAGAAAATCAGACTTTAGAAAATATCTGAAAAACAGTAAGATTTCAAAGTCCCAAATTGACTGATGACAAGTTAAACACATTAACCAATGAGAATCTCTCAGGTCCTGTTGTTCCTCGTCTGTCCACCAGATGGCCTCAGTGCTTCTTTTGTCAGCCACCTGGTTGTGTTTCACTCTGCACACCTGTCCCTTGTTCTATATACAGCCAGTGCAGGTGTCCCTCTGCAGGTTAGAAATACTGCGGTGATGCTGTCCATGTTCCTCAGAGTCTGTGTGTCGCATGTAGCTGCAGGAGTTTGGATGGACTTGACTTGTCCTCCAGTAAAGTCCGTTCACAGGTTTAACACATTGAGAGGAGCAAGTTTGAGGTGCTTGTGCTTGAGTATATCCATCTTATACAACTCCACTTCTGCTCCACTACATTTATTTGATGATTTTAATTACTTTGAATTATTAATACAGAATCTAAATCATCAAAAAAAAAAAATAATTATGTATTATCATTCCAACAATGATCCTAAAACAGTTCGGACGCGGTTTAAAACATAAAACAGAATGTGATAACTTGTTAATCCTTTTTGACATAAACTTCAACTGAAAACAGCACAAAGTCAATATATTTAATGTTTCACCTCATCAGCGTCATTGATTTTTGTAAATATCTGCTTATTCTGAATCTGATGCAGCAACATGTTTCAAATAGGTCGGGACAGGAGCAACAAGACTGGGAAAGATGTGGAACGCTCCGGAAACACCTGTTTGGATCATTCCACAGGTAAACAGGTTGATTGGTAACAGGTGATAGTATCATGATTGAAAGGCTCAGTGGTTCACAGCGAGGATGGAGCGAGGTTCAACACTTTGTTAACATGTGATTGGATAAAGGAGATTAATACATGAGCTCAGGAACACTTCAGGAAACTGTTGTCAGTGAACACAGTTTGATTATTAATAATTGATTCTGGTTTTATTGATTGTTCTGGAATCAGGGTTGTATAATAGCTGAACTACCAGCAGTTGCCAATAAAGTCATTAAAATGAGTTCCAGCTTTACCAGCTGCAACATTAATGAGCACAATAATGCATATTAATTGGAACCCAGTAATACAATACATAATAATGAGTACTTTTACTTAAAGTGTATTCTAATGCTGAAGCTTTTGTACTTTTTCTAAACTGCAGTGCTCTTTATACTTTAGATCTTCCTCCACTGACGATTGTGAGTCAGTTTCATCCAGTTCGTCTAAAAATCTCCTCCTGCTCTAATAAACCCGATCGCCTGCAGCTCCACCTCTTACTGAGCATGAAATGAATTAATGAGCACACGAGGTGAAAGAACATGTCTGTGTCCAGATATCCAACCAGTTGAACCAGATTTAATCCCAATGAGAACATGCAGGCTACGACATGTACAGCTTGATTCATTTGGTCTCATATTTTACCCTCTTTAGCGCCCCACTAAGTTGGAATTGTCATTATGTAATACCATTTTCTCAAAGTGAAAGAGAGCAGATCAGGATGTTCTGCTAATCCCACGAGTTTAGACCGTCACCCGGTGACAGCAGACGAGTTTTTACTGCTCGTTCCACATGTGGGAGGCAGGTGAAGCCCACGAAACGCTCAAGGCTGTTTGAAGCACAGTCTGCTACGTTCACAGCATCACATCGCATCACATAACATCACGTCACATCACATCTCACGGCATCACATCACGTCACGTCACAGCAAATCGCACCGCATCGCATCGCATCGCATCGCGTCACGTCACGTCACGTCGCATCGCATTGCGTCGCATCGTATCACATCACATCACATCACATCACATCACATCAAATCACACCGCATCACGTCACGTCACATCGCACCGCATCGCATTGCCTCACGTCACGTCACGTACGTCGCATCGCGTCACGTCGCGTTGCATCGTATCACATCACGTCACATCACACCGCATCACATTGCATCACGTCACACCACATCACATCACATTACATCACATTACATCACATTGCATCAGACCACATTACATCACATCGCATTGCATCACACTGCACGCATCACATCACATCATGTCACATCACATCACATCACTTCGCATCTCATCACACCACATCACACCACACCACACCACATCACATCACATTGCATCACATTGCATCACATCACACTGCATAGCATCGCATCACACCACACCACATCACATCACGTCACATCGCACTGCACCGCATCGCATCACACCACATCACATCACGTCACACCACATCACATCTCATCACACCGCATCACATCGCATCACATCACATCACATCACATCAGCTGAAACGTTTATAGTTGTATTAACGACCAAACAAACCTCTGACAAGCACGAGCTGCTAGCTATGTTTGATTGCTGTGGGTTGAGAAGCTAAAGCTAGCTTCAGTGTTAGCTTGCTAAAGGAGTTTACATGAACTCTGGTCTTCTTCAGTCAGACCAGCTAATCGCCTGTCCACCACCCAAACCTCCATGAAGGCCACACTGCTTCCTGTGTTAGAATGACGGCGACACTGGGACTAACTCATGACGTGCAGAATCATCCAAAGTGGACGTAATTCCTACAGATTGTTCATGTTCTCACGACCTTCAGAGGATGGAGTTTATTCTGTTAAAATTTCAAATTGGGCCAACAATTCACTGCATTTATGTCTGAAAGTTTCCACAACAATCCATCATATATCCCATAATAAGAAGCTTATTTAACCATAATGACCGGCCGTCATTACAAACCTATTTATTAGTATTAATTGCATGTTGACCTTGTACTTGTATTGGTTGGAGCAGCATCTCTTCTCTTTGTAATAAACATATTAAATATAATAAACATGAACGTGTGACTGTGTGTTTGTCAGTTTGAACTTTTTTACAGGATGCAGACTGTTATAAGAAACATGAGTAGATTCTTTTCAGGGTTTTGTTTGTAGGTTTTTAATTGAAGAGTAATTTCTGAAGACAGTAAGTCATGATGGAAGACGTGGCAGCAGCGCAGGATGGAGTCCAGCACGCCACCCTTCACCCGGCAGTCTGGATGGCGTCCGGCGTCACAGACGGGCTCGCTCGTCCGCTTTTCGGTCAGATCGTCAGCGTTGCGTGCTGCGGCGGCGAGCCTGCTCTCTGAGCCTCATGTCGGCATCAGATGAGCCGTCAGGTCAGGCCTGAACATGACAAAATCTCAGCCTGTTGACAACCTGAAGTTTATGTAACCCTCCTGTGGACAAAAACTGCACAGGGGAAAAACAAATACATAATACATGCTCCTAATACTCTGCGGCGGTCACCATATAATCCACAAACATGGAATATGGAGGAGGGTGGATAATTGTACAATTCATATCATGGATGGGATGCAGCCATTGGTGGGTTGCTCAGCTGGCTGTGTGCTGTTTTTTTTTTTTTATGTAAGAGGATTTGTGAGGGCCTCTGTGGCACGAGTCCTCTAAAGACTCGGGGTTGGATCATCTGTCAGACGGTGCCAGAGCCAATGAGCAGAGGGGACGGCCTGACGTGGGAGGCGAGAGTCTTTTTGGTCCAGGAGGATTTTGTCGTTTCAGGAAGGAAGAGATTAAGCCAGTTTGCCATGTGCACAGCCACAAGTATCTATGATCTATGTGTGCAGTACAGTGCCATCCTTACATTACAAAAAACATAAAAACATAAAAATGTACAAGGTCTGTAGCGTCCCCAAACTCGTGAACGTCCCCACAGACATCGATGAATGAAGCTGTTCCACCGTCTGCTCTCAGGGCGTCTGTGTGCTTGTTTATTTGTGGTAATTTGATGAAGACACATTTATGCAGGAATGGAAGCTAAAGTTATTAAAGCAGGTGTCAAAACTAGACTTTTGGAATTAAAGCTTCCCTGACAAATTTGCAGTAAATCAAATTGCCAGAAACCAGAGGACACACGGTTAACTGCTGCTACAACATAATCAAAGAGTGGATCGTAAATAAGTCAAATCATCACAAAAAATGAACAGAGGAAACCAAAAAGAGCTCATATTCTAATTCTGTTCCCTCCGGCTGATTGTCAAGAAGTCAAACTGCTTCAGAAAAAAATCAACGGCTCATTTTACAGACGATTAACTTTCATTTAAGTAGATTTTTTCCACAAGTCGAACTGAACCGAGAGGCTGATGTTAATTTGTCTTTTTTTTTTCCCAAAGAACAATAAAATAACATCATTACAGAGATAATATATATATTTAAATATATACATAATTTGATACATTTGGGAATTTTGAATTATTTTAAATTTAATTCAGTTATTTTAAAAAGTCTAAAACACTTTTTGGAAGAGTTTCCTTAAAGCCAGTGTTTGCTTTCACACCCTACAGAAAACTAGCAGAATCCTCAGATTGAGGTGAAGCCGCTGATGCTGCTGACTGAGGTCACAGCAGTGACGCACCTGTGAGGCTACAGCAGCACCACGTGAACAAACAGCCACAGAGGTAGACGACACTGAGCGATGATCACACTTTGGCTGTTTTGACCTCTAAAACAGGAGACTGGTCGTAGCTTCACAGGCTTCTGGTCCACTCAGGTGTTAGTGTGATTCGCTACACCTGTGTCTAACGAGTCGAAATGTTCAAATCAAAATGAGAAAAGCTGCTTTGGTTTGCTTTCCTGAACAGAGCATCTCTGCTGGAATGCAATCAGCTGCCTCTTACGGTGTCATGTTGAAGGTCTGTAGCTGTTTTATGCCTATGATTCGTCTGTTGGCTAATTTTCTTGCTAAAAAACAACAGCACGATTTCTCACAAAAGACTTCTTGAGATTAACTCGCAGAATTTTCCCACTATTATAAACTCAGTGAAGAACAAGGTGCCGGGCAGAGACGCCAGCAGGTGAAATTATTGGTTTACAACGTTGGTTTTGTTTGCACAAACATGTCAGAACTGCAAACAGACAGTATCTATGAAATCATTAAACACCTTTGAACACAGAGCTGCTGTGTGGCAGGTAAAAATCTCAGTTATAATATCCAGAGTTCTGATGTTAAACGGGGCCGCCGTCATCCTCACAGCCGTTGTCTGGTTTCTCTGCTCTGTAGCGTTTCGTCTTTTGACATCAGACGTCCATGATCATCTGATTCACTTCCACCGCTGTCCGTCAGACTGGACACCTGCTGGTCCCACTCAGCTCAACTCTCAGAGGTGGACACAGAGAGCCATGAAATGTCCAAATCCAAATGTCTCCAGTGTCCCACAACATAAAGTGGTTGAAGTCCGACCTGTTGGACGTCGTTGGGTCCTCGGCAGTCTCTGGTCGGATCTGTTTGAAGTCTTCCAAGAGTTCACGCTGCAGGCTTCAGGCTGTCTGCTGCAGGTTGGAGGGCAGTGGCGGGAATTTAAGGGGCTTCTGGGATGTGTTGTTTTTTCAGCAGGAGTGGCCAAGACCTGGAAAAACAGGAAAAAAAAAGTTTTAGCAAGCTTTCATATTTCAGTCTTTTTTAGATTTCACCTGTGCACTTTTCCTCCAATCAAAACCAGTTTTCAGTCCAGTTGTTCTTTTGTCTTTTGAATTTAGCAGCATTTAGCAGCATTAACTCAGTTCCATAGAAACAGACTTCACCCACAAGTTCCAGACAAACAGTTTGACGTCCAGAGTTCAGTTTCAGGGTTCATCAGTTTCACCTCAAGGTCAAACTTAAGATGCAGAAACGCTGCTAAATATTTGGTCAACGAGGGTCGAGAATGAACTGGAACATCTGCTGATGAAGATCACGATATATAACCTAAAGTTTCAGAAAACGGTTGTCATCTGAGAAAATAAATGTATTTACTTATTTAAGTTAGTGCAGCAAAATATTTTCTGGTTAATAATTCAGACTATTTTTTTACTATGCAAACGGCATTGCTCCATTACAATGTCAGTCTGTCAGTTATTAACCAATCAAACCAGAAAGACTTTGACCATGATGGCGTGAGAATTGTTTGGGCAGGTGAGAGCAACCATGCACAGCTGTTAGCTGTTAGCATGGCTACAAACTCAGAGAGCTGCTTTGCAGTAAATGAGATGAACCATATGATCACCCTGTGAACCGAATCAATATTTGGAGAATTTTATGCCTGTTTGTTATATTACGCACAAACATCAGTGTGAGACGATTGGCCCAGTCATGAAATAAAACCTCTTTCTGTTTGAGATCGACAGATGTTGTTGCCCTGCGCTGTGGTGTCTCAGTAGGAGGATTTTCCTCCAAGCAAACAGTCAGCTGAGTTTCTCTTTGAGCTTCTTTTAACACCATCCAACAAAGCTCTGTTGACACCAACATCTGCCGCCCGCCACATGTGCGAACCTTAACGCTCTCTCAGAGGCCAGCGGGGGGTTAGTCCTCCTGTCCAGCATACGTCAAACGGATGAGTGACGAACACGCGTCCGTACATCCATTCATTATTTCCCTGTCCAGAGAGGGTTTATGTTGTCGGCTAAATTCATCTCAGCGATGCCGGGCGGGGGAGGGGTCGGGCAGGGGATTTGCGGGCTGCTTCATGCAGGGGACGAAGAGCTTAGAGTCCGGGACCTCGGGGTCCAGAGTTTGGGGGGAGGGGAGCCAGTAGATTCGCAGCCCGGTGCTGCTGATGCTCTGTCCCACCCAACAGCCAGCAGTTCAGACCGAGGAGCGTCATGACGGCGGGGCTCTGGGGATGACACTGATCGGATCCATCACTTCGGTCCAGGCTGAAATATCTCAACAACTATCGGACAGATTCAGATGAAATCTGGTTCAGAACTCATGTCACATCAGTGTCTTCATCAGGTCGGCATTTTAATCCGCCCAAAACTTTGGTTTATTATCAATTCCTGCAAACTATTAACAGCCCCATCAGCCTCGATTAGGAAGTGATAGCATGCTAACACCAAGCTATGATGTGTTAGCGCTGATAGCATGGCTGTAGCCCGTTGGTGAGAGCACATGCTACCACTCACGTCCAAACTGAAGAGATATTCATGGTCCCCAAAGGATGAATCTTTTGTTGGTGCGATGAATTTTACTTTAGTGGCACCAGCAGGTCAAAGCTTTCAATTGTCCAGTGAAATATCTCGACATCTACAAGATGGGCAGACGAAACAATCCCCACAAACACTAATGGAAACGTATCCTTCACTCAGCACGATGACATTTTAGGGTGAAATGATTCAACAACGATTAACTAAACCTCGTCTGCAAAAAATGGCGTTTACATCCAACTAATTTCTTCTACCAGTGTCATTTTGAGCAGAATATTCTTTGTGTCTGCAAATGTTCAGTGACAAAAACATTTCCTTCAGCCTCAGCTGTGTTGATGCTGATTAAGAATAATTATCAGAATCAATGTGCTAATAGAGCGCAGTCATTGAACGTGTTCGCGTGAACGCTAAGTTAGCAACACTTGGCGGCCAGCGTGCAGGATGGCGAAGGCAGGACCCACCGTAGTCTCGTGTCTAAACCTAACCTAATAAAGCCAATCAGAGTCTGTGAGTGAATCCTGAAATCATTAACATTGGAAGCTGCTGCAGTTTAAATAACTGAGGTTATTTCTTCCATCAGTTGTTTCACTGACAACACATCCATCCCATCTGCATCCACAGGACATCACCATCAGTGTAAAGCTGCATGTAAACAGCTTTACATGAATGTCACACAGAGGTTTAAAATGATTGACAGAGGACACATCACCAATCAAACGTGGTCTGAATGCTTCTTGTGAAACTTTTGCAGAATGTTATTCAGAGCGCGACATTTGGCGTGAACACTGTCACAAGCTACAGATGGAAATCCAAACATGTTCTATTTGGAGCTGACAGAACAGCGACGACCTGCAGCCCGAAACTAATTAATGAGGTTTTGATTCGCCGTTAATCTGATTATGACAGAATGGGACCAATCAGCCGCTCAGACCCGAGTGTTGTGACGGTGGCGGCGATCCGTGCCGCGCACTCAGACGCAGTGACAGTTGATTTCCATGCATTTGCTAATGCATCGCGGATTATAGCCGGAACGTACAGAACACTGGCACGACACACCGTCTGTATGGGGGGAACAAATGCCCTTGACACACTATTAACTGTAACACACACAGATGTTCACATGTCAGACGATTTAACAGAAGTGGTTTATTTCAGAGGAAAACTAATCTTTATGGGTGTAAAGTCGGCTTTCATATGTGCTTACTTTTAGTTATTGTGACCGTTTTCATGCTGAAAACTCCGACATGTCGTCTGAAGCGTAGCTTTGCTTTGTTTTGAAGCCTCTGATGCAGCAGTGACAAGTGCTGAGCCTTTTTTTCGTGCCATAACTGATGAAACAAACCGATGTTCTGTCAAGCAGCTGTGTCAGTTCAACCCAGAGCAGCCCACCCACCCACGCTTCTGTCGCCAACCCTACGGGGACTTTCCACTGACTTCACTGGCCCCAAACTGTGAGCTGAACCAGTTCAAGTCTTCACTCCATCACTAAAACCAAACTGTTAAAGCTGTGGGGACCTCAGTCCCCTCAATGTCAGTGGGCTGTCCGGTTGATTTGTCACAGACAGAAAATTAAAAGACAACAACTTTAATAACTATTAACTACTATATATATATATATGTGTAATTTAATAGGTATTTATCATTTGGGTTATTTCTAAAAGAAAGAAATGTAAAATATTGCTGATTCTTATTTTTCCAAATAAAGATTTGCTGTTTTGTTTCATTCTCGTAATGAACCAACGTACCAGGAACCTGTGATGGGTATATTTTTTCATCACTTTGTGACGTTTAATGAAGTAAACAATGAAAACACAAACAGTAATTAGCTGCAGCCCCAGTTCGACTCCCTGGAGAAACTTCACTGATGTACAGATTCAGACTCATTTTAATTGGCTGTGTGTGCATCAAGGCACAAACATACACAAAAGGTTTGTCAAAACATTTGCAGACTGTTGATGTCACCTGTTCTTGGGGGGGTCAGGTAATATAAGAAGGGTTTATATTGGTGTTGAAGTGATAGAGAAAATAGATAACAAATGCATGAAAAAAACAACCAGTCAGATAATGTTTAGCTTTGATCAGGTTCGTTTCACTCGTCTTAATTAGGTGGTGGGGGTTCAGGTTTCAGGTTGGGTGGGGTTATAAAATTCTCTTTCTGCCCCCAAAAGTTTGGAGTTGGCCCAGCTGGCTGCTTACCTCCTGCTAACCTACTCAGCAGCTCATCAACGCCATCCACGCATGTTGAAAAAAATGAGAGTCCAGGAGTAAAAACACTGTACAAAGTGATACACCAGCACTGCATGGTCGTCCCTCCTCTTCCTCCTCCTCTTCCTCAGACCAGAGTACTCCTCTTCTCCCTCTCCCTCTCTCTTTCCCGCTCCCTCTCGCCTCTGTCCCGGCTCAGGTCTGGCGTGGGCAGCTCGCCGTGGCCAGCCGTGTTGTTGGGCTCGTAGCGAGAAGAGGCGGGCGAGTTCTGCATGACCACCAGGCGTATGGGCGACTGGCTGGGTGGCGCCGGCGTGTTGTCGGGGGCGTACTCCTTGGTGGGGTCTTTGCCCCGGCAGTCGTACAGGATGCAGGAGATGAGGAAGACCAGGAGCAGGATGACATAGCTGGCGACCAGGATTATGAGGTTCAGGGTGACGGGGTCAATCTCCAGGTAGAATTCCATGAAACCCATGGCGCCGCTTCATATCTCGCCAGGATCCAGAGAGGGAAGAGACGACGGGAAAATCAACGAAGATGGGAAAGAGAGGCAGAAAAAAGACTGGGTGAGGGACGACAGCTGGCTGGAGAGAGAGAAAGAGCAAAAGACAGCAGAGGACGTACGAGAGAGATGAAATGAGAGGGATCAGCTGAGCGAGAGGCAGCGACAGCAGGCCAGGGTGGATATGAAGCTTTGTGCTTTAAAGGACGTTAATCCTCGCTGCTCCTCCAACCTTGAATTTCAGCAGCCAATGATTAAAGCTGCTCAGTTTTAATAACTTAAGCCACCATTTTGATTTTGCCAACTACACATACAGTGCAGCGACAAAATTATACTCGGCAAAATGGAGGACGGGGCCGCACACCTGTCAGCCTGCCATGAGCGTCACTTTGGGGATTTTGGGAGTCATGTAATATGTATTAAACAACTGCTTTATTATGTCACTCTGAGTGATTATTCTTACATTTGAAATCAAATTAGATTAAAAGCATATAAGGTCACAGTCCAGGCTGCGGTCGCACTTGCAACACGCAATTTTAAGAATAGTGCTGTTAGCATGTTAGCGCAGCCTGGTAATGACAGCTAGGAGGGTTTTTTCTGCCCAGATTTGAGCCTTACAGGCAGCTCCATCTCAGGCTGACTACAAGTCTATCCTCTCTAAATTCCTACTTTATGTTGAGATAAAGTTGAATTATTTTTGAGAGCATTGACAGACCTGACCCTGACCCACAGTATAGCAGATTATTTTACACCTGAACTGATTGATAACCTTCAGCAGGTGGACGAGAACCTGTCACAGGTGCAGTTTCTGGACTTTTGATTTGATTGGTTTGATTGGTTTGTTCCTCAAAATGCACTTGTGATCAGTGGCGTGCACAGACTTTTTGAAGGGCAGGGGCGAAAAGGAAAAAAAGGGCACATATAGCGCATCCTCGCCACTGAAGAGGGCACTTTAGCACGCGTTTTGGCTCCCAGGGGGACTTTTAATACGCGTTTTGGCTCCCAGGGGACACTTAAGTACGCGTTTTGGCGTCCAAGAGGGCACTTTAGCGCAGGTTTTGGCTCCCACGGGGCACTTCAGCGCGTGTTTTGGCTCCCAGGGGGCACTTTAGCACACGTTTTTCAAAAACTGGGCCACGAGGGTGGGCGGTTGCCCCCCCTGTGCACGCCACTGCTTGTGATATTCCCTTACGTTAAAAATGAGTTGTATGTGTTCGAAACTGACTCCCTCAGATGAGATAGATGCATATATGTCAGATTTTGGCTGCTAAACCCAGTGTTGTGTTATATTTCACAGCCCTTGTATGCACATTGTGAGATAACGTTGTTTCATAGTAAAAACCTTCGTACCGACCAGATGTAATGATGCAAAAATGTGAACAAACGATGGTTTGACTGTAGTTTCAAGTTGAAAGTATGCAGAAGCAAATGCAACAAACGGCAAAACCAACAATCCTCTGAAAATTATGAGGGAGCTTTTGTCTTATAATTTGTTTTTATTTTACATTACTTCATTTTTTTTCTTGGAACGTAAAATACTTTGACTTTATTCTCGAAATGTTTGTTGTTTTCTCAAAATTATTATTTTTGCTGTGGCTCTGCTACGAGGAAGATGGCAAACCAGACTTAAATATTAGATATTATGCTCCAGAGATAAAGACAGCAAACAAACCTAAAGCAGAAGCTGCAGCCATCTGAAACCTTCAACATTTGATGGTCCGTGGGTTCAAACACAATCTGGGTCCTGTGCTGATATCTTACTCATTCACTGCGATGGATTAATTAATTAAAATCAAGTCCATGTTGGTCAAGACCTGCGACGTCTCTCATTCAGCTCCTGAGCAGTGAACAGTATCTGCTGAGGAGGCGTCTCGTTAAGTCTGTCTGGATTCTATTAGAAGGAGCTCGAGGACTTCTGTCGTTTCTATTGAGGCCATATGGTGAGCTCTTCATCTCAGTGTGCAGGACACTCTGGTACAAGTAAAAGTTCTGCATTACTTCAGTAAAAGTATGTAAGTATAATCAGGAGAATGCACTTCAAGTATTAAAGTACAAGTACTCAGAGCAGTAAAATGTCCCTGTGACTGTTCTACTGTTCTGTCTGATCTCATCAGATTATTGTGACTCAGTCGTTCAGGTCAAAGCAGGATTTTACTGTTGGAGCTGGTTGAGGCTCATTTTCAGCTATTTTGTATCAGACTGCAACTAATGATTCTTTTCATTCTGGATCAATCTGCTGATTATTTCCTCCATTAATCGATCAATCGTTTGGTTTGGAAACATTGTGAGAAATGTGGTGACGATGAGGCCAAAGTGACGCCTTCACAGTGTTTGTTTAGTCCAAAGCTCGACATTATTACAAACACATTCAGATCATTCAGAGGAAAAGAAGCAAATCAAACATCTGAGAAGCTGAAACATCAAATGATTTTACAGGAAAAATCACTGAAACCATCATCACAACAGACGATCAATCATTTTCTGTCAGTCCACTAATTGATTAATTGACTGGTGGTTTCAGCTGTACTTGTGTATATGCAGTCAGATAAAGGTAAAAGTACAATATTTCCCTCTGAGATGTGGCGGCGTAGACGTAGAAAGTAGTGTGACTAAAAAAATACTCAGATACTTTAACTTAAGTACACGTGCTTGAGTAAATGTACTTAGTAACATTTAAAACACTGATTTTCTTTCAGACACACAGGACACAACAATCTGCGCTGAAGCTGTTCCTGGTCAATAAACCTAGTCCAGAGGAAGTCTTCTCTTCGTCTGCTGATGTGCGTTGAGTTCCTGTAGGTGGCGCTCTTTTCTCTGTCTTTCCTGCCACAGTGGCTGCTCAGACTCGTCTTCTCCTGTTTATTCAAACACGTGTACCTGCTGCATCCTGTTGCTGATGCAGAACTGAAGCTGGCTGCAGGATCGGAGTTCTGAACGTGAACCAGATCCACTGCGTACGTGATGTCATGTCAGACGGAGCAGCACGAGACTCCACATCAAAGTCCTGCGTCTCTGCTTTGAAAGCGCTGCGTGTTGTTTGGACTCATCTGTTCTGCATTATGCATCAGCGCTGCAGCTTCAACCAGCTTCTCATGTGTCTCGACGTCTCTCACAGTTCCCACAGACTCATGTTCAGAAAGAAATCTGAGTCTATTTCAACACGATCGAACTGCAGCGTCTTTGAACCTCTCGACTCTTCTCTCGTCTAAATAAAACGCAGAAGAATGAAAAGAGGATATCCAGTCTATCCAAAAAATGTTGTAAAATAACAGAATCAGGAAATACCTTTCAAACCAGGGACACCTAACTACTGTCCTCGACAGCAGATGGTGAGCGTCGGGGCAAAACAGGCGGGGTAAAAATAACAGAGCAGGAAAAATATAGCAAAGCGGATATTAGACTTTAGATAGAGGACACCCAAACAAGCTGAAATGACCTGCTAATGGTATAAGATCAGCCTGACCCACTAAACGGTAAGACAGGCTGCTGAAAACTGTCGTTTCTGAGTGACGACAGGAGGACGGACGGCAGAGAGGCAGACCTGCACACATTCAGGCGTCGGCTGAACATTCACATTTGGTTTCTTTAACTTTAACCAAACACAGAACCGTTAATGGAGAACGAATGTGATTTTTCAAAAATATGGGACGGGCTTGTTCACGGCGAGGTCATCCTGGCCGTGTGTGTGTGTGTGTGTGTGTGTGTGCAGATGTGGCAGATAGAGTCCTCTCAGGAATCAGGCTAATTCCTTGCGCAGTCGTTGCTGTTCTCCATCTGCAGACGTTTTTTTTGCCTGACGGACGAAGGAAAAACAGACGACAGATGGACCAAAAAGCGGGATGAAAAAACCTTTCAGATCCTCGTCTGAAGGCCTGAAACTGGGTCATGAAGTTAAACTCCTAACATCGGCCATACTGTTTCTTTGAGAATGTATTTTGTCAGAGCGGAGGAGGTCGCGTGGTTGGAGGGTCACAGGAGGTCGGGGTTCACGCCCACAAACCTGATTATCGTTGCTCTCATCACGCTTCTGTTTCTTCTTCTTTGTTTGTTTTGTTTGCTCCATCAGCACCACTGAGCGTCCCTGCACCAGTGCAACTGTTGATCTCCATCTTAGCTCCACATTATCTGCAAACAAGACTAAGACCCCCAGACATGCCAGCAGCTCCGTGAGGCTGCACTGTGGCGATCTGAGCTACATGCTAACGTGCCCACAATGTTGATGTTTGGCACAATGTTTACCATGTTCAACATCTGAGGGTTAGCGTGTAGCATGCTAACATTTGCTAATTAGCAGTAGACACATAATACAACTGATGTAGGTATTTGGTCATAAGCTAAGTATCAGACAAGTTAAAGGAATAATTCCATTTTGAGGAATATGTTTATTCGCTTTGAGATATTTCAGTGGAGGACCGGCCGCCGGCCACCCCTGTCCTGTAGGTGTGACAGTGAACACATCGCCATCCCTCCATGCTGAGCCTGCAGTGTGAACAGTTCAGGTCCGGCGCTCCTCATGCCGAGCATTGTGTTGTTTAAAGGAAGTGGAGTCACCTCTGTGCATTGCGGCTCTCATGAACAGCCTTCAGCGTCCTTATCGCAACCCGACTGGAAGAACGACAGCGACAGCACCGAAATGGGGCTGCCATTCTTTCGAAACACAATGTGGACTTCCTGCGTTGAGGCGGCACCGCTGAGCGCACCCCGCCTGTCTGTCACAGCACCCACCGCAAACTGGCAGCCCCGAGCACACCCTATTATTTCAATAAGCCTTTAAATCCGTCAGCACGGCAGCAAATGAAAGAAACAGATGCAGAGAAGAAGTCTGAGAGGAAAACATGGATTTTTTGACAGATGAAAGGAAGTGCCTCTCCCTGGTTAATGGGGCCTTTCGGGGCTTTTCGGGGCCTCTGTGCCATTGTCGGCCCTGCTGGTCGGTCTCCTTCAGAGGCCGAAACCAGCTTCTATCACTGGATCTTTCCCAGCACAGACCAACTGGAGCCGCTGCGACCCGCAGTCGACTCACTGGACCACATCCTGCATCCACCGCTTGTTCTAAAGCCTCGGGCACTCTCTGGTTGTATTTTAACATCAATGACTGTTGAAACATGACCAAACATGTCTGCTTCTGTGTTGTTTGGTGATTTTTTTCAACAATAAATGTGTAAATGCATTTAATTTCAGTTGGACCTTAAACAGAAGTGCATGTGAATGAAGCTTCAGGCAGATTTAGTGAGGCAGACTCCGAGTGGGAGAGAAAATCAATAAGCAGTAGATGTCCGGAGCGTGTGACCAATAAACAGACTCCTCCAGAGTCCGTTTGGGAGGAAGAGTGTATATTGCTTTCCAGCCAAAGACGGATATGAAGATTTAACCTCTGCAGCCTCGTCGCCTCCACAGTTCAGAATAATTTCCAGCCCTCAGAGCTTCAGGGAGCTGCAGCTTCTTCTTCTGGAAACACTCACATCGATGAGCCCGACGCTCACAGGACAGCAGAGGAAAGTTGATTCAATTTTGTTTTATATGTTGTTGTTATCACACCTGTCAGAAATGACTGCTGAAATTATGACTGAATCCTGAACAGATGCTAAAACTTTGAAATCACCTTGTGTTGCCTGCATGTCTACAGTCTGGAGGCTGGTCGGCTCATCAGCGCTCACAGCTTTAGTTTTGTGATTAATTCAGGAGAACGCCTCGACCTGTGAGCTTCCCACCACCTTCCAGTTATAGCAGCGATGCTGCAGGAAGCAGGAAGTTTCAAATGTGAGTCTGTAACGAGCCGCGCTGCCTCTCAGCAGCTCTGACTGACAGCGGCGTCGACATCCAGCTCGTTATCGTCTCCCGACCTGTCAGCGGTTTGTCAGCTGACAGGTGGTTAAAGCTCACCTGTGCAGATACCAGGACACTCTGCTCACTCCATAACTCTAATGAGTTGCTTATTGTGTGTTTGCAGTAGGAACCACAGTAACAGCTCCAGTTTCAGAACTTCGTTAGCGTTTCAGCAGTCGCTTCGATGAACGCTCTGCTCTACACTTTTAAGAACAGTTCCGACAACGTGAACTTGACTCGACATTGTGCCTCTTTTGTTTCATAAAGTCTCTCATTGAGTTGATTTCTTCCCATCAACAACTTAACGATGTGTATTTCCTCTGGTGTTCGTATATGTATTCAAGAAGTTGCATAATTAAGATTTCAAAGGGTTCTTGTATAAAATCAAGTCACTATAAGCTTAGTTAGCTTAGTTAGCTCACTAATACTGACAAAAATCTGCTGATGAAAATAATCACTTTGGTCGACGGATTAAAGATGAGAAGCTCCTGTGTGAACTCATCGCTTCAAACATTTCTGCATTTTCCAGGCTTTAATCTGCCGCCATCATCATTGCAGCGACTCGTGACTCAGAACCAGGACATTTTCTCTAATTTCACAATCTTGCAAGGCGAAAAATGCACTTTGACTGCAACTTAATCTTCATCAGCCTTTAACTGTGTCTCATCGCTGCAGTAAAGGTGACTCTCACCTGGGGATTGATGTAGTTGTTCCTGTGTTTGACTTCCTGTCTGGCTTGACCTGCTCTGTGCAGATTGGCACATTGTCCGTCAAAAATAGGCTTTTCTGAGACGCTTGCTCACTTTGTCTAGAACGGTTGCATCAGCTCAGTCGGACGTGTTGCGGGGTGAATGCAGACAGAACACACCTGGTGGAATTTAGGGGTCATGGTTTCTCGGTGTACTACCTGTCCAACACCGTCTCACTCCCAGCTCGTCACATATGGACTCTTGGTCAGAACGGCTTGCTCGCAGGTTAAGAACACTGGAGTCCTTGGCGAAAGCCCCGTGCTGGTCCATCCAACCACACCACCTTCCTCCATATGTACACTTTTCTCACCCTTTAGATGACATTGTTTACATGTTGGGAGTGAGAACAGGCTGTCTATAGATCAGACTACGCTGCACACTGAAAAATGATGTTGACCCAGTGTCTAAAAAAGTGATGCCAAGGGGTTCTGTACATACATAGAACGGGGTGACCTGACAGTGGAAAACCATCAAAACTGCAGCATAAACAGCAGCTTTAACAACATGTACTGGATGGTACGGTGGACTGCAGTAAATGCTCAGTACAGCCTTGATAATGTGGTTTCTAAAGGAAGTTAATGACTCCAACCTTTGACCAGAGAGGATGGTCCCCTACAGATTTACACAGATTTCTGTTGTTACTATCTGATATCACGTTGGCAGCCATCTTGAAACAGAAGTCAATAGATAAACTGATTCCTATTGAAACTGATGCAGGAGTTTCACTTCATTTCAGCAGCAGTTGGATGAAAAACATTTACATGACCACATCAGACCTATTAAAAACCAGAGGTCTGGAACCAGGTTCTCTTCAGCCGCGGCCGCCTCTGCTGACCTTGAGGCTCATCTGATGGCAGAACAATCACACGCCTGCAGGGGAATTATTTCAAAGTTTGGGTAGAGGGTGTGTAGGAACAGAAAACACCTTCCTGTTCTCTGGCTGATCCCTTTTAATCGTGCCGATTCTCTGTCTCTTTGCGTGCCAGGCCCTCTCTGGCTCAGAGTCTGGGGTGTGTTTAAAGGGGGAGGAGGGGTGACACTGCCACTGTGTTGCACCTCTGGTCACTCAGCTGGTCACTGTGTTACAGGAAGGGAAGGGAGGGTCGGGATTTCCCCTCTGAACCCTCCTCACCAGCCCGAGGCGATACAAAGCAGCCTCAGAAACACAAAGAATCAGTTCAGTCGGCCCTGAAACACACCTCAGCGATGGTCCAGTTCTGCACGATTTACCACCATTAAACAGGTAAATATTTAAAAATACTGAATGTTCCAGATCCCAGCAGCTTGGTCTGTCCATCAGTCCACCTCTTTGGTCCAGACTGAAATAATTCCACAAGCCATGAGATAAATCCTGCACTTTTTCTCTAGCACCACCTTCAGGTTGACATTTTTGACATCTGTGAAATATCTCAACAATTATTGGATGGATTGCCAGGAAACATCATATATGTATCCATGGTAACCAGCCAATAAATCCTAAAAAACATCTGACTTTTCATCCTTAGTTTAACCTTTTAATTTGTTCGATTCTTTAGTTTCTGACCAAAAACCTGTGAAAATAATGACATCCCCATCAGCCTCAGCTGGACTTGTGCTTACTGCTAATAGCTAATAGCATGCTAACAAGCTAAACCTTGATTGTAAACACGTCAAACGCTACACCTGCTAAACATCAGCATGTTAGTGTCGCCATTGTGAGCATGCTAGCATGCTGGTGTTAGCATTTAGCTCAAAGCTCCACTGTGAGCAAGTGCAGCCTCACAGAGCTGCTGGAATGTCTACAGAGTCTTATTACATAAAAGTAGTTTAACTTCATTTAAAACCACTTTTAGGAGCCAAAGTCAAATAAAAGAGGAGCCTCAACCTCCATAAACAAACCTCCATCTTAGTTGTGGTGGGGATATTCTCTCCCTACAACTCGTCTTCCGGGCATTTTGTTCCCACAGGCTATGTGTCACGTCAAGTAACCTCTCTGATTACCCATTTTTATAATATTTTTTATATTATAAAACCAAATCCAAAGTCTGATTTAATTCAGAACTTACTTAGTGCTGGAAGTACTGTGTGTGGTGTGTAATTATCTGCTGTGAGGGTCTCCCTGCTGAAGACTGAAGATCCACTGAGGCGATGCAGAGCTGCATCCTCCCTCTCTCTCTCTCTCCGTCTTTCTCCATTTTCTGTCTATGTCTCTCACCCAACCCCACCACCCTTCACATTCCCAGGATGCTGCGCTCCAGTGGAGATAAAGTTAGCACTGCAGAAGTGACAACGCATTGTAACCGCTACCCGTCAGCACAACCTCCTCCTCCTCCTCCAAATGACGCAACCCCACCCCACAGTTATTATCTGGTCGTGTGTCTGCGGGATGCTAGGCAACATAAACACAACTAAATATAACAGCCGAGCTGCTACAACTTTCCAGCCTGTCCTCAACCTGCTCCACGAAACCCTCAGTCAGTCAGTTGAAAAGCAGTCGTTCAGCCTCAGGTTGGAACTTCAATGTTGAGTTTAATAGAACAAATATGTCTCTCTCATACGTCTGTTTACACGGAATAAATAAGACTGAACGTGTGTTCAGCGTAAAAGAAAGCGAGACAGCGTCAGACTGACTCTCAGTTGCACAGACAGCTACATGAACTCTTTAATACGGTGGAATACATGACATTCGGTTATTTTCATCACTTTGGATCTCAGTGTACTAGTTTAAATATACAAGTTGGCATGCATATCATCAGAGAGTAGCCCCATGTGTGCGCTCACTATTCTGAACGTTACTCCGTGATCCAGTCACATCCCTGCACAAAGCAGTGTGTCGTGTCTTCAGAGGGATCGTCGTGATCCTGCAGATCTCTGCTGTCTACCAAGAAAGATGAAATTTAAATGCACATTTAAATGCAATATTTTCACTCGCTACGTGACCGAATGACGGAGTAACAGTCAGAGAGATCACACATGAGGTTTACGCTGTTTTAAGAAAGAGAAACATCGACAGTAGAGTACCTTGTTAAATGGATTTTATAGCTCATTAGCAGCATTTACTGACAGATACTGTACATCATGGATGAGCTTTGTCGGGCGACCACTCAGTAAATCTACTCATTCAGAGCCGTCGCTGTAGCACAGCTGCATCCTGTTTGCCTCGAGTATCCTTCAGTGTCACTGTCACCTGATCAGAGTCCACCTGCAACTGATTGGACATGATTGAGAAAGGCACAATTCACAAAACCCAGTCACTGTATGTGTGAGGTACAGGCAAGGGGATGCATTTAGAGATGTAACTGTAACAATTAAAGAGCAATCAGAGACATTAGAGTGTTTTCACTGTTCTTCTGACTCCAGTTATTAGACGCAGATTCCAGAATGACCTCTTTAATTTAACTCAGATTTCCATGGCAGTTTTTCTCCCTGCAATGTGACCCTCAGGGGGCTCAAGGGAAAATTCCCATTTTGATCAGCCAACAGTCCAAAACCCAGATGATATACAACAGAGAGACACGGCAAATTTGAGAACTTGAAGCCAGATGAATGTTTGGTATTTCGGCTTCATAAATGGCCTAAATGATTAATCAGTTATCAAAGTTGTTGTCGATTTCTGGATAATCGATTGTCGTAGCACTTGAGCTGAATAGAAGTCGCCCGTCCATCGTCCAGTTTAGAGTTTAGAGTCTCCATTAAGAATGATTTCCTGCTGCTTGTCACCCTGCAGGCTGTGTCCATCCTTTACTCCGACAATCACAGCCTCTTTAAGTCCTTTAAGGCGTCTGCAGAGGCATCACCGCCTCAGACGGACGAGACGCTGCAGCGAGCACCACCTCCTTCTCTTCACCACATGCAGAGTTCAGCAGTTGCCACTGTTAAACTTTGCATGGTGCATTCAGGTTCACTGTCTCCCTGAAGTTAAACATCTGCACCTGCAGCGTGACTTCTGGGATAAAAAGAGCTTAACTTGACCTTGACACAGGACTGCATTCAGGACTTTTCCTCTGCAGCGCTCATCAGGCCACGCAGTATCCCTGGCTGGCCATGAGGGCGGTCTGACTCTCCCTCCGTTTGTCCTTCTTCTTCCTCAGTCGGACCCTCCAGCAGATGGCGCTGGAGCCCAGCAGGCCCAGTCCAGCAGACAGCAGCACCAGTCCCAGCACTGAGATGGTGGAGCCGTGGGAATTGAAGGTGTACGCCACCGCCGTGACCACAATGCCGGCGATGAGGACGACCACGCCGAACGGCACGGTGCAGCGGTAGCAGGACATCTCTGCTCCGCCGGTGGCCGCCGTCAGCTGGCCCTCATTGATGTGGGGGACGTGCGTTGTCACAACGACACTTTGGTCCTTCCTGGGCTTGTCCCGGCTCAGCTTCTCAGCAGAGATCGATGTCGGCACCCTCATGGCGCTCCTTGGGACCCTGGCACCACCTTTGTTGTGGAGGTCGTCCGGCATGGTGATCTTACTGGCGAGGAAAAGGTGGGCCATCTTGATAGTGATGTCAGCGATCAGCCAATCACAGAACAGCTAGCTGAAAACAGAAAATTAAGGAGGTGAAACTTTAAGAAAAAGAGTAATCAGCAGGCACAGTTACATTCGGTGTGACATGAATGAGACGAAGACGAATATGACAGCAAATAAAAACAAATAAAGGTTCTCATGCTTTATCTGCTGACTGAGTCCAAGCAAACCTGCAGTGGGCTGGCTAACGTTAGCTAACGTAAGTAAATGATTTATCGTGAAGATTATCTATCTATATTTTTTGGTGCTTATTTGTCCAACGATAAACAATTAAACATGTAAACTCTGCCAAGGAGAGAAGAAAAGCTAAGGTAGTCTGAACAAAATGAAATTTTTATTTACACTTATCATGTCATTGAGTCGAGACAGAGTTGGACCAGTGTCATCCTGACCTGCAGTGACACTGTCGGGAACCCTGAGTGGGATGAAACAGTTAATATTTAGCTATATCATGGTTACCATGGTGATCTACCCCTGTTACCATGGTAATCCAAATTGGTTACCATGGTAACTCAATACCAAGGTTAGCTAACCTGGTTACCGTGATGAGCTACCATGGTTACCATGGTAATCTACCCCAGTTACCATGGTGATGTACCCAAGTAAGCGTGGTGCTCTACCCTGGTTATTGTGGTGAGCTATCCCAGTTACCATGGTCATCTACACTGGTTACCAAGGTCAGCCACCCCAGTGACCATGGTGAGCTGCCCTGGTTAAATCTGAGCGTGCTGTGTGATAGCGGATAACTGGATAACCCACCAATCTGCCTTTGTGATTCAACACTGTGATCATCGGGAGACAACCACCCACTGACAAACCAGAATCATATAAAACAGACGAAAAGTGCAAATCCTGACATGTGAGAGGAGGAAACCAGAGACTGTTTATGTTTATAGAGCTTTAAAGGTCCATTGTGTAGATTCAAAGGAATCTGAATCCACCATGTTGCACAGCCATGTTTCCACAGTAGCTCTCGACAAACCAAATACTGACTCTAGAAAGCACCTTCACTTTTTGTGCATTTTTCGCTGCCACCGTCGGAGAAGCTGAAACGAGGATGTTCAGGTGGTTGCAATCTGCCATCTGACCACTAGATGCCACTGAAGTTGACACACTGGTCCGTTAATATAAAGCAAGGTGTTTCTTTTATTATGTCCACCCTCCTGTGCAGCATGAGGTCACATTCAGCACCTGCTCTGACACTAACGTAGTTCGTTAAGGTAAACTCGTCCTCCACTACATGGAAACAATTAAATTACATGCTGAAGAAGTTTTGTGACATCTTGAATGAAAAAAGTCCTTATTTGTACAGAAAATAATCATGACGACCGCCTGAGACTGGAGCCGCCCTGTTTTCTCTGGATGGCGAGTGTGTGATGAGTGATGGCTGCGCTGCACATCAAGTCCACTTTAACCAGTCTGGTCTTAATTGTAAAGTGGGGAAGATAAGAGAGCAGCTTTAAAATATTACTTATGTTGTACAAAGAAGCAGCACCCGGTAACTTTATACCCTAAAACTCCAGAAATTTAAGGTGGAATGTCAGTGGAATGGGTCGCTCTAAGCGGTTAAAGTTAAACTGCCAAAGCAAAGCTTTAAAAGTTGCTTCTGCTCCTCAGACTGCAGATAGTAAGGATTAAAAGTTTCAGCTACTAAATTCAGATCTATTTCAGTAGCCTGTCCTCTAATCTTAAAAAATTAGGGGAAAAGACACTTTAACTCTGAGTTTTTATATTAAGAAGATGGTTTACATCACATCACAGTACGAGATGATTTAAGGTCTTTTTTAGATGGTTTTAAGTTATATTTAGTGTTAAGACTCTCGTGTCACAGCTTTCAATAACAACTTATTGTCAAGTGTATTTTTTTTAATGACTCATCATGGACTCTTTGTCAGATGTTTCTACACCTGAAGACATTTTCTGCATATTCACAATCCTGAATGCAGTGTTTCAGGTTTATAAAAGTTGATTCAGAGTCTTTTGGACTCTAATTTGAGTCCATAATCACTCGATTACTCTGAAAGTCCCATTTGTGCATAACAATAAAATGTTGTGTAATTCTGTGAATTAATGATAAAAACTGTGATTTAGGTTGTGAACAAAAGCCAGTCACTCTTAAAAAGCTTTAAACTGTCTTCACTGTCTTAATCTAACATCTCGCAGGGGCCTGAATGTTCCAGATTAGGTCAGATTAAATAAGTCAATTAACAGCTGTTTCACCTTCGCCTGAAAACGAAACTTAAAGGAGGTTTTTAAGATTCACTTTGTGGTCTGAGATCAACAGTAATGATGTGACCACAGAGAGAAAAGACTGCTGACACACACACACACACACACACACACACACTGCGTTTCTGCTCTTAAACCTGACTGACTGTTATCACTGCAGGTTAAGTTTTAATGATGCAGGTGGTCACACACCTGCTTTCTCTCCTGGAAAGGAAAAATAAAAACACTTACTGTGAGGAGTGCTCTTCTTCATTCTTTGTGTGTTTTCTGCTCTTCTGAACTGGACTCCAACAGTCGGGCTTTCTTTGCTTGCAGCCTCTACAGGTCGTCTGTCTCTGCTCGGCTCTGCATCGTCCTGACTGCAGGAATAAATGGGGGAATATGACTATCAATAGAAAAAACGGGGGGACAGCCCACCCCCACACCTCCCCTGCTCTCCTCCCCCCTCCATACCACCTCCTACTGGACTAACAAGAAAAGTTTTAACTCTTTCCTCCCTGCAGCTGGTACACACACACACACACACTCTGTAAATCTCTGCTGTCGACGTGTTCCTGATGTCAAACTCTCCTTAACTGATGCCAAAACCCCCATAAAATGAGCTCAGGGAGTTGCTGATGGAGGAGGAAAATACCTTCATTTGCCATTTTTCCACATGACTTTGACATTGGATTCATGAGCAAATGAACAAGACAAGATGGAACCATATTAAGGACCCTGAAGGTGAGTTCAGTTTCCTGCTCTGCAAAGATTACTTGTGGCAGAACGATGCTGAAATGTGACTTCACGCCCCAAAAATAAAAAATGATAGCAAGCTTGATGCACATCATTGAAATCTGGGATGAGTGTGTTGGTTTCTGTGCAGCCTCTGCCACCTCTCACCTCAGCAGCAGCAGATTTATTTATTACATACGGTCCAGATTTATTGGAGCTCCTCCGTCAGAGACCTGGTTTACACACAGTTAGAGGACATCATGCTGATGCAGCTCTTTAGTCTGGGTACCGGAGACTCTGGTGCACTCAGCAAACCTTTAAAGATTATAGAAATGAGCGTGTTGAAGTGCAAAACTCCAGCGCTTCTGAGAGCAGAGCATCAGTTCAGCAACAGTCGAGTAAAACAGGAACTTTACACGATGGAGTCACATTTCTCCTCCCAGAATCCCCCCTTGGGAAGCCTCCACCCTCCAGCGCGGCAGACTTCAACATCTGGGAGGAATCAGCTGAGAGACACAGGCGAGGTTTTTTCATTATCCTGATCCCTGTTGTCCCCTAAAGCCTCCGCACAGCTCCGGTCTGACGTTCGCGGAGGTCCCGAGTTTCTGTCTTCGTGTTAAGACTCAAATACAGAATCAGCTTCTTTGAACAACACCGTGTTCTCAGAGCTGCAGGTTCATGGTGATGAAGGAGCTTCCTGCTGTATGTCATTCAGCTGTGTACTATGGAAGATAAGATAAAATAAGATATAACTTCACTGCTCCCACGCCGGGGAAATTAAGATGTTACAGACAGCAAGAATAGCAAGAACAAAAAGGAAACGTAGAAAAAGAACAAATAGACAATAAAAATTAACCATATGTATGTACATTATATACAAAGAGAGTCCAAAAATGATATTGCCTTGAATATTTGAATTGCACATTGAAGATATGGATAATACAATACAGTATTTTACTACTATTATACTTTTGTACAGAGAAAAACATGTAACACAGTAGAAAAAGAATATATCCGCACAGTAAAAAAGGTGGTGCAGGTGATTCTGGTTCTGGGTGACAGAGGACCTTGTGGAGGTTTCTCAGATGATCACATCCTTTCCCTGCAAACCCACAGCTCTGGCTGCAGATGCAGCCTGAGTAGCACAAAGGGGGGGCTATGGCTTCTCTCCTCAAGGCAGTTTTGATGACTTCATGCTAAAGGTCTTCTCAAATCTTTAAAGGACGAGTTATTGAAAAGAGCGCCTCCCTGTTCAGCCACCGCACGACAGAAGTCTGATTTCTGGGTTCCAGCAGATTTAAAGAAAGATTTGTCAACACGTTGTCAAAAAATTCATCAGCATCATATTTTTAGACCACCAGGAGCGCTGAGAGCAACTATGAGAACTGTCTTTGTGTTCCTGATTAGGGAAGAGTCATCTCATCTATTGTTGAAGAAGCAGCTTTAATGCTGAATCCTGAAATACTGAACCGCGTCTGTGAAGTGCATCGCTGTCGGCGTCCCCGCAGAGACACAGGTGTACTCTCCCGTTCTCGCTGACTGCTGCTGAGAGGGTGGACACAAACAGAAAAACATCAGCCCCATCTGCTTTCACGTGACCTCAGTGTCCCGCAGCCTCTGCAGTGTCCGGCTGGACACATCTGGCCTTGTTTTCAAACACTGAGAGAACTCTTGCTTTTGCAGATGATCCTCTCTGGGGTCAGCGAGGGCCGGCGGGGCCCCCGGTGAGTCCTTTGATCCAGACTGCGGGGGCACCACAGCAGGGCCCAAGAGAGAGGCGGGAGCCCCAAAAGCCCGTGACCTGGTGAGAGAGGCAGTCAGCTGGAGAAAGCAGAAGTTAATGTTTGATAGATTTGTTGCAGGACAGCAGCAGCTCTTCGCAGCTGATTTATATTCACCGGTTCAGGAGCCACTTCAGTGAAACTGATTTAATTTTCCACTTCCTTCTCGCAGCCTCAGCGGCTCCCTGTGATGACATGACATTATTTCCCCAAAGGATATGTTGTGGTTTGTCGGTGTTCCCCTCCAACGCAGTCAGACCAAAATGAGACCAACGAGATGTTTAATGAATGCAGGCAGATTGATTTTCCTTCCTGGCCCACCAGACGCCTGGACAGGGACGGTGCTAAATCAGTTCCTTCCCGGATCCATTTCTGGGTTGGGGATGATGTGAGTTATTTTCTTTGGATCCAGCTCTCTGGAGACATCCTCCCCTGCTTCCTCTTTACAACAGATGGTTTCAGACTGCATGTGAAGTGGCGAGGTTAGCAGCTATTGCAGCGCACAGGACCGAGTTTGTGCTTTTTCCTTCCTGTGAATACAGGTGTGTTCGCTCAAACTCCAGCTCTGTAGTCTTTCATGCTGTTGATTTTCTTTGGCTCAAGCCCAGGTGGAAAAGTTGACTTTGCATGTTTGTAGCTTCACACGACCCCAAAACTAAGAAAAAACTTTTGCTAAAAGTGTGGAGTCACACCAGCAGCCCAAACATCCCATCCTCCTGAATCCATTACTCTGCTTAAAGGAGCACTTGGTGCTATTCTGTATTTTTCTTCAATCAAATCTTTTGTTTAAACTCAAGCCAACACGTTGGTCCGTCTCTCAACACTTTCTGCCCATTGGTTGAAGACATTAATCTTAAAAAACAGCTCACACCAGCAGCTCAGTGGCTCCTCACACTTAGCATGGGATCAATTCAGAGAATGAAGCCGCACCCACAGGGATCAATAAAGGATAAAACAAAAAAGTTTCAGTAGTTTCCTCAAACATCTGCTCACTCTAGCTATCATCAGACAAACAGGAGGAAATAGAGCATCTGTTGGGGACGTCATTCATTTAGAAAAGTTGTATTTTGCCTTCAAAAGCACAACATCTAACTCAAAGCTGAGAGGCAGCAGAGGAGGGAATGAAAAGAGTGGAGGGGATGTGACAGAGGAGTACAGGATGTGTTACTGTCAGCATGATTATCATTTGGTATTATTAGGATCAGAGGAAACTGAGGATGTTATTAGAGAGAGAAAGAGATGAGCCAAATAGAGAACAAGTGACAGGATGTGAAAAACTGAAACAGATGAAATAAAGAGGAGGCAGGTCACAGGTGCTCGATGACAGGTCACAGTTACAATTATGCAAAAGACAAATAAAGTTATAGTGCAAAAAAATCGCTCACAGGACTGAAACACCACCAACATCAAACTAAATCGAGGTCTGGTGCCAAAATTACCCATGAGCTCATGAATAAATGTTTCAGTTGAGTGAAAAATAACAGAGCGGCGATCAGAGCAAATGATAAGAAAGAATAAAGACGAGCAGATGGAGACAGGAAGGAGGAGAAAGTGTCAGAACAAGGAAGAAAGAGAGAGCTGCAGGTTTCAACAGGGGAGGAAACGTTCCCATAATTCACTGTTTTCATGTAGGATTCATCGTGTCAGCCGCGGGATTACCTCACTTCCTGCTGCTCGGTGTCAACACGCGGGCCTGCAGCCCTGGAGAGCCAACAGGAAGGGCTTCCAGTTCAGAGGTCAGCAGGTCACACAAAACCCTAGAAACCAGAAGCACCGGCTGTCAGACGAGATGCTGGAGAAGCCTTTTAAAAACCCTGTTAGGACTCAAGTGTGTTCATCTTGAACAGGTATATGTTTGGTCAATGAAAAATCCAGAAGCCCATATTCTTTATTCTTCATTGGGATCCCCATCAGCTTTAGCTCATCTTCATCAGGAAGAAAGTCTGATGTTTGACGCTCCAGACAGAAGAAGCTCCATAAAGAACAGCTCTCACCTGGTGACCAGTAATCGTCTGCCAGGAACCCCATAGTGGCTGAGGGCCAGAGATCTGGATTCACACTGACTGAAAGTAGAGGTCCAGAAGTATTTCTACAGAGTCCAGAAGACAAAAAGCAGGAATGAGAATGAGGAGCTTTAAGTGTGTGACCCTCCTCACTTCATCATCACCTGCCTGAGTTATTACAATCTGACCCGTTTAAGAAGTGGAGCATCAGCCAGCTGTTTCCTGGTGTGAGTGCAGCAGATGGCCGGCCAACGAGCCGCAGACTGTATAAAACATGGAGGACGTCTCTGTGAGGTCACCCTCAGGTTTCTGAAGAGTCACTGTTAAACTCAGTGACTCCGGTCGAAACCTGACTCCACCAAACTCCCAGCTAATCCAAAAGTGGGTGAAGAAGCTGAGGCGGCAGAGTGAAACTGAGCAGCAAACTGTCACTCAAAGCAGCCGTGCCCGTAATTACGCAGAACATTAAGCCTTATATAATTTAAACAAGTGAGTTATATAAAATTCACCTCAGTACAGAACAAGAAAATAAGCTCGAGAGACCAAAACCATTTTTTGAACCAGGCTGTAAACATGTTTATATCTGGACCTTTAAATATGGGGGTTAAAGGGGAGCCGGCGTCAAGTGGCCATTTGTGAACTGCAGTTTTTGCACTCGTGCGTTGGCTTCATTTTTCATCCATTCGTTTTTCTTCGGAGGTTGACGCTTGACACGAGCTAATAGCTAACTCACTGAACACACACATACAGCAGACTGCTGTTAGTTTGTCAGGAAGGATTTGAGGTTTTAGACTGAAATTCACAGACTGTAACTCAATCCATTTTCTCGTTTTGAGGTTCTGATGTTTTATAAATTATTTCTGAGTTCTGAGTTTCTATTTTTCCTCCTGTAAGTTGTTGCCTGTTTAGTGTTTAGACTCACATTTCATATTCAAAAGCACCTAAACAACCTCTACAACATCCCAAAACAACACTGTAACCACCAAAAGTAAAACTACGACCTGTAGTACCTCCTTGATGACCACAGGAAGCGCCTACAAGAACCCTGGAACCCCTAGAGGAACCTGACTCGACCTAAAGAATATCTAGAACCTCTTGAATCGCCTACAGATCCTCTTAAAGAAATACAACTACCTGGGACCCAGAGACTCTCTGAGAGCACACAAGCCCAAAAACACAGTGGGTATTGGATTCTGATAATGTGATTAATTCCAAATCCATTCAGAAAGTTGCACCACTATCAATAATATCAACTGAAATGATGCTGATGAGGGCGTCTAACTGCGTCTTTAAATTGCTGTGTGGTTTGTTGTTGTTTTTGTGTGGAGCCCAGGAGGATGCAGCAACCACTGTGGGGAAGCTAAAGAGGATCCAAATAAAGAATCAGCCAGGTCCTGCGTTTAATCTATTAAATTTTTGCATCAGGATGCACACGTGGGTTAATCCAGCCATGAAGTATGTAAAAATATTGATTCTACAAAAAGTTATTTTTAAGAACTCTGAAAACCAGCTTCCAGATCTCACTGTCTTTTAAAAACAGACTTCCAGTTTGTCTCTGACTTTGTTTGAAAAAAAAAAAGAGTATTTCGATTATGAGCCCTCGATGCAGAGTCACATAAACCAACATGGAACCATCCTGACCTCTGCTGGTGGTGAGAAGAACTACAACAGAGACTTATAATACTTTGCTCAAGCTATTAACCCACACAGGGGAGCGATTCTCTGACTTTGCAGATTCATATTTCACATGAAGAAAATATAATATGCCACACTGTCAAAGACAGAGTTTCCAGCTGTTTTGGTTAATGACCTCTCACACTAAAGCGAGTGAAGCAGGGGAACTTGTTCCACCATTGTGGAGCCAGAGCAGCAGGCAGTCTGGATGCTGTTGAGCGGCAGCTGGACCCCCTTCATAGTGAGGGAGTATCACGCTGATGGACAGCAGCAGAGGGAGGCTGATGGGCTGGGGTGAACGGTTTGACCGTGTCCTGGATTTAGAATGTGCCTGAGCCAATCACAGCACAGGTAAGTACCCTTAATCGGATTGGAGCAGCCAGAGGTGGCTGGTGCAGGTGAGAACAGGAAAAAGAGAGACAGATCTGTACATCTTCACATCTGAAAGACTGTCTGGAAGATTGTCTGGAAAAAAAGCACTATTGATGAGGAGGGTGAGGAGAGGAAGGAGGTCAGGAGCATCAGACTGAAGAATCCTCTGAGTGAGTTCAACTCCAGGAGAGAAAAACTACCACACAGCTGCTTCAGCCTGCTGACAGTCCACATCCTGAAGGTGAGTTTGACGAAAACCACAACTGAAAGTGAAGGATGGAGACGAGCCATGACTGACGGTGCTGTCTGTCTGCTGTGTTTTCACTGGCATCCAGATGGGAGGAGGGTCTCCTCTGTCCAGTCTGTCATGATGTCTTCAGACAGTCTGTCGGTCCGTCATGTAGCCACAGCTTGCAAAAAGTCATCACTCTGAGACATCAGTGTGCAAGACCAACATCCTGACTGAGGGACAGCTTCTTCCCCAGAGCTGTCAGAGCTATCACCCCCATCAGTCCCTCACTGGAGTGAGAGACTGTGAGGACTATGAGCCACTGCACACCGCACTTTGTCCACCTTCACCTGCACCTTCTGTGTACTGAACATTTAAGGACACACACGCTTAACTAAATGGCCAGCCATTTGCACTCAGTATATACATTTTAGCTTATTTCAGCTTCTGTTGGTACATTTTATTGTTTATTGTTTTAGCATATTCTTATTGTCTTAGTATATTTTCATTTCTGGTATATTTTTATTGCATTTACGCATATTTTTATCTGCATGTTTATTTTATTCTAGTATATTTGTTTTATTTTATTATCTTATCCTTCTTATTGTTTCTAACATGGGGGCTGCAATGCAAATTTCATTCACATGTTATGCTCAGTGACAATAAGACGATCTTGAATCTTGAATCTTATCAGTACTCCAGTCTGATTTACTCAAGTTTGAGTCATAGATACTGAAGTCTGTGTTTTGTTCACGTTTTAAATTAAGTCAGATATCAAAGTTTAAGTCTGATTCACTGATTTTCAAATCAGACTAAAATTCCAGTAATTTTCCAGTTTTAGTTATGATCCAGAAACATTCAAGAATCCTTATGTAGAATGAGTCAGGTAGGATGGTTACTGAGCTTAAATAACCTAAACGGGGCATAGGATCCATCATGTCGTGTAGGCACACACCACTTCCTGCCTTTTTCCTATTGTGCCTTAGCCCAGAGCACCACCTTGTGGTATAATGTGGAATAGAACAATTACTAACTGAACGCCACAAACTGAACCACAGGAAGAAAACCAGTGCAGAGTTTCCTGCTCAGTGATGAGGAAGATGATTTCTTTCCTTTATGACGTGGATTCCATGCTGACTCTAAAACACTTTATTTTCCTGTCAGAGTTTGGTGCGTCTCTCTTCGCTGCCTCCTGACAGAGCTCAGGACTGGAAAGATGATATCAAGGGCTTCGTGGATCTCAGCTTCCTTTTTAGCTCCTGGAATTTGACAGAAGACTTCAAAATTAGAACTTAAGTTATAGAGACTATTTTGCAGTGAAGTTAACAAAGTTTCCACTGATCTGGAGACATAAGACAGAGGTGCTACAATCAAGACTTTGGGGAGAGGATAATATTTCATCTTAGATGGAAGGGTAATTCTAACAGGTGCTCAACCACATAAATAACCTCTAAAATGATGAAGACACACCTCCCAGTCCCCGGCCGAGTCTCAGATTAGCTGTCTCCATCAACAGGTCAGCAGCTGGCTTTAGGTCACATGTCTCTGTGCTCGTCTTTGACACGTGAACATGCACGAGGGCTGAGAGACGAGTCGGTGACAGACGAAATCTGCACTGAGTCATACTCAGAGGATGCTGTCAAAAGTTTTCCTGCTGGCTTTAAGTGCATCCATTCTCCCAAAGTGGAAGGTCGGAAGCTGATTTTTGTAATGACCTCCAATCCATCAAAGAGCACCCCCCCCCCCCCCCAAAATTAAGCTGACTGCAGCTTTGCTCTGATAACTGCCTCTGATAGTTTGTGCAATGCTCTGCATAATATGCACCTTCTCCATTCACTCCTAGCCGCTTCAATAAAGCAAAATCCTCAGCATGAAAAGACATAGAACGTCCCTGTTTAAGGAGAAAAACTTTACACACAGCTTGTTGTTCCTCATTCGACGTGTTTCACCATTTAGCAAGTGGGCAACTGGACTTTTCAGCTTGACTAGCTTGTTTGTTAGCTTGTGCGACGTAATTCTTTTCAAATAATGGAAGATTTAAATGCTTTGAGCCTGCATAAAACACACCTGTCTGCTGGATGTGAATGTGAGCATCATATTTTGCACCACATTTCGTTCTGGAGCCACTTTCTTCTGCTCAGGTTCGGTTTGACGTTTCTTTGTTGTCAAAAGTAGCTGCTCAATGTCCCTCACAGTAATTTACTTCATTGGGTCAAATGTGTTGACCAGAAATGTGTCTTGACCTGTGACAGTTGCTGCTGTTTTTGTCTGTTGGGTCTTAAAGCGACTGGAATCCATGAGTGTTGCATTACCGCCATCTGCTGGACAGTTTCACAGTGTAAACTATTTACCCAGACCCAATCCAGTTGCAGCATTTTGAAACAACTGGTCATTATGTATTTCTGATTTTTGTCACACCTGCATAACAGCTATGTGCACCCCTGATTATCGGTATGATAATTGATACGAATCAATTCCTGCTTCGGTGTGTCTGGACCGTAGCCACGCTGCTCTGAGGTATTTCATCACATGATCAGTAAACCGGAATGTGTGGACACAAACACAATTTAGTTACCCATTAAAATGATCTTCCCAGTTGAAAAGATGTTTGCAGTGACGTTAGGCGTCACTTTCCAGGAGAGGCCAGAAAACAGCTCTGGTTCATAACTGTGGGGAGTAAAAAACACACAAATCACGAGTCAGCATCTGTTTAAATGGAAAATTCAGCAATAAGCAGAGTAAGCCTTAATTCACAACAGACATTAGACATCAGCAGCGTATAAACACCACTGGAGTGTATATCCTTTATGTAGGGGGTGCAGACAAGATGGCTGCAGGACAATTGTCTTCACCAAAAACAGTTTCCACGGAGGCTCCATGAGGACTGTTGTTTTGCTCTATTCCCACAGTGAGATCAGTCGGCTCAAAGTGACTGTATTATACATATTATATACATATTAATTAATAAGCTCATGTCATATAGACAGCAGAGAAAGCCAGATTCGAGGTTGCATCCTGACGCACATCTTCAGTTTACTTAAAAGGAAATATGCTTAAAAATGCTCTAGAAATGCTTTGAAAGAAGCTGCTAGTGCACATTTCGCTTTGAGGTGTTCTCAGACAGTGAGTGGTTGCTGCCGCCATGGTTGTTTTCCACAAATCATGCACCTCTTCACCAGCGGTGAGCAGATTCGTCAACAAAAATGGAGCAACATCAGCTTGAAAGTTTGATCATCTATAGAAAATATCAATGGAAGCTGCTATATAAAACATGACACATGCTAATCATTCTTCCAGTTTAATCTACGACATGGTCTACGTGGCAAAGTGATGCATTTACAGAAGGTGGGTATCAGCAGTCTGTTGTGTCAGTACACCTTCAAACAACTCCAAAGTTATCTCATTTGCATGTTGTAGCTTGATTATTGAACAGCTGCAGCAGCAGAAATGTAACAGGGAGATCTTGTGGTTTCAGTAGCATGCAGCGATGAAGCTAAAAGTCCTGTCCTCATATTGCGTCTTGAGCTCTGTCCGAACTCTTCTGTCAGCAAAACTTAGCTGACGCTGGAGTGGATCAGTTAGCTCGATAGCTAACGAGATGCAACATGCAAATGCATCTAGTTTTTCTGCTGAGCTAAACATGAGCTTCGTGTACTTCAACACTTTCAGAGGAATCATCAATAGGAGCGAGTACATTCAGATGGAAGACCGTGGCTGGTGTGACCATAGCCGGTGTCTCCTGACCTGCAGTGCTGATGGTGGGCCAATTTCTCCAAACGGAGTGGGAAGGTGTTGCAACTGGCCATAAAGCTCCGGATCTGAAAGTTCAGGAAGCGGGCGGGGAAGCCCAGCTTCTGCACTATGCGGGCGTACTTCCTGGCCTCCAGGTGTGACTGCTCCACACTGGACAGAGGAGAGAGGAGGGTTCTGAAATTGGTTTTGCAACACCACAGTTATTGAAGATTAGTCCAGACAGACAGACAGGCAGACAGACAGACAGACAGACAGACAGACAGACGGGCAGACAGACAGACAGACAGACCTCTTGGATCCTGCACAAACAATTTTCCCAGATTTGTAGATCACTGCTGTAGTTTGCAGCCGCTGGTGCCGCATGACGGCCCTGTGAGACTGAAACACAACAGGAAGCAGAGACAACAAAAGGCTGCTTTACAGGTTGTTGTCTAGAGGGTTGAACTTGGACTGTAACGCATAGATTTGAAGTCTAAACTTTTTAAATACACAAAAAATAAACAAAAATATGACCTCCTATGTCCTGTTGTCAAGTTTCTGTACCTTTGGCTTGTACTCTACATTCCACGCTTTGCTAGCAATTAAGTTCAGGTCCAGACAGCAGCCGAGGTGCACTGTGGAGAGGACGTTGCTGCACACAAACACACAAACACTGGACGTGAACATGTGAAAGCAGCATGACCCCTAGGACTACAAATTTAATAAGAGGGAGTGTTAAAGCTGTAGCACCGTCTCAGAGGTGTGTCTGTAGTAACCGGTGGCCTGCTGAGGAAGGTCGTGTGACATGATCAAAAAGCCATGGACCGTGTGCTGAGATCATTTCTACCAACTTCTGTCTCAAAGGTCAGCAATGAACGTTCAGTTTTAACTTTAATGCCAAAATGGACAAAAAATCTTTAACGTTCTCAGAAATAATGGAAATCTATGGTTCCATCACAGCTGTGTGAGGACACTGAAAGCTCCGGAGCAGCTGCTGAATGAACCCTACTGTATCTGTGGGATGATTTCTGTCCTCTGTGTCACAGGCATGATGGGCGCCGTGGGACGATCCGGCATGGATGATCCACCTGGGAGCATGGCCGCTGCTGTTGAATTCTGGGAGTTGTAGTCCAGACGGGTGCTGCTGTCTGGCAACATGATGACAGCTCTGCTTTCATCTCTGCTCCATCAGCTCAAACAAGCCGTAGTCACATCAACATCAGTGTTGTTGTTGTTGGTGTTATAGTTGTGGTACCTGTGTTGTCTTTGTTCAGAGTTAGGAGCTCATCAGGCAGTAAGATGAAGAACACTCGCTCGTGATCCAGCTGTTTCATCACGTCCTCCCTCTCCATCTCTGAAGCATCCTGCAGCGAGAGGAAACTAGAGTTACACATCTACAAATCAGAACTGAAAGCACAGGTCCTGTGATACTCTATTTTTCTTATAATCAGCACAACCCATGAAGTAACACAAGGTACTTAAACCAAAGCTGAACTGATCTACTAATAAGTGCTGTGTGTGTAACTATAGATCACAAAATATGGATTAATCCACCACTGAAAATAGTCCCCAGTAAATCCTCTTCCTTGTTTCCTACAAACTGCAGCGACTAGCTGTAGTTTGTAACATTTGCAAAGGTATTTAACGTCCTTTGGCTTTACATGAGTTTCAGTCCTGTTCAAATGAGAACTGCTGGCAGGTCTGAGGTCTGATGAGGTCTGGATCCAGAGTTTCTGGACAGATTTGTCCTCTGGGTGAAATGACCCTTTAACATCTTTTTGTTTACAAAGAGACAAGAAGCTGCAGCCTGTACTCACGTTTGCAATGAAATGATCAAAGTACCACTCCAACGCTGACTTGTCCATGACTGCTGAACCTTTCAGGTTTTATCAAACCAGAGTTGTTCTGTACACAGTATGTTTATTTAAATTCTTACATTCAGCTAACAGTTAAGGTCATGAGAACAGCGTTGCTAGGTGACAAAGATGCACATTAACTTGTTCCTTTTCAGAAATCTTGAACAATTTTGTGTTTTTTAGAGGAGCAAAAGAGAAGAGTAGCAAAAAAAGTCCTTTATGATGTGAATATTATTAAACAGACTTATCTTCATCACTGAAGGCAGCATCTTTACCCCAAACCGTCAAAATGTCAAGTTACCTGTAAACAGTAATGCAAATTTATAGGTACATTTACTGAAGGACTGTACTTTACTAGAGTATTTCCATTTTCTGCTACTTACTTATACATAAATATTATACTTTTTACTAGACAACATTTATTTGAGAAAGTTAGTTACAGTTATTTTACAGATTTAAATACTAATATTAGTACTTCCTCCACCACTGCTGCTTAACAAAGAAACTAAAAATGTCACAAATCTGCCTGGTTTCATTCAATGACGTTGACTAATGATCAGCAGCCACTGTCTCTCCTCCTGACAGCGAGCTGCTCAGGTGGAGAGGATGGAGGTGTGTCGTGTGGTTCCCAGGGTTTACTCTTGAACTGAAATATTTGCAAGCAGCAGAAAATTCTGTATTCTTAGTAAAACCTTTGGCTACGTTCAGCTGCTGAGAAACAAAGATAATTTCTCATCTAAAAGTCACAGACCTTCCTCCAGCTTGAAAAGGACACATGCTCAGATATTTCATGGAGGTTCAGAATGAATCCTGGTCCACCACAGACACACTGGGAGGAAGCACACAGCACGACAGGTAACAGCACTAAAGTGATGTTTGAATAAACAGTTTGATGTAGTTACATTTGCCATAACTTTGTCATTAATGTAGGAACCAGTGATGTGGCAGCAGTGTTGGGGGGGGGGGGGGGGGGGGGGGGGGGGGTATCTGGGCTGAGCGGTTCATGAGTACAGCGCTGCCACATGACACCATCAGATCCCAGCAGTGTTATTATTTCTGCTGAGGGTTGGCTGTTTGTCCCTGCTGCAGATAATTACACCGCCAGCTTCTTCACAACATAAACAGCCTCCTTCCTGTCTGCAGTTATCTCTGCTTCAGCATGAACATCAAGCACTTTGTTTGTCTCATCCAGCGCAGGAACCACCTCAAACTGCAAAGTCTTCAGCAGCCGGAGAGACGTGTCCAAGAGGGTCCGTCTCTTGTCGACAGGAGTTCAGTTTACATGCTCTCATACTTCGGCTCCTCCTTGCGTTTCAGAGGATCCTTTCTTCCTCCCTTCTGTCATATTTCTTTCTTTCATTCACTTTCCAGTCTTCCCTCCTTCTTTTCAACCTTTCTTCTCCTGTCATTAACTTTCCATTTGTCCCCTCTTCTTTTCTTCCTTTTTCCTTCCCCCTTTGCCTTCATCCTTCCCCCTTTGCCTTCATCCTTCCCCCTTTCTGTCTTTCACTACCTTCCCTTTTTCCTTCCTTCCTTCCTTTTTTCTTTCGCCTTCCTCCTTTCTTAAGTATTAACCAGTTTATTTTCCTCTTCCTATTTCTTTCCTTGAATCACTTTTTTATTTGCCCTTCCTTCCATCTGTCCTCCAATTTTTTCCTTCCCTTCCTTTTTTATTCTTCCTATGCCTCCAGTCCACTTTTCCTTTCTTCCACTTTCCTTCTACATGAGTCCCTAAAATTGGACAGAAGCTGTTTTTTGTCCTCTCCTCTCCTTTATCTTGTAGTACTTGTACTTTACATACAAGAGTACATGTCACCGGTTGTTAGCTGTAACTGGAGTTGGCTTTTTTTGGACCGTCTCATTCACTTTTCCCAGTTAATTGACTGCTGATGAGTGTGAGTCAGAGCAGTATTGAGGCTCGGCCGCTCCCAGATGTGGACTGGGCGTCTGTGCGGTGAGTTAACCACAGTGAAATCCGAGCCCGCTCCGGCCTGGCCGACTGTATTTTGGGATGTTTTAGGTACATGGGGCAGGACAAAGACACGTTACCAGGCGGGAGCCCAGCCTGAGCAGATGTTTCTGCTCTGGGAATAGGAGAAGAAGAAGAAGAAGGAGAAGAGGAAGAAGAAGAAGCTACATTGTTTCTGCAGAAGAAGGACGACTCAAAGACGGTAAACTTGTGCTCGATGCTGCAGCTTCTCGCTCCGGTTGTGTGTGAACTCTGCAGAGCTGTTGGACACGAAGACGCGGACAGATAGCTGCAGTCTGTCAGTCAGTTTGTGGAAGTGAAGGACAGCTGACTGATGCATTCTGACTGAAAAATGAAAGGAGGCAAAGAGTTTGTTGTGGATCAAAGTAGGTTTAGACGTTTGTTGACATGACTGGAGCTTCGTTCTGTTCCTGAGTGTTTTTATTGGTGTGTTGTTTTAATCACGTGTAGTCGCACATTAGCACCGTCTCTCCTCTGTCTGCTCAGTCAGGGTGAACCGTTGGCTAACGTTGATTGACGGTACTTAAGCTAGTAACGTTAATGCCTGCCTACAAATTAAAGATGAATGCTTCGGTTGTCAGTGATTGTCTTACCGGGACAGCTCACACATTCAGTGACAGTTATTCTGGCCAACAGTTAAACCACCATCAGTGTCAGATAACGTGAGTTTACCGCCGCACCGTGGAAACAGTAAGTTAGGCTACTTCTACTTAGTTACCAGCTAACTAGCTAACTCTATGACCCAGGGATATATTGCCAACTAAAAAGCTAATGTTACGAGCGAGCTAACCGAATAACAAGACAACATTAGGAGCTAGCTATCAACTTATAAAAATAGATTTTTATAAGATAGCTAACCAACTAATTATCAAGCTAATGTTACTAGGAAGCTAGTAACTAACAAGTTAATATTATGAGTTATTTAATATGGATAACCACCCACCAACAAGCTAATGTTACCAAGTAGTTGACCAGCTAATTACAAGCTAATTTGGCCATCTTGCTAGGAACTAACAAAGCTAATTTCACTGTCTAGCTAACCAGTTGAATACCAAACTCAGGTACTGTTACTAGCTAACCAATAGCTGGCAAGCTAATGTTACCAAGCTAACTACCAATTAAATAATAAGCTGGAAATAGCATAAGCTGCCAAGTAGCTAAAAAATCTAATGTTGTCAACTAACTAAGTAACAAGTCAATGTTACCAGATAGCCACCAATTAACTAAAAAGATGATGACGCCAGTTAGCTACCAACTAGCAAGTTAAGGTTAGCTAACTAACAGTGAGCTAGCTCTCATTTGGTTGAAGGACTTAACCAAGAATTAAACTAGGCACACCTACATATTTTTTTGTGTGTTGTCTGATTCGTCCTCATTGACTCACACTAAAGAAACTAACAGACTCAGTGGAGGGGACACGCTGCCTTCACTGTTCTATTCACTGTTATATTTGTTTTTCAGGACTCCCCTTCATTTTGCTGATTTGAAGTTTTCCAGAATGTAGAAGCAGGACCTTTTGTGAAACACCTGTCTTTTTGTGTTTAGACTGTTAGCTGAGCCGTCGCTCTCTCCTGCTCCCCTACAGATATGGCTGAAGATGTCCGTGGATTCTGAAAACTCCTGTGTTTTGCTGTCATCGCAAGACTCCAGGACTTCCTGCATCTTCCAGACCGCAGACGAGAAAGATGACATCCCAGGAGTGGGAGAGGAGAGGTAACGGACCCTGAACAGTCACTGCCATAGTTGTGATGGACAGATTTTTCTTCGTACTGCTGCTCCCGCTGCTTTGTTTTTTTTAACTTATTTTCTCTTTTAAATTTCTGGAAATCACAGGAATTAGGAATTAATGAGTTATGGCACTTGTGTAGGGACCTTCGCCTGCTTTTATTTTTCTCTCCATGTTGTGTGTGCACGTCTCACACGGACGAGCTGCATCCTAACGTCAGATTGGTTTTCTCTCATTTTTATACTGTAAAAAAAATTAATGAGTTAAATCATTAGTTGATAATGAGAATAGTCATTCTTCTGGCCCCCTGTCACTTTAAAGATCCTGAAAATTATTTTTTTCTATCAGCTTCTTAGTGTGAGTGACCACATTCTACACAAACACTATTTTCTGCCACAATTATAACATTTTTGGTTATTTCAAGAGAAAATTCCTGTGTTTTTTTGTCTGTGCTCATCTTGCTAATGTAGTTATTATTTATTAATTTAGTTTTTTAAACCAGTAGTTTTTGCACAAATGTCTTCTAACGCTGTTTGTCCTGTTGTGTTGTCTTTGTCATTCTGTCTGTGTTGCTCGTTTCAATTGTCATCTTTTTTTATTGTTTCTCTCTGTCGTCTTTGTCTTTCCCTCTGAGAGGAAACTTGTTTTCACAGCTTTGGCAGTGAAACGTTGAACAAAAGTGACTGAAGAAAATTATACAAAAGTTGATAATGATGAAGCAAAATGGCATCAGCTGCTGTTTTTTAATGAAAAGAAAAAAAATGGCGAGGGTGAAACTGAACATCAGATTATCAGTATCGGTCCATTATCAAATATTCCACATTGATTAATTAGTGATGGAGGTTCCTCCTGACCACTGTAACAGAAAACACTGAAATTATTTTAAGCCAACACAGACAAGAAGACAGATTTTTTTGGCCACTAGGGGGCAGTGTAAACAAACAAACAAATATTGGTTATAGACACTTAAAGGGTTTTTTTTTAATGTTACTCTTAACATGTGTACATGGTGAGACCTCTTTGCACTTAAAGGACTTGCTATGACCTCTGACCTCTGGGAGAAGCCTCAGGTTGCTCCTCAACCTAGAACAGCCCCCCACAAAATGTTAGAGATGCAAAATCAATGCACGTCTTTAAAAAGAAGCTTTTGTGGCTTGTACCACACTTTTATTTTTCTTCTGTATTGTCCCTCCCTCTCTTTCATTTCCTCATTATGTTTTCTTTGTGCTGTGTGTAGCGGCGGTTTTATGAAAGGAGAGTCGTCTCTCTTGATTCACATTCAGCTGGTGTGTCTCCTCTCGCAGTGTCCTGGAGATGCTGAGCTACTCCAAGTTCTCCGACCTGGAGACATGGCTGTGTATGCCGTCCTCGCTGCTGCTGCCCCGGGCCCTGGACTCCACCCACACGTCCTCCTCCACCTCCTCTTCCTCACATGCATCCAACCACTCCTCCCCGCCGATCTCCTCATCCTCCTCCCCAGCCTCCGTCTCGCGTCGCTCCACCTGCAGCGACCCAGGAGAGACCGACACGCCACTGAGGTAATGACAGATCTGTGGTTATCAAGTTCAAAGGTCAGCTGAAGATTTTCAAGACCACACAAGGTGGATTTACTTGTTTTATCCTGCACCTGTATATTTTACCTGACTGCTGATTATTTTCTGATGATTTAGAGTTTATTTTGAGGCAGCCATTGGTTTCCATAAATCTGAGGACAGATGAATCATACAAACTGGGATAACAGCACGAACACAAGACTTTAGTGGTGTTTTATGGACTGATGAAGAGGCAGTTGATAGTCTGCACTGGGGCAAAATGTGCTCATGAAGTGTGTAAAAGTCCTAATCAGTCTGCTGTTGTGATCGACTAGTAACTCCCTAAACAAATGCTTCACATTTAGAGCTTGAATATACTTAAATAGCCTATAGAATAACATGAAGCAGCCTGTGCTGTGCTGCCTGCAGCCTATAGCCACCATCTGAGGTGGTGTACAACAATAATGTGAAGCATACTGAGGCCTCAAGAAAGTCCCTTTGCAGAGACTTGAAGGTTGTTTGAGATACGTAGGTTTGCCAGTTTGTTTGGACGTTTTACTGTCCATGCTCAGCAGACTGGACTTACAGTAGAAGATAATGGTTGTGATGGCCACCAGATGTCTTTTTAATGGTTTTAAGTGGAGAGATCAAGGCTCAGCTGCACCAGTTACCTAATAAAGTGCTCTGTTGAAACCGTGGTCAGTTCAGAAACTTCTCCTCCCCCTCCTCCTCCAGCCAGCAGAAACATTGTTCCTCAGTTGCTGTAGCTCATAAAGTATTTGTCTGGCACCATGGTGATGGCAGTTATGTAGGAAAAGATAAGCCAAGAGCCTACAGGGAGCCTGAGGGGAAACATTGGTGTTTATAGATGTGGGGGAAATGCACTGCTAATAGAAGGAAGTGTAGTCATTATGACTGCGTTTTGCAGCTGGAGGGCTCTTTAGATTGAAGTATAGAGAACATATACCATCAGATTAACTTGGACGGTCTTGGTCAGTTTGTCAGATCTAACTAGTCGCAGGTTGTTTCTATGTGAGACACGGGTCCACCCAAATTATGAGAAAATGTGTTAATAAAATAATCTGTCCCCCCAGTATACATCAGAAAATATGTTAAACACGTACTCCTTTTATGAGCTGTCAATGAACCTGTCTCTTATTTCCTATTTATTTTCAATGGATTTCTGTTTGTCAAGGAAAACATAAGTGTGTGACACCCCCCAGCCCCCCACCCCCCACATTCGCAAAACAAAATTGAAGTTTTTTTGTTTCAAGATTGTCTGGGGCCGGAGAACAAAGTTTGTAGAAGGCTAGCAGCCAGCCTCCATATGGCGACCTGTTGTCCTGAAGTCTGGGTTATGGTCTTTGTTACCTGCTTCGCTCAGACTGATCCTGGAGAATCTTATCATGAAACTGGTTATCACCTGTCTCAGTTAACACCGGGGTTTCCAGACAGGAGGAGGAAAGGCTAAACTGCTACCCAGCAAGCCACAGAAGCAGAGCCATAAGTTAATTACCTGCTGCTTCAGTCGCACTGTGTTTGACAGGCTGTATGGATGTTAGATGTCCCACTGCAAGTAAATGCAACATTAGTCTCCCTCTGGTCTCCCTGGTTCAGTTAGTTTCCTTTCATTTGGTACAAAGCCCTCTTGACTGATCAGCCTCTGCTGAATAAACTGTGATATCTGAAGCACTTCACACACACACACACACACACACACACACATACACATACACACACACACACTGAGGTAAGGTAACACCTCTATTGAGCATTGAACACTTGAGAGGACCTTTTCCTTCAGCTGTGGACTTTCACTCATGTGATTATGTTTCCTACTTGGACCCTGAAAACCTTCCTCCAAACTTTTGAAACACTCGGCTGTTGCGTTCAGGCGCCACTTTTACAGAAACACAGCCCTTAAACAAGGCTGTGTCGGAGATATCGGGATCATGTGTGTTGTTTTTAGCGCGGATGTGAAGCGTGTAGATCGTAGATGTTGAGTTGGGCTCAGCTGTTGGACTTTGTCTTGAGGAGGAATAACAAGGGAAGCCGTCGAACCAGAGGATCATGGCGGAGCTGCAGCTACGTCGTCTCAGAGGCCAGGTACCAGGACAACACAGCAGCTGGATGTACACGTATTAACTCTGTTTATAGACACTATCAGGAGGCTTCATGAACAGTCTCAGTATGTACAGTGGCAGCCATGTTGGATGGTCTTTCTGTTGTAAACTTTAGTTAATTACAATTAAATTATTCAGAACACAAAAACTGAAAGAATAAAAGCGTTTTTGATGTAATGAAAGTTCCCTCTTAACTTTGGAAACAGAAGTTGTCCACACAACTTCCCTGCAAGGTCCACTTAATATGCGTTCTGGAGCTTTTGATCGTATCGCACAGTCTTCATCAGCAGATGGAGTTTGCCCAGTTGTCATGGAGCTCTAGATTTGTTAATTTTTTTTTTTTTCTGGGCTTTTTAATGACTTTAAGGCCAACATGGATGAGAAAAGAGATGCACCAGTCCCATGTTTCCTCTCAAATACTGATTGTGATACCTCAGCTCAAGTTATCTGCCAGTTATGGCTCTGACACTGACATTTCGTTATCCATGCGGATTATTTTATTCATTCTGCAGTGAAAAACAACCATCCCAATTTCCTAAAACTCAACATGACTTCAAAAGTCAAACAGCGAACAGAAGTACGACCAGAGGAGCTGAAGCCAGAGAATATTACTATATTGTATTATCATTGGAACTTGTAATATACTGATTGATTCAATGATGATATTAAAATAGTTGCTGATTAATTTTCTGTACATCAGTTCTATTGATTAATGACTAATTGGTTCAGCTCTACTAATACAGTGTTTGTTCTTCACTGCCTGGAAGTCATTGAGATTGACATTAATGTCAGAGATGCTGAGTGAATGCAACTGATACTCCAAACACGAAATGTAATGTGGACTGATCACATCATGGCCTGGACCTGATTCACTTGATAAAGACTGTATTGATCCGATGTATCAGACTGCAGCAGCATTCCTGAGAGTTGTTGTGATGTCACCGACTTTGCTGTTGTTCATTCGCTGCAGGTCGTCAGAGAGGGAATCGACCTTCCTCACACCTGCACTGGGGAAAGAGATGCCGTTTCTGGCTCCGTCCCTCCTCCCCATCCTCTCCTCCACCCCTGCTGCCGCAGCGCTGAGCTCGGGGACGTCAGCGGGAGACTCTACCTCCCAGAGCGGGGTCAGCATCAGGAAACGGCGGCGGCTCGCTGCCAGCCCTGGAGGACTCCACTGGAACTCTGCAGGTAAGATGAGACTGCACTATGTCTCCATATGCAGTGGATTTTAACTGACACCTAACAGCCAATCACAAAAAATGAGTTTCCAGCACTGTGATACACCCCACCTCCACCTGATTTGTGTAAATTAGGGTGGAGAAGTACTAGAAACACCCGTCACCACATAGTTAAACAGCAACACAACCTCCAGCCCCCCGACAGAGCAAGTTCAGTTAAAACCTCAGTTTGAGCCGTCGACTGTATAAAACAGTGGACGGAGTATCTGGGTCTGAAAAGTGAAGCTGATGTCGAAGAGTAAACAGTAAACAGTTTCCTGATGAGTTCAGGGTCCAGTCTTCAGTTTCAAGTCTTCAACATGGCATGATGTTCATTCAGTAAATTATGGTCCCATTTAATGTAAAATAAAGGTTAAAAAAGGGTTTGCTTCAGGCCGGGGCTGCTTTGTGACTGACAAGTCGCCACCATGCCGTGTCTTCGGCTTCTCCAGGCTTAGCAATGTGTAGCTGATCTTCACCAGCTCCACCCTCTCGTCCAAATACGGTCACTTCTGGCTCCAAAAAACAAGATGGCGACGGCCATAATGCCAAACTCAGGTCTTCAAAATGCCAGTCCACAAACTAGTGGGTGATGATGGTGGCTCTACACTTGTTTGAAACAGAAAGTCAATATATCACAACATTATATATAATTTATCTTCATGCAGGTCAGATTTACTAGCTGTTGTATTGTACTTCATCAGTTTTAGCTGGCAGGACACTGACAGGCCTTCTCCAAAGCTCCGGTTATGGGCAGCTTGGGGTCCTGTGGTGTAAAAGGCCTGTGTGTGTGTGTGTGTGTGTGTGTGTGTGTGTGTGTGTGTGTGTGTGTGTGTGTGTGTGTGTGTGTGTGTGTGTGTGTGTGTGTGTGTGTGTGTGTGTGTGTGTGTGTGTGTGTGTGTGTGTGTGTGTGTGTGTGTGTGTGTTGATGATAGATGCCATCAGTTTGGTTGTAGTAACTGAGAAGTCAACAAGTTTGTGATCGTACACACAAACAAGAATCCAGGATCAGTGTGACGCTGTGGACGTGCTGCCATGTCAGGAATGTTTATAACACAAAGTGCACAAACATACCCACACACACTCTCTGACCGCTTGTTTATACTGTCCAGGGGCTTTGCTTCCTGTGTGAGTCAGACCGTCCTTAAGCTCCACCCTTCTGGAGAATGATAATGAGCTTCCTGTTGAACAGATTACAGCCAGGCTCCTCATCTTCGGTCTTCATCTTTGTTGTTGAGGTTCATGTATCTGCATCTGCAACCGCTTTGACTTGCGGTTCTTTAAAACAAAGCAGAGTCCACTCATCACAGGCCACATGTGCACATGAACTGTTTTATCCACAAAGGGGATTCTCACACAGTTACAGTGGAATGTTCTCTAGAGGCTTGAGGAGGTAGAATGATCCAGTGTTCAGGGGAAAAGTCCAAAACAATCAGTCATTGTAGAGAAGAAAGACCTATTTCTGTTTTCCATTTCCTTTAATCCCATGTCTCTTCTGAGATTCATCTTGCGACCCCTTGTGAGGTCTTGACCCCCAGGTTGCGAACCACAGGTGTGTATCTGGGAGGTTGTTTCAGGGTCTTCTGCAGCTTTCACCTGAGGGTTTTGACTTCCTGGTTTTGGGTTGTTCAGTAGAAAAAGTTGTCATCACATGACTTTTCGTTGGCTCTTTGCTCTGATTGTTCTCTGACTCAACTCTTCAATCCTGCATCTCGTAGCTAAATCTGCACTCGGATCTGTTTTCCTCTGTCCGTCACCACAAAGGTTAATCTCACAACACCCATCATCTAAAATGTGAAGGTCAGCACTGTATCTACCACAGAGGACAGTGAGGATAGTTCAGATTTTAATGGCCTGAGGAGAAGTGTTATGTCCCTCAGTTACACACATACTCCACGTTGTACTCCTTTGAAGCAGATTCTGGTATTTGAATGGCTTTGGCAAAACTGAATAGCAGGATAACATATGTGGCTTTGAAACATGGTTTAAAGCATCATGCAGGGAGATAAAATTTACTGAGAATATAGTTGAAAACTTCCTTTTGGATAAATAAAATGTAGATAAAATAAAAGTTAAATGCTCAGTTTTTACTGCCTATACTGAAAATGTCTTGTGGGGGACGGTTACAGAGGGGGAATTTTCATAAATGATGTCATGTATTTCTTGGTTTCCATCCTTTCACCAGAATCCCTGTTTCATGTTCATTTAGGAATTCCAGGAGACTGGATCCAACTGTCCGTCCGTCCTCCTCCTCCTCCTCCTCCTCCTCCTCCTCCTCCCCCTCCTCCTCTCGTTTCCTCCTCTTGTCATTTGTCATGGTTCTTAGATGGTTTTGTGTTCTGTCTCTTTTGCCTTGAGGCATTTTAAAGCCTCTCTGGGAATTTGTGTTCCCTCTCGTCTTGTCTGCAGCATTTAGTTGTTCCAGAGTTTTAATCCTGCTTTGCGCAGTTAGACGTCCTGCTGTACAGACTCGTGCCTTTTGTCAGTATATACTGTATATATTGTGTTAATGAGTAGAGTTCATTTGAACCTCCCTCTGATGTATTGAAAGCTGAATATTGAAGATTACTGATACTTCACAGTTGTTGCGTTTGATTACTTTTATTCGGATGGAAGTTCTTTTTCATCTGCTGTCATTTGCTGTCTCATTCCTGAAGATGATGAAAATCCAAACATATAAAGGGAATAATGCAGTATCCATTTCTGCTGTCAGTTGCCTGGCAGTGGTTTAACACTTGAATACCAAACATACTGTCAATTTCCCATGACGAAAATAGGACCTTGGAGCTTTCAGGTCTCTGTGCTGCGTCACATGTGAACTCTGGTCCACATGTTGCTTTGCAGTTCCTCACAGAGGAGCATCTGCCATTTGTATGTTTTTAAAGCCAAACGTCATGAAAATTAAATCCATAAAAATTGCTAAACAAGCAGCCTGATGCCATATTTATATGGATACACAGCCAACAGTTTGTGTGAGTGAGTGCTTTTGTCACACTGTGTTCTCTCCAGATAAAGCTCCATGTGGATTTTGGTTTGTTTTGACTGCCACCGTGATTTTCAGTCTGTGTCCCTGACTCATGTTTGCTGCGAGTCCAAACTGGACAGGAAGTCCAGAGTGTGTTGTTTCCCTGCAGACCCTACTCTCTGCTTCTTGGCTTTTCTGTGTCACATCTTCACCTCTCTTCTTTAATCTGCTTCAGTTTGTGTCTGGTCGCGTCTTTCCGTCATTCATTTCTCACCTCGCCGGTTTGTTTGATATATTAAAAAAAGCTGCAGTCATTCACCAGTCTTTCATTGAAAGTCGCTTTGGAGGAGTTGTGTCCAGCAGAGGGAGCCATGACTCCAGCTGTGTGAGGATCTCTTGTAGATCCAGTTTCCTGTATGTTTGGGCCTCCTTCAAACAGGTTTAGATCGCTAAAACTGATTTTAAAAAATGCTTTCGAAAGTGCAGCTTTGCCAAAACTCCAGTTTCTGTGTATGTCTTTGGATGTAAAATGAAGCGTTTGGGAAGCAGTGATGTCATCACCTTGATTCAGTCATGTCTATTGTTGCTGTGTGTAATGAGCATGTGTGTGAAACAACAACGGCAGACTGTGGGTGTGTTTACGTCTGGTTAGCACTGCTAGGCCGTGTCAGAAAGGTGTTACATCACTACAGATAAATAAATAAGTAGCTCCTTTTTGTTTGTGTTTTTAAGTCACTACTACCAAAAGAGAATAAGCTGATGACATGCTCAGAATGTTCTCTCTGGTATTTGACGTATCGCACATGTAGATTTTATCGCCATCTGCTAGCCCGGCATGCTTTTTGAGCATTTGGAATCATTTATGTTTTCTTGTGTGTACAGCAATATTTTGTAAAACAACGTTCACGTGGACAAGTTTTATTTTTTTAAAAATCTTTAGAAATATATATCTGTATATGTGATCAACACGTTGCTGCATTGCTGGTGTTTCACCACCACCAACAGATTAACATTGGCCTGACTATCAGAAATGTGCACCACATCACCTGCATCAAACATTGCTTCATAGTGTCATTAAAGGCCAAAACCTCCACACAGCATCTTTTATATTAAATTAACCTGTACATCAACTCCACTTTGAAACTGACTGAAATGTTTCAGGATCACAGATCTGGTCATATTATTCAGCGTAGTACTAAAATACACCTTCTTCACAGGCTGCCTCCTGTCAGACAGATCCACCTGCAGGTGCAGTCGAGACAGGAAGTCAGTGATCCACCTGCAGGTGCAGTCAAGACAGGAAGTCAGTGATCCACCTGCAGGTGCAGTCAAGACAGGAAGTCAGTGATCCACCTGCAGGTGCAGTCAAGACAGGAAGTCAGTGATCCACCTGCAGGAGCAGTCAAGATAGGAAGTCAGTGATCCACCTGCAGGTGCAGTCAAGACAGGAAGTCAGTGATCCACCTGCAGGAGCAGTCAAGACATAAAGTCAGTGATCCACCTGCAGGAGCAGTCAAGATAGGAAGTCAGTGATCCACCTGCAGGTGCAGTCAAGACAGGAAGTCAGTGATCCACCTGCAGGTGCAGTCAGACTCACAGAGCAGGCCTGGATGATGAAGGCTGAGCTGAAGTCCACAAACAGGATCCTGGAGTGGGTTCCTGAGGAGTCTGGGTTCAATGGATGAAATGGAGGGCCATGTTTGCTGCATCATCTACAGAGATGAGAAGAGATGTATGAATATTTCAATAGGGGATGTTGCTCATTTTTAAAGGGCAGTAAAGCATAAAAGGACCTCAGTCTCACATCAATCACTTTTTTACTATCGTACAAACACGTCAGAGTAAAATCCTTCCACTTGTTTCAGTCATTGGGTGGAGCGCTGAGACCGATTTTATGGTAAATACTTATTCCAGCATATTGTTTGAGTGCTGTTGACAAATTTATTCTATGTGTGATGATGAGTAATAAATAAACAGTTACTGTTCAACAAAAACAAACAACTTTGACTTTGTGGTCAGATGATGAATTCCTAGAGGGACGGAGCAGATTCAGTTTGATATCAGACACCAGAGGAGCTGCAGTATGAACACATCAGGGAGCTTCCACTGTTTTATCTCCTCCTCATGTAGTTTTAATGCAGCAGCTGGCCTGCAGCCTGACACCTGATAACACACACACACACACACACACACACACACACACTCTGAATGAGTGGAAACATGAAACCAGCAGAACAAGATGGAGGTTCTGTATTGAATCTCTAGAGCAACGCTTAAATTGGCTTAAATGTGTGAAAAGTGTTTTGAAATCCTTTCAGTCGTCGGTGTTCGTCTCTCTGACCTGCTGCTGCTTTTCACTTTCATCTTTATTCGTACATTGACTTCACCTCTGCTTGTATTTTTAAAGTAGAATCCTGGAAAAGAAAATCCTCCAAAAAAAAAAGGAAAATGTTTGAAACTTGACAGATTGGAATGAATGTATGTATTTTACAGTAGTAAATAATCAGTCGTGGTCGTAGTTAATGAGCGTTTTGTATAAAAACACATGATGCGGTTGCAGTCATTACTGCCTTGTTATTATGGACATTTATTCTGATATGTCAAATGTTTGCAAAATCATGTGTGAAATGATGAAACTGATTTTTTTTCCTGTAATTTGATACTGCGTGTGTGTTTGTGGTGTGTGTGTGCGTGTGTGTTTGGTGTACAGTGTACAGTAACAGGCTGTCTCTGGTTTCCCTCGTCCAGGTTTGGTGCTGCGTGACTTCTGGTCACCTGATCTGTCTCCGGTGTCGGTGGGGAACACGACAGGAGGTGGGGGTGCGAGGAGCCTCCCCCTGGCTGACGGAGGCAGGGCGGCGTGGACCAGCGACCGGGCGGCCTTGAGGAAAACTGTTTCGGTTGACGACCGACTGCTGCAGCCATCGGATGGAGAACAGCCACACCTGAGACTGCTGAGTCGACTGGAGAGAGGCAGGAAGAAGCTCCGCAACATCCGCGTGAGTTTCTTTATATTCTTACCTTAGGAGTTCACTGCCACTTCTCACTTTGACTTTATTCAGAATTCACGTTTATTTTCTCAACATGGAGACAGAAGCAAACTCTCTGAGATGGGATATGCACCACGATTCTGTTGTGTTTTTGTGGCCTGCTTCTGTTGGTTGACTTAACTGAGTGCTGTTTGCTGTTAATAAAAAAACTCAACACCTCTTCCCTTCGTTTTATAATTACAAGTCTTCAGTTCAGGGCTTTTATTGTGACACATCTGCAGGAAGTGTTAGCTTTCATTAACAGTCTCTTATGTGTTTTTTTACGTACTAAAAGCAAAGTAGACTTGATCAGAACAAATCAACTAGTGAGTGAGCTGTACTGTCACATCCATGAGTTGTCAGAAGTATTATTGGATGGGCAGATTAGCAGATGTGCAAAATGGGGAAATATTGAAAGTTTGATGTGTAAAGGTGATGTAGAATTGCGGCACAATCAGTTCTTTAAGGCAGAAATGGCCAGATCCCATGCTGCTGCGGGTACAATCCATCCCTTTCCTGGTAGACCTTTAATGTGAAACATCTGCAGAAGTGTAAGTTCCTCTGAAGGTAACACGAATAAGAAACCTCAGCAAAGCAGAAGTGATTGGAAATGTTTAGAGAGTGGAAACTGTAAAAACCAAACTAGCGTTTAAAAGAGAAACACAGCAGCAGAGTGGAGGGTATGACTGTACGTACAGAACACTGTACGTACAGTGTGATCTGTTATGGTACAGATAATTCCGCCCACATTGATGTGCTTTGTTTGATTAGAGGCTGGCCTTTGTTTGTTATTCACACGCAGCGATTATTTAAATACCAGCTTTTGTTTAAGAATTCAGGTTTTGGAGACCGTCCAGAAGAAGTCACTGCTGTGTTTGTGGGTTCACGGTTGACCTTTAATGTTGTTTTGAATTGTATTATTTGGGCTTGTGTAACAGTATGTTTTATGTTGTGAGCTTAAGCGTTGACACTTTTTCAAACAGGGATTGTTCCCTGTTGACCTCTGTGCTTGAACTCTCATCGTCAGGAGGCCATGTTTGCTTGTTTGTGTCGGTTTCCTGCTTTGTTTTGCAGCTCTGAGTGTTTTATCGGGGCTCGAAGCCGGACTCATTGAACCTCTCCAGTTACACACTCGTGTAGCTGTGAGTCAGAGGCTGACATGCTGCACTACAGATGGATGAATAAATCAGCTCAAATTAGATTCTTTTACCAAATTCACAACTTCAGACTGCAAAGAAGAAAAAAGTGTTGGCTCTGAGCTGGGCTGAATGACAGAGATGTGAAAAATTTGATGTCAGACCTCCTCATTATGGAAGCCAAGAAAAACACTCCTCTTATTTTATGCTGTTATCTCAATATCACAGGTTAGAGTCTCTGGATAACAGATGATAACAAATGAATTATCTCAGGAAAACAACTTAAAGTCAATATCAGTAGGATGACGCAAATATTCTTTCCATAAAGAGGTACAGTTTCACCTGCGAGGTGCAGCAGATATTACATTTATTTTTGTGACGTGTAGATGAAGAGACTAAGACGGCGACTCTCTGCTCAGAAGGAAAGCAGCCTCTCGGCGACTACTTGATTGACACTGTTGCAATGAGTTATAACAGCTGATATTAGATCTGAGCTATATTGGTGTCACCATGATGGCTGATAAATAAGAGGAAATGTCAAAGCTACAGTATGTTTGAAGTCCTTCAGAAACATCGTCTTAGCAGAGCATTTTTACCCTGTAAATTGCTCCGCTCGCTACAAAGCTACATCACAGTTCTTTAATAACCAAATTTAGGGAATCAAAAATGTTTTGTCCAAAATCATAACTCTTCTGATTTATGCAAGATAACAAATATTGACCAATTTGTCCTGATCAGCTCTAGTTTCTACTCTGCCGTGCTTTCAATTCAGCAGATCGAGCCAGACAGGAAGTCAGACAGAGGAATAGTGTACAGAATCCAGGGAATTTTCAAAATAAAACACAGCGTGCAGACTCCCGATTGTACATCAACAATAGACACAATTAGAACAGACAAAAAAGGAACCGTTTAACTGCGAAGCCTGCTTACGTTTGGCTGATCAGCCAAATCTGAGCAAGGTAACAAAATCAGGCTCTGCTTCTGAAACACTCCCCGTGGGGTTTGCAGCTGTGTGGAGGATGGAACAAAAATGTCATCAGGAGGTTAGACTGCTGTCATTGAAACTGAACACATAATAATAACTAATGCTGACATCAGCTCTGGTGAATTATGTTTGGAGTTTTTTTATATTTATGGCAAAAACAATTATTAGTATTAATTGAATAATCAAAACCTTCATCTCTAATATAAAGTAGTTGCAGTCTTAGCTGGCTGTGTGAGTGTACATGCAGAGCTGATGTCACCAGCATCTTTTGGGAAGCCTGAATCTAAAGCTCAGCCACGTGGAGGAAATGAGCTAGAAAGGGGATTATTATTGCTGTTATTGGGACTGGATAACAGCCCTGTGGAAACAGCACCATCCAGAGTCCAAGCAGTCTCTACATGTCAGGCGTGTTGGCTGTTTCTGGACATAAACATCTTTTTTCAGGGTCCAGACATCCGATCTCTGTACAAGTCAGTGGATCATGTGTGATTTTAAGTGGAGTCTCCCTCTCTGGTGAATCAGCAGTAAGTGGGCAGGCCTGATGCATCTGATGTCTGAGTAAACAGGCTGACTCTCAGGCTCCTTTTTAAAGGACTGAGTGGGTTTTGGGAGGATATGGCTGATAAGGGTCTTTTAAAGTAAAATCGGTCTTGCATCATCAGCGGCAGCTCGTCGTTTTTGTCAGTATTTCTTCTGTAGTTGTCCATTTGTCAGGATGTTAATGCCTTAATCCTTTCTCTATTGGCTGTGAAGTGATGGCCTCCTGACATGACTACAGTGTAAGAGATGAAGGACAAAATCCACAGCTCTCCTTCTGTCAGACGATAACTCCGTCTTATTCGGCATGTGAGGATATAAAGATGGACTTATGGTCTGAACCGTAAAAACTCAGAAACACAGTGATGAGGTCTGAAAATCTCTGATACGTTACTGCCTTTATAGCTGCACTAATCAATATGTTTGCATTAACAATGGATCACGTGACCATGTGATGTCTCATAGTGTCAAAGCCACAGAAACTCTGCTTCATCAGGTTGCTAGATTTGGTTTGACACCATGTTTTCTGTCTGGTTCAATGTTTCCAGTTATTGCAGGTTTAAAATCTTCTTGTCTGTTTTGGCTTAAAATAATTTCAGTGTTTTTCACTGAATAATCAGTGTTCAACATTTGATAACAGACCAGTACTGATGAACTGATGTCAGTGTCAGCGGAGGTGTATGAGGCACCAAAACTGATTTGTAGTTAGTAAGTGAAAGCAGCAGCCGATGTGTTTTTGCTTCTTTGATCACCTCTGTTTAGTTTTTCCCTGCCAAAGCTGAGAAGATGAGTTTCCTTTCAGACGGTGAGACAAAGATGACAACAACAAACAATAAGAAAGACAGAATGACAAAGACAAAACAACACAAAAGGACAGAAAACATCACAGAAAACATACAAAAATATAAACAGTCACTAAATTAGACTCTTTTGTCCTCATGTGGATGGTCAAAGCTCAGGTTTACTGTGTTACATGCATTACTAAGTTTGGCCGTTGTTGGTATTTCCACAGAAGAACACCTGAGGTTTCTCAGGTTCTGTCTGTAGCTTGATAGAAGTCACTGTGCAGGTTTTATAATACAGTTCAACTGTCAGTCAAACCTGGTTTGGCTTTGGTGGCCGTCAGACTTCACGTGTAGCAACAGGAAACCTCCACAGCTAATGAACGACGTTCCATCAGCCTCTGCTGCACATTGATGCTAATGTAGCATGCTACACTGCATAGCTGTATGTTAAAGGTAGCTTTGAGCTCAAAGCGCAGTGTCACTACATTTGCAACACTTTTTCTCTGTGTTTGTCTTCTGTGCTGATTCCAGCTTTCAGTGTCGCCTCGAACTTTAAACCCGATGAGACTTTTGTTGTTGAAGGTTTTGCCTCTGAATGGATTGAGGCTGTTTGAAAGACAGCGCTGCAGGTCTTCATCTGTGCTCAAATACATTCCTCCACTGTGGCTGCGTGGTGATAAAAGACACTATTTCTGTGTGTGTGTGTGTGTCTATCTCAGTGTCTCTCTGTCTCTGTATCTCTGTATCTTTATGTCAGTGTCTGTCTGTCTCAGTGTTTGTCTCTGTGTCTCTGTCTCAGTGTCTGTCTGTCTCAGTGTTTGTCTCTGTGTCTCTGGCTCAGTGTCTGTCTGTCTCTGTATCTCTGTATCTCTGTCTCAGTGTCTGTCTGTCTCAGTGTTTGTCTCTGTGTCTCTGGCTCATTGTCTGTCTGTCTCCGTATCTCTGTATCTTTGTGTCAGTGTCTGTCTGTCTCAGTGTTTGTCTCTGTGTCTCTGTCTCAGTGTCTGTCTGTCTCAGTGTTTGTCTCTGTGTCTCTGGCTCAGTGTCTGTCTGTCTCTGTATCTTTGTGTCAGTGTCTGTCTGTCTCAGTGTTTGTCTCTGTGTCTCTGTCTCAGTGTCTGTCTGTCTCAGTGTCTCTGTCTCAGTGTCTCTGTCTCAGTGTCTGTCTGTCTCAGTGTCTGTGGCTCAGTGTCTGCAGTTGTCCTCCTGTAGAGGCTGATGGCTTCAGCTGGTCTCTCCGTCCTCCCTCTAAGTGGATTTCGATGCTGTCGGAGACTCGGCTGCGCTCTGTCCCGTTGAATCGCGGTCTGACTGTTGTGTGATCTGTGACTCACACAGAGGATGTTGGTTAAACACATCATTACCACTCACTCGCTCTATAATCTCCAGTCGTTTCCCACGCTTCCTCCTCCTGGTCGGTGGTTTCATGAACACACTCAACAAGTGAAACTGAACAATTCAACAGAAACTGCTGTGATCGCAGTAAATGTTCAGGTTTTGTTTGTGACGCCGTCTCCCCTCGTTGTTGTTTAGTCGCTGCAGCGTGGAAACATCCTTGATGAGGCTAAGTGGCGAACACACTATGACCACTTTATCGACAGAAGTGTCTAACCAGCCTGCTGTGAGCCCACTGCAAGAAATGAGGCACAAAGTCCATAATCCTTTTGTTTTTAGTTCATTTTTAGTCAAAATCCACAGTCCTACCATCATTTAAAAATGTGTCTAACTGACGCTAACGTGATCCTGCATCATCAGTTCCAAGTTTACATTTTCTTTAAGAAGTGTTTTAGTTAATGTAAACATGTATCTGCAGTAAAACGTACTGCAGTATCTAAAGTGCACTTACAGTTTTTTTCTGTCATGTTAGCAGTGTGGCTCAGTGAATCATCGCTCCATCACTTTGATCAAAATGAAATATAACTGTTTGATTGGATTGTGATGAAATATGATTCAGACACCGCTTTGATTCTCTGACTTTTCATCTGGCGCCATCATCAGGTCAACATTTTAATGTGTCCAATGTTAGCATTGCCATCATGAGCATCTTAGCATATTAAATAGCTGCTAGCATGATGTAGACTCTTGTTAAGTCCATTTGAATCCAGTATTACAGGGAGCCGCCATCATTTTCCACATCAGATTGCTGCCCTGATCTCTGAGTGTCATCGAGTTTTAGTAGTAGTTCACTCCTTGTGTAACCAAGTAGATGATGACGCCTGAATGAAACCACCGAGCTGCTGTGAGAACAGAGAAAAGCAACATCCTCACATCTTCCAAGCTGGAACCAGATTGTTTGGTGCATGTTTTTAAATTGAAATTTTGTGTATGGTATACTACTGGGCATATTCCTGCTGTCAGTTGGATGGTTTTGTAACTACCAGATAAACCAAACACACATTTTCACTTTAGAGTTCTGTTCATTTTTAGTTGTTCACCATTATTGTTCACTCATTTTGTTGGAAAAGTAGAAAGTTTCTCAACGTGCTTCAAATATTCGAGGCGTATTGAAACTGAGCAGAAGCTCTAAAGTGAGGAGCAGAGCAGGAGCAGATGGACTGTTCCAGTAAAGGTTTCAGTTGAAGACGTGTAGTATGAAAACAGAGGTGCAGCTGGTGTCCTCTCGGCCCGGTGACATTCTGCTCCGTTGTCTCAGTAAATAATAGATTTCCAGGCAACACAGGCAGCCAGGTGACAGCACAGAGACAGAAACACGCCGGTGTTTTGCATTTCTTCATCCTGTCACTCAGGCCGCCGATGGAAATCCTCCCAGCAGCCCCTGGGTGTTTACCTCGCCGTCGTAAAACAGAGGGATGGTTGATTTTTGTTTTTGTGGAAAGTTTGTCTGCAGGGTGGAGAGGACGCAGCAGGTGGTGGACAGCAGCAGAGCCGGAATGAGGCACGCTGCATAATGCAGGACGGTGTCGCTTCATTACAGCGCTGTGTTTCAGAGCTGCTGCAGCTCATTATAAACCTGCTGAATCCTCCAGGGACCCCCCACCCCCATCAACATGAGAAATATAGAGTCTGTCTCTCTGTCCATTCATCTGTTAATTCATCCGTCCCTCACGTATGTCCAGATATTCCAAACATTCATTTCACACCTGCTTTCTGGTGAATTATTGACCAGGTAATGAGTCGTGTTTTCCTTTGTGTAAATCTGAGCAGCGATGCAGCCTGCAGATATTCCTCCAGTTCAGTTTAAGTTTCCACCAAATTTCATTTTTTCAACAAACAGTTTGCCTCTGAGGCTCTTTTTTTTTTTTTTTTTTTTTTTTTTTTTTTTGAAAGGCTCAAAAAGCGACGGCATAATTTGGACAGTCAATACAAGACATCACTAAAAAAAAACAGCAGGAGGCGGTGCACATTGTTCTCTAAGCGGTTTTTGGTTGTTGCATTAAAGATGTGTAACAATCTGTTTTCTGGCTCTGTGTGAAAAAGCTCTTTCGGCTGATGCTGAATTATGTCTCAGCAAAGTTGAACATTTTTCCTTCGAGTCTCAGCTTCAGTTAAGACCAGGACCCACTCTGAGAAAAGCCGTCATAACTACTCAGAAATACTCAGTTTGGGTTCTGTTTTTAGGAGCAAGCATAAAAACATTGATGAGCTTTTTCAGGCGATGGAAAGACTCCTCTCCACAGAGCTCCACAGGAGTCCTGACCTGCGAGGAGCTCGAGGAGACGGAGGTCAGCCACACATGATTCATTGATGACATAGAGACACAAAAGTTACCGCTTTGGTTAATATTAGATCATTTTATGAGCAGGTGCGTAATTGCTGTGGGGACAGGGGTCACTTATCAAATTATGGAAATTTGTCCTATTTCTAACGACTAGGTAATGAGAAGGACAGCTGTTTGTCCCTCCTCAGTATTCAGTAACTGACTGAACGCCTCCTGATTCACGTTCATGTCAACCAGCCACAGTGAACACAACAGCTGTTCTGAGCCGTTCTGTATCTGTGTGTGTGTGTGCGTGTGTTACTGAACGTCTGCATGTAGCTGCAGGTTAACAAGTTCGTACTGAAATGCAGTTTGATGGAGCTGGTGTCTGGACTTTGCTCCAGGTGTGGTGGATACAAACAGGTGAAGTGGTTGGTTAGGCTGCTTCCAGACTGCGTCAGGCTGCCCACGTGTGGCGCCGATGTCCCGCTGATGCTGCTGTGGAGGAACCTTTCCCTCGTTTCCTAAAACAGCCCCACTGACCAACTGGCTAATGGCCAAAATGGCACCAAAGGTTTATTTATTTACTTGTTTGTTTGTTCAAGCAGAAAGATGCTGTGACACAATAGATTCTGTAGTGAAATTGTGTTGTGGCTGCTGATTGTTTTGCACCTGCACAGATGCTGCTGCACAAACACTAACAGGACCAGAGTCTTTATGGTCTAGAGGCATCTGCCTCTGGGTCCGTTTTCATCAAACGTGTAAGAATGAAAATGCTCATAAGAACAAATGGAGGAATGAAGAAGTCCTTATCTAAGAGAGGAGAGTAAAACACATCTGTAGAGTGACTTCCTCTCAGCGAAGTGTCAGATGATCCACTCGTGATCACATGAGTAATCACATCTATGCTTAGTGCAGCGATAGCCAATCAGAGGCAAGGATTTGAACAGCATCTTCCCAAATGTTCCAAATCCTTAGATTTTACTTAGTAGTGTGTTTGTTTATGTGTAGTTAATGAAAATAATAACATAATTTACTTTATTTGGATAGCATCTGCTGCAGGAAATGCAGCTCAAAGTGTTTTGTAGAAAAATAAATCACATGAAGCAAATGATTCACATAAAAAACAGTGAACATAAAAACAAGGCTGTTTTAAAGGCATCTGGGAAGACGCCTGTTTGTAGAGATGTATTTATAATCTTTAGGACATGATTGAATTTAGGACATGATGAATAAATATTAATCCTGGGGATAGATAAAGTTCAAACTTAACAATATAATACAGTTTTTAATGTGTGTATATATATATATATATATATATATATATATATATATATATATATAAAGAAAGCAAAGACATTCTGCTGCAGAGAAAGGATCCTTTAGTACCACATTAACAAGTGCAAGCAAAATGATGCATATAAAGAAAATAAAATCACATCTTATCAGATGCTGAAATCATATAAGGCCAAAATCATCTGATTATTCTGAATTATGCGTACTATTCCAGATATGTAGGTGTTATTCCTCCAGAATGAAACCTCTGCAGTCACAGTGGAAGCATTTTTAAGTTGTAAGAACTTTGACTGAGGGATTCAAGGTTTGTGAGAAGAAGTTAAAGTGCAGGATTTGTAGTTTAATCTTCGTATTAAATTTCGTAACATGATGCATAGTCGGCTCCTGGTGTGTCCAGGCAGTGAGCTGCACCACCTGCTACTTCAGTTTCCATACAGACGGACAGCATGCGGCGCTCTGCAGTGACATGTGACGTGCTGAGGTACGGTAATGCACTGTGATGTGTGTAGCAGGACACACTCTGTGCTCTCTGAACACTTGGTTTCTGCTTCACATGTCGATGTTTCAGGGAACACAGCAGCTGTTAGTCTCCTCAGCACCAGCAGGGGGCGAGCTCGTCTTCTCCCCGCCACTCACCTCCCCTGGAGGAACCCTTTTTTGGGAGGTTTTTTGGCACTCTGCTGCTGTATTCTGATTCCAGTCATATTGCTTTTCTCTGAGCCGAACTTACAGCTTTTAAATCTGAAGTGGAAAGTTTGACAAGAGCTGTGACAATTTAATCAGACTGACTCTGAGCCGGCAGCTGTCTCACTTCACCTTTTCCATCAGGAGAGAAAAAACAGTGTTTTATTGCCTGAGGAGATCCAGGCAGTAAATTGATCTGCTGGCTGATGGTGCTGAGGCAGACAGATACTGTAAGACACATGATTAATCTTAACAAAGCTGCACAGGATGCCTTCTGAGTGTGTGGACAGAAGCAATCTTCTCGTAGCTGAGGAGGCGGCTGTCGTTCTTTATCTTTCTAATAGATATTGTGATCCCGGTTGTTCCTCTTCCTCTCTTCCTGAATCAACAGGTACATTTCCATAGAAATCAGACGGTCAGCTCAACGCCGCCACAGACTGCAAGCATCAGAGATAAACTCCCTCAGTTCAGACACACAGGAGTTATGATTCTCTTTATTTCTTTTTTATGAACCACAGCAGAGCTTCCCAAACCTTTGGGGCTGTTTAATGCAGAGCAGTGTGTACTCGTGTATGAGCTGTGTGCGGACAGCTGAACCAAAAAGCGATGTTCTCAGATTATTTCATCGTAGCTTAAAGCTTTCAGAGGTCTGAAGAGAAACACTGAAGTTGAAGTCTTTGTAGCAGAGATGCCAGCATTTTGGGCTTCAGGGAAAATGAGTGAGTCCCCATGAGTCCCCATCAATGAGGAGGTTTGCTTTGCTTCAACCAGGCCAGAGCAGATCAGGGTCAGGATTCAGGTACGAGTGGAAAAATTGACTGATACTAGTCAGAGATTCAGATATATCAGTACACAGCTGAAGTTTTTTCCCGAATTCTGCTTAAAGTTCTTACCACCTCTGATGCCCGGATGGAAAACCTTTTTTTTTGTTACTCATCTCTTCGTGAACTGACAGATGGTGTGATAGTCAGTCGTGACTGAAGCTTGACATGTTTCTTACACATGTGAAGGTCACAGCTTGTTCTGTGCGAATCTCTTTCAGTGACTTTGACATGTTTTCAGATTTAATTAAAGCCTCGTTAGTGAACCGGGTAGTTTTGTCTTGGTCTGATTTCATGTTCCTGTTTAAAGTATTTCAGAAACTGCACATTATGAAGCAAATCCTCAGGACTTTGCATGTTAAACCAGGTGGAGCCGTCAAATGTTGCACATGTATGTTTGAAAATAGACTGAAATTATTAATTGCTTATCAAAATAGCTTCTGATTAATTTTCTGCCACCTGATTTATTAATTTGTCACCTGATTGCTTTAGGGCCATATTAATCAGACTGCCAGTAAAACCGCTGCTTTTCTATTAAACTCCCATCCTAATCATTATTCTATTATACGACTGACTTCAAGGAGGGTTGATTGATCAGAGAGCGGACAGATTAATAGTTCATTAGTGACGGTCGCTGCTGGACAGATGAAGTGATGCGAGGTGAAACGATGGCAGCAGGCGCCTGCTTGCTGTTATTTGGGCCGTATGGAATAGAAATATGTGTTCCATACATAGAGCCAGTACAGGAGGGATTTGTGTATGCGTCCTGTTTACTTGTACATTTTTCTCAGGGCCGTCTTTGCACACAAACACTCACAAACACTCACACAGTGGTGCATTAAGCAGCCGTAGTCCCGCGAGGCTAATCATATCAGAGCACAAGTCAAGCAAGTCTTTCTGAACATCCATTAACCTGCTTCGTTGCACCAAATCCTCCATGAATCACCCCACCGTGAAATATTAGCTCCATAAATTCAGCCTGCCATCTTATTAAGCCTAATCCCTTAAAAAAACATGGCGCGGTGCCCCCGCCGCCGCCACCACCGCTGCCGCCCTCCACCTTATGAGTGTGTGTCCGCGTGATGTGAGAGTCCTGCATAAACAAACGTGGAGCGCTGCAGTCGCACACTCGACATCTCTGATGTTTCACTGCAGCACGAAACACAGGCAGCAAAATGAACTCAGAGTATTCAGAGTACTGACTCTGACGTGGTGACGTTATCATCATTATCCACTGATCTGCTAAACCATCTTTTATTGAATCAATGAATTGATTCATTGAATTTATAAACCATCTAAAAATAAATAATGATTAAAACCCAACATAGCTTTTGTTTGCTGTGATTTTAAATATTGAAGAAGCTGCCGCCGTTAACTTTCTTCCACATTTTTATTGTCTCTTGGTCGTGCTTTCATTTCCAGTTCATAGCTTTTGCTAAGCGAGACTGAGCAACTTGTTTGAACAAGGAACGTTAATAGAAGTGTGACAAAAAACAAATAAAGTGGAAGTAAAGACTTTCATCGTTCTGTGGAACCAGAAGCCGGATCCATCTGACAGTTATTAATGTGCTGATAATTGACAACAAGGCTGTGAAGTCAGTCAGTAGAATGACTCATGAATATTTTCAGGGATGATGACGCTCGTCCAGCAATTCCAGGGCGATGAATGAATCACTTGAGAAATGAACAAACATTGAATTGATTATTGGAACTGTTGATGATTTTTCTCTACATTGACTGACCAATTATTAACCTACACATGTATAAAACAATTACGGGTGAAATCATCCAAATGATTAAAATAAGTTTATGTAGTTTAGTTTATTTGAAAAAATGGAGATCGAGGAAAGGGAAGAAGACATACTGTAAGTGAAGGAAAGAAGAAAGTAAAAATGTGAAGAAAGTAAAAAAAGATGGGCTTTATTCCTGTGTCTCATTTGGCACATGTGAGGTACATTCAGACACATGATTCCTGAATGTTGAGCCCCCACCAGATGCAGCAAACAGATTTATTTATTGCTCAAACATATATGTGATTAACCCTTTAGTTGTATGTCTTTGGCGCCTCCCTCAGGACATACTAATGGTGGCGAAGGACAGCAACTGTCTGTCTTGTACTCTGGTTTGTAATGAGCACTGCAGCCCTAATGGGGGCGCTCTTCGGTGTCCAGCTCTGGTCTGTTTGATTCGAGTCTTAACTGACTTCCAGCTGAAGTCCAGCGAGCGTTAGCCGCGCCCACGCCAGGCAGCTTGTCACTCACCCAGTGGGCGAGCCTGCCAGGCAGCGCTCAGAGGTGCCAGACCCCGCGGCCGATGCCAGGAGGGACGGCTCAGCCTCCCCCGTCTGCAGGCTCCCCGCCCGGACATGAATGCTGGCATTGCTGGACAAATTAACCCGAGGAGAGGCCAACAAGCCCGCTACAGTTCAGCCGCTGACAAATATCAAAATAAAGCCTTGTTCAAATTAGCAAGGTGAAGTGAGAAGTAGTGGAGGAGGAGGGGGGAGGCAGGGGGGAGGAAAGGAGGGAGGGAGACAGAAACAGAGTGGTGAAGCGTGCTGTGTGTGTGTGTGTGTGTGTGTGTGTGTGTGTGTGTGTGTGTGTGTGTGTGTGTGTGCGTGTGTTGCCTCCACCTCAAATGATGTACAGGACTTGAAACAGTCGGAGGTGACAATATTAAAGGTCTAGTTGATTTTAAAGGATCTAGAAGTTAACAGTCAGGGCTTCTAATTCATTCAGATTGTTTGTAATAACTTAAATAACATTTTATGCATCTTCATTGGATATTGTTTCTGCTGATGTGCGTCACATGACGATTGTCTTCGCTTCAGGGCTGAGACTAACAATTAATCTAGTGACTGGTCATAGAGCTCCAAGTGACGTCTTCATGTCTTGTTTTGTCCGACCAACTGTCCAAAAAATTTAAAATTATTCTGGAACTCTCAGTTCATTTTCCATTTCCGTGCGGGGGTTATCATTGGATAGACCTACAACCAATCAGAGCAATGAAACGTGTGTAGGGCTGAGTAGAGGCAGACTACAGCGTGAGGAGATGAACTGAGCAGCATCAATATTTCTGTGAACATAGTTAGGTCCCATCAACTTTTGGTGTCTAAATGACTGATTACAGAATAGCTTGGAACTGGTCCAGTAAATCGCTTCAGCCAGCAGCCACGAAACAGACGGCAAAGTGCGTCCAGTCAGAGTGTTTGTTTTTTCCACTGACAGCTCAGATCATTGTTCTAACTGTGTGACAGCAGTGTAGGAAGGATCCTACAGAGATTGACCTTTTTGTTTGAGAGTAAGACCCTTTTTGTTACATCACAACCAGACTCCACTTACAGAAACAGTCATTTTACCTGGGGGACCATCTGAAGACACACCACATACAAACGCAACAAAAACAAAATAAAACTCATTAAACCATCTTGGTTCGTCTCTCCACTGCTCAAACAATCACCCCCGACTCTGGTTTATTCGAGATAAACTTTTAATTCCTGGATTTAGAAGTGAAGATATTCTGGCTCTGCACGTTGTTTTCCCTGCTGGCTCTCTGATGATCATTCTCTCTCTCGCAGCCATCTTGGTGGTTTCGTATCAGACCCGCCCCATATTAGATAAACAGTTGTGATTGGCCTGACATGAACCGGGACAGATGGAAATCTGTCTGAACAGTAGGGGGACCAGATGAGCAAAGAAAACATGAGCTCAAAGGTTGGTCTGGTTCCCAGGATACAAAATGAACGCTTTCAACAGACAAATTCATTAATACACTTATCGTTTCAGCGCTAATGATAATCCTGATTATTTTACTGTTGGGATTGAGATACATCATCATTCATCAGGATTATTTTGTCTGTATTTTGGGAATGAGATCCAAGTACTGCGGGCAAACTGTGTTCCTTCACGTCCTTCATACTGTAAAACAGAGTCTGAAGTTGTTGCTGTATTGTATCCTCATCATTTCCATTCTATCAGTACAGCAAAACAGACTGAGCATTGTAGAAGATGTCAATCAATTTTAATTAACACAGTATATTTTCAATGTCTTGACCTGACACTGCACACAGTGATGAAGAGGAAAGGTTTAGGCTCTTCATCTGTGTGTTGTGCGTTCCAGCCAATCACCCGGCAGCACTAATTGAAGCCTGCCCTCCGTTGCCCCGTCTTCTCCCAGCAGAGGGGACGTCCTCTGACATTAAAGAGAGGGCGTCCTCACGGAGCAGCTGAAGACGAACACGCTGGACGTCTTGACATCAACATAAATACCAGCAGAGTGAAAGAGGAATGAGACGATGAAGGTCTGATTCAGCGTCAGGTCGTTACACTTCACACCCGGCGCTGCCCTGCAAACTACGCGTGATCAAACCCGACTGATCGCACATTTCGTAGATGAACTGAAATACAGCAGCTGCACTGGAGATTCAAAAGTCATATTAAAAGACAAAAAATTAAGAGTAGAAAGGATTTTTGCAAGACTAAACTTTAAATGTTTTTGTGCTGAAGAGAGCCGAGTCACATCTGAACAAAGCTTTTTTTTTTTTTTTTACCCCAATATTGTTGAAAATCTAAGAATTTGAGTGTTTTCTGTATCTGGCAGAGAGTCAAGGGGCATGAACACAGTCTCTTTCAGCAGAGGGGGTTCTTATCAGGGCCTCTTCGGCTATGTACACACGTAGCCGGGTATTTTTAAAAACGAACATTTCCGCCCCTCCGTTTATAAAAAAAAACGTATCCACACGACCCCGTTTCTGAAAAAATTCCCTTCCACACATAACCGAACATCTGCGTTTTCAATAAGCACTCCAGACCTGTAGATGGCATTATTTCCCCAAATCACATATAATTAGCCCTCTGTTGACGTCACTTCCTCCTAAACATCAAACATGGCACCAAGCTCGTTTGTTTGGACAGATTCGGAGACGGAATTGCTTTTAAACACAATTTTGGAGTACAAACTTCAAAAAACGCAAGAAAACATTGACTGGGATTCGTGTCAAAGCAAATATTTGGATATATTGGCCCTGTTTTTGGAGCACTATCCCGCAGAGAGTAGCAATGATTTCCCTCATGAAAGGGGCGAGCTAACGCGGAGTATCCTGACCACTAAAATCAAGGCTGTGAGGAGTAAATATCGGTTGGCTGTGGACAACGGACGCAGAAGCGGCTTTGGGAGAGTCGTTCTTCTCTACTTCGAGTTGTGTGAACAAATATGGGGTGGTTCCCCAGCAACGACAACCATGTCGTCTGGCATAGAGACGAATGATTTGAATGATGGCCCTCCTGTTCCCTCCCCTACTGAATCCTCGTCCACCGTGGACCCATCCGATACCACTTCAGACACGGAGCAGGAGAGCAGTGTGGCGTCAGTGAAGGAAAGAAGACACTTGTTGCAGGTAGGCCAACACAGTATTTGCAGTTTTGTCTCTTTTGCAGTTAATTAGGCTAAATATAGTTTACAAACACACCTCGCCATCGTTCATAGGCTACATAACTTTGTTTAACAGTGACCATAACAAAAGGAATAACTTTTCAAACATCGTGTTATCTATTAGATGAATGGTTCAGGCTCGGCTACAGGCTTGACTGGTTATTCGTATCTTTGGGGCCAGCAATGGAACTAGAATCTGAACTGGTGTATATCAATCATAGAAATTAATTTCTATGTTTATCAACAATATGGCTGCGTAGATCCCTGTGACACCCATCAAACGAGCCCAGTAGTTGCACTGAAATAACCATTCTAATATGAACATTTTTAATTTTCTTCTTTAAAGGAAAGACTGAATGGACATCGGCACAGCCGATTGAGAAGAAAGCTGCCTGCGGAGAACCAGTGGCTTAATGCAGTGGAGGAGGACCAGCGTGTTAAGAAGAGACTGGTAGAGTTTTTGGAGACGTCAGAGAAGCAAGCTTCCGATAACTTCGCTAGACTTTCAGAGACACTTAACATGTTGACTACAACCGTGTCAGAAGGTTTTAGTGTCCTTAGACAAGTCATTCAGCCTCCACCCCCTCAGCCATCACACTACATGCCATACGGAGTAAGAGGGCACATGTCACACTCCCCATATACACAATCGGCACATCCCAATCAAGCTTTTCAGTCATTATCAAACAACCCACCTCTTGTCAGAGGAACACAGCAGAATGCAGGTAGCACACAAGATGCTGCTCATGCCAGCACAACTGCTGACACACGGCTCACAGGGTTTTCTTACACTCAAGCTCTTTTCAGTGATGAGTATTGATCATATTTTATATTTTCTTGTGAACATGTTCATCACATGTTCTTGTGATGAATATGAAGTTTACAGTTGGTTACAGGAGCTCAATTTAAGTTACTTTTTTGCATTTAAGATGCAAAGTTCTATTCTGTAGCATGGTTTTAAATGCATTGTTCTTTGCTGTTTCTAAGCGTACCAAGTATGACACAAGGCAATATTGATTTTCTACATTTGTATTTCTGCAGCAATGCTGATGGCAGCAGCTCTCATACTGTACATACAATATGTGAAGTAATATCAGCCACAGAGAGAAATGAAACGGGTCATAAAAAGAAAAGATTGTGAGGAACGAAGGGAAACATCCTTCAACAGAATTTTCAGTTTACTTTCATTGGAATATTAAGCTCTTATTTGCTTTATGTAAAGAGTAATTTTGCACACCAAAAGTTCAGTGACAAGTGCAATTTTTTTTTCAAAACTATGATTTCTATTTTCAAGAAATGTGTGCACAACCGTGCAAAATGTGAACATATGAGGTGCTGTTATCAAGAATAAAAGAAATTATGCCACTTGGCAGTTAAACAGCTTTGAAGAGTTTTGTTTGCTTTTATTTTTTAACATTGTCCCCTTTATGGATCCAGGTACTGGGTTAGGACTCTCCTGACCCTCTTCCCTTCAGCCGTCAAACTGTCTCCTCTGACAGCAACTGGTTTGGAGTCTGGCTGGTTGTCCCTGTTATGGCGAATGGCTTCAGTAACATAGTTGTCATCTATTGTGTCTTTGGAGGCTTCGCAGTAATTATGCAAAACAAAACATGCATAAATGACAAAGGGCAGGTCATGTAGATTAATATCCATTGCTCTCTTCAAAACTCCAAAACGGGCCTTTAGCCTCCCAAAGGCACATTCTATTACCATGCGTGCCCTGCACAAAGACAGTCCAAAATACTGTTCCTGAACTGTGCTTCCTCCATTGGCATATTCCTTCATTAGATATGGCAGTAATGGGTATGCAGGGTCACCCAAAATGTAAACTGGAATGGGTGCTTCATTGTCAACAATTTGTTTCGGGCAAGGAGGGATTTTTCCATTTTTGAGACAGTCATTGATGGTTGAGTTGGAAAAAACTCGGGCGTCGTGGACGCTTCCCGGCCATTTGACTACAACATCCATAAAGCAGTATTTATAGTCACATGTTGCCTGGATATTTAAGGTAAAGTTACCCTTTCTGTTCACATAATCAGTGGAGTTTGCTGAAGGCTGCTTTATCCCCCACATGGGTCCCATCCACTGCACCCTGCACATGGATCTCTTCGAATTTTTCCACTAGTGTATGCACTGCACTTTCAGTTGTTGGCAGTTGTATGAACTGGGGTCCCAAGTGCACCGTTATTGCTCTACACACCTGCCTGACAATGTTTGAGACAACCTGTCTTGACAAACCACAAGCATTAGCTGTTTTCCGTAATCTGCCCTCGTCAGCTAAATAGTAAAGCGTGCACGCAACTTTTTTAATGACACTGACGGATGATCTCATGACAGTGGACTGCCCTTCGATATAAGGACGTAGTAACTCCGACAGCGACAGGAGAGAGGACCGGGACATACGGAAATTGTCACGCCATTCCTGTGGGAGTACGACTTCCATCTCAAAATTTTCCCACCAGCTGGCAGTGCGTCCCGGTCTGATCCAAAAGCGGCGTCGACAACTTCGGCGAGGAACATGCCAACTGTAGGCCTACTGGTAATGATGGGGTAAATCACGGACCGCAATGTTGTCCGTCGCCTGTGCTCTTGGAGCAGTAGTTGGGATTCTAAAATTAAACATGTAAAAAGCGCCTGCACAATAATTAACGCTATCACAGCTTTCACGGCACTACTCCGGTCCATTACTCATCCATGCTTCTGCTCTGGCTTCTGCAGTAAACAAAGGTCGCATGTTTTACGTCAGAGCACATTTGTTATCATTTCGGCGCAGGTTGTGACGTTCGAAAACGCAAAACTCTGGTTATACCTGTCTACACGCAGACGCATAAACAGAGTTTTCAAAAATCTTCACTTTGCCCGGAGTTTTTAAAAATATTTGTTTTTGATGCGTTGTCGTGTGGATGACAGGTCAAAACGTAGGAAAATATCTTCGGTTTAGTAGATACCCGGCTACGTGTGGACGGGGCCTTCATCGGCCTCTTTCTGAGCACACGGGGTGGTGTTTGAGTCCATGTTGTCACTCCTGCTAATGAGAACTTTCTGTTCATGATGTGTTGTGCGTCTTTGGCGTTTTGGTCTTACACGTAAACGTTTCAGCGGTTTAGTTCGACATTGAAGGTCGGCTGCGTGCTTTATCTGAGTGCATGTAGCTGCTCGCTTGCAGCAGTGAACCGTCAACAGCTTTTTCCCTGTGGATTCAGCAATAATCTCGTGTTGAGACCGGCGGGGGGCAAAGTATCCGTCTCCACGACCAAAACCAAAAAACTGTTGCTGAGCTGCATAAAATTGACTTGACTTGACTTAATAACCGTCCTTCTCCTTTTTACACTCACTTAAAACTGTTTCTTTCCTGCTGACAGTGAACACATGCCCCCAACAAAGCTGCACAGTCAATGCAATAATAGAAAATGTTGACAAATACGAATCTGGATCTGTATTTAAATACACAGTGATGGACAGTTTCCTGTCTAAGCTATTGAAGCTTGATGAGTTGTACGATATTTAAATAAGTCGCACTAACGGGTATAATGAGTTCTGACCATTTAAAGTCATCATGTTGCCTCCGATAGGTGAAAATCTGCGGAAGTGTGTTCTTGTCATCTAAATTAAGACTAGGTCCTGTCTTTCAAGTCGAGTCAGTTTTATTTATAGTGCCGAGCAGCAGTTATCTCAGGGCACTTTTCGTATAGAGCAGGTCGAGAGTGTTCTCTTTGTAGTAATATTTATAGAGACCCAACAATTATCCCATGAGCAAACACTTGGCGACAGCAGCAAAGAAAAACTGCTGTTAAAGAAGCAGACACAGACAGACAGAAATCGACGTCCTGCTGATGGAGACGTCAGGAAGGTGATGACAAACAACTTATTTAGTTGTTCAGTTTGGAGGACTTTGGTTGTTTGTGTGTTCAAGAGCTTCAGCAGTTTGTGTCAAACGCTCTTTGGATCGTCAGTTGTTCTCATCGTGTGGTGAAAAAGAGCAAAGGAAAATTTAAAAAAGGAAAAATTAAATGTTCAAGAATTTGCTTCAATAAAGTGTCAAGTTGACAAAAATATTATTGAAATCAGTAACTGTCTGATGAAAGCAAGCATAAATAAACAGGAAGGAAGTATAACGTTATTCTAGCACGACGGTGTCCGCAGAGGAAGGAGGTCGAGGTCGACTGATGGGTCATCACAGCTCTGATGTCACTGTTCCTCTCTCGTTTCCTACCAATCAGCTTTGGTTTTGACCATGATGACAAATGCCCTTTAACCTAAACTTCAATCCACAGTGTTTCCCTAACTTAAATCAAGTTGTGTATGTGCCTAAACCCGATCGAACTTTAACACTTAAACACTTCTTTTCTGCATCTGGACCAGTTTCAGAAGGCTTTTACAGATGTTCAGAGAGTATGTGTCCTACTGGAGGGCAGATAGATTTGATGCATTCTGCCATTAATGTGGAGGACTTGTTGACCTGACAGTACTTTTAAATCAGGAGACGGTCTCCTCTGCACAGTGTGTTGATGGACGTAGCTATGGAGGATCCCTGCAGGGTGATGGGCTGTTAGTGCATCTTCAGACCTCCCTGAGGAGCCGGGGGGGAGGAGACCTCAAAGTGAGGCTGCCGTGCAGATAGCAATTTCCCCCCATAGCATTGTCTTCAGTTGTCAAGGTGACAGAATATTTTCACCCCATGCTGTCCAAACTCTGCCATTCCTCCATCAAATCAAACTGACCCTTCATCTCCCCGCTGCATCCGCTAACCTTCATTGCTGGGAAAGCACACTTTACTGTAGTTCAAGGTTTGAAAGACATCAGCAGGTGCTGCGTCTGCAGGAGGAGCACAGTTACTTCCCCCAACATTTAAACCAGTTCAGAAACTGGTTCTTAAACGCCACACTACAACTCAGAAACATGAAGACAGTTGCAGTCCAGCTGTCTTTGATTTGTGGTTTTGCCTGCAAACATTTGCATGTGATCACTTTATTTAAAAGTTTTTTAATATTTAAAAGAAGTTTATATCCAGTGTCACAAGTTTATCTGGGATTTTACCAACTTCTACTCCAAATGCTTTCATTATCTCTTCAGCAGTTTTATCTCGTCAGTCATCCCTTGCCAGTATGAACAGTCACAGAATATCGTACTGTTGTTCCAGCAGAACGGAGTATTCTGACTGTTGCCTTTCTGTCAATCATCACGAGTTATCACCAGAAAAAACTGAAATAACTCAGACTAATGATCAGACTACTAGTTTGAGCTGCTTCAGCATCATATCTGAGAAATCTCATAATAAAAACTAAAATACCCATGAGCCTCAGCTGCTGTTGCTATGGAGAATCAGGGCAGTAGCAAAGTCAGACCAAACTGATCCACAGTCTGAAAGTGAACTGATTAAATCTGATGAGAGTTTCATTTCAAAATGTCGCAAACAAGAATACAACTGTGCATTCAGAAATATTATATAACACTACAAACAGGTAAATGACATAATGGCACAGACTGTGGCTGCAGCTCATCATGTGTCAACAGTGTGAATCAGCGAACGGATGAACGCTGCAGCTGCATGCGTGATATTTCATTTGACAGTTTCCTGCCAGCAGAAGCCTTCAAAGCACCGACCGTAGCTCCTTCTATAAAACCTCTGTTAGGCGTTAATGTGTTTTCCTCAGTGGAGGCATTAGTGTGGAGTGGAATAGAGGTGGTGAAATGTTGCTCTGCATGATCCTGCATAGAAATTGATCATTTTCTCCTGTGTGTCTCCCTCACAGAGCCTGGGAACCACGAGCAGATACGACAGCAGGAAAAAGTAAGTCCTGTCTCTATGTGTCCTTCTACCATCGACGGGAAGCAGTGTCTTCAACACTGAATCGTCTCCTCACCTCTCACTTTTAGAAGCGCTGGAAGCTTCCTGTTCCCCTGCACTCTCACTCATTCTGCGTTTTCTGCTGAAATGATCTCTTTAGATGTTTCCTGGAGCTGTGAGCAATAGGTTGTGATTTATTAAACGGGAGGCATGACCTCTCCTGTATTTTTCTGGGGAAATGATCACAGGAACCAGATTATGTTCCTGTTCTTATTGTTTTCCATTTTCACTCATGAAATCCAATAGAAGATCTATTTTTAGCTGAAGATAGAAACCTTGACTGTAGTTTTGAATTTTAAGTGTGTTTGGGCTAAACTCAGAGAAAACAAGCCGAGACTAAAGCTGTTTTCAAACCTGCGGTACTTCATCTGGTTTAGTTGGACTCTGCGATCGTATTCAGGTCCAGACAAAAACAATGGAGACCATTTGCAGAAAGTGATCTCAGTCTGTTTGTGGTGGGTCGGGACCTGACCTTGATCCGACCTGGTGTAGCTTACAGGCTGGGATGCCGAGGAGTGAAGTCAGCAGCTAGCTGGAGAATGAATGGAGGTCTGACCTGGACTAGCTGCTTCATGTCTGTGCAGACAGGAGCTTCTTCAGGACCCTCTTCCTTTCTTTACTTTCTCTCTCCCGCCCCCAGCTACATCTCTCCAATGAGTGGAGAGGATTTTAGTGATGCAAGTCCAGCTTTAAAAAAAACACCCTGAACCTTTTTTGTTCAGTTGAAGCTAGCTTTGTTGTGTTTGCTCATTGATGTGAAAGCTGTCAGTCAGACTCTGGTGTGGACATTCAGAATGACCCCTGAACGGGTACGCTTCATTTGTGATGTGAAAGCGAAACGGACCAACCGCAGGCCTGTGTGACAGCAGATATCCGATTTTGGCATACATTCAAAAGCTTAACTACAACTAAAGCCATCTTCTGACTGACGTGTCAAGAAAACAGTCAGCATATAATCATCAGGTAACCATGGTAACATTTATATGTGTTACATGAGTGTTTCCGTTGCGGTTTATTTCAGTGAGTGAAACGTAGTGACACAGTATCATCCCACAGTATGTCACTGCAAATCACCTCTTTTTGTTCCTGTTTCTACGTGTTTGTCTCGATGACGCACAAAGTCTGCATTGATAGGTCTGATAATCAGTTACTATTATGGGACTCTTTGTGATTCCAGAGGCGATAAATAGTAAGGACTTTTAAGATAAGATGAAAGCAAAGCAAAGTGAGGAGTAGACTTTCTGTTCCTCCAAACGCAGCCAAATCGAGCTGCTGAAACACACTTATTTCAGCGCTGCCTCTCAGGTGAGCTGCAGTCTTTGACGATGGTCTGCAGAAAGTGAATGATAAGATAAAGAGATTTCAACACTCTCAGGCCTCCCACTCACTGTTTGTACACGAGCTCATTGGTCTAGCTGGCTGTCAGACAGCATCAATAGACTATGTCCTGAAGAGTCCATACACACTTCACTGAATTGGTTATGGTGCTTTAGTGAACTATTCACATTCAAGTAGTTTGACCCCCATGAACCTAATGAGAGACACAAGACTTATCTTAAAGTAGGAAAATGCACAGCTTTTGTTCGTGGAAGGGTTAAGTCCAGTGTGGCAGACAGATGTGAAGTGAGAAGAGAAAAATCAGCTTCAGCGCTTTAAAACAAGATCTGCATCACGTCATGAACAGATCAGATATGTCCCACAATCCTTAGCTGTACACCTTCACCCTGCTATTGCATCAGTCCTGGCTGATTTCAGTTGTCAGAGAAGTGGTCTGAGTTATTCAATGCTGTTATGTATCCAGGCAGCACTAATGGATTGTCACGGCCATGAGATCTGTCACTCTGTCATGATGGTTAAAAAAAGCAGATAAAAAGAGCTTTTATCCCTGAAGAAAAAAAGCTCAGAAAAGCTATTTGAGTATTTTGTATTTTTATATCTTTTTATGATTTGGAAGCACAGAGCAGCCGCCTCCATCCTCTGAACTCACCAAACTCACTTTTCTTTCAACAGCTTACAATAACATGACCTCAGACTCCACGTCCGTCTGTCTCCTTCCAGCGAGTACTGATTTACACTCAGCCGCTTTGTCTGGGTCACTTCACGTTTGTTACGTATGATCACACTCTTTAGCAGGAGTGTTTCTGAGAGCCACTCACATTATCAGCTCCAGTCACTGCAGGTCATGTGTGGGTATCCTCCTAAATGATCTAGTTTGTGGGTGCTGACCTGACTGAAAATGCAGACCCTGAAACCACAACCTTCACTGCAGTGTAGATGCATAGAGGTGATGCTGAGTCTGTCTTTTACTTGCTGCTGTTTGCAGTTACTGGTTTTAGTGTGAAACTTGATCCTGAGGTTGTCCTTGTACAGCACTGATTGATGATCATATTGATTACAAACAGTTTGCTGACGATAGAGGGAAACTTGCACTTCATAGCATGTTTCCAGGTGTTGGAGTTTTCCTACATATGTTTGAAAGGTAGTGTGTTCAGTGTCTCAGAGGCAGCTGTGTGAAGTCTAATAAATGTCTGCAGCTGCTCCTCAGCTCTGCTGCAGGCTACATTAGCTGCTGCTAGCAGAACATATCACAGTCTCCACTGTCAGTGGTCAAATTGCATTGTGGGAAATTTTGGCACCAGGTTTGGAAAGGATGAAAAATGTGTGGAATAAAAAGACAAGATCTCCGTTGCACTAATTTTGATTCTTCTTCTTTTAAAGAGCCGTCTGTTGTGGTGATTTACTAGTAACTTGCTAATGGTGGGTTGTGGAACTAGAATATATTGTACTATACAGTACCTTCACTGCACACCTGCTACGGCTAAAGTGCGTGCTACAGTGTAAAGTGCATGTTTCCTGTGGGGAGCTGCAGCAAACGCCACATAACGTCAACACATACCTGTACGTACAGGTACGCGCTGTAAGTGGAGCGCGGGTTACATTTGATGCACTGCAGCAGACACAGACTCGATCACGCCCGAGGTTGTTCACATGTTTGTCAGATCCCTTGAGTTTGATATTTCACGTTCAAGCTGCAACAGATGTCACCTAGTGCGTAATGTTTTCCTCCAACGCAAGAAAATATTGGCAATAACATTTATCATTTTGATAAATGATATATTATGAAATATATTAACATTAAGTCAGAGGAAACAATTATATCTCTACACTGTATGGATATCATTGTTTGTTGTTTGTGTGAATGCCACATCTGTATAAAACAGCCACCACCAGCGCGACACCTGTGTCACAGGTGTGTGACGTCTGTGTCTCCAATGGGAGTCTGTGTGAATTGATGCCCTGCATGCATAGCTTCGGTCAGATCTTAGTAGAAGCTAGTGAGGCATTTGATGTTAGGCTTACTGTGTGTATGTGTATATGTGCCTGTGTGTGTGTGAGAGAGAGAGAGTGACTTATGACCTCAGTTGTGTAAAACAGCAGAGTTTGCTCTGTGTTTGCTCTCTTCAGTTCACCCTGCTGAACTCCGGAGACTCCACAAACTGCCTTTTCATTCTGCTCAGTGGACCGGGCCGTGTGTGTTGTACGCCTCCAGTCATGTATTCTTAAGCCTAGTTTTGCTCCACTGAAGCACAGATGATGTTAAATTAATCGACCAGAGGAGACAGAACAAGGACAGACAGACAGACACAGACGTGGGAGGAAGACAAGAAAGAGTTGGAGTCATTTATAGGAGGTGTGTGTGTGTGTGTGTGTGTGTGTGTGTGTGTGTGTGTGTGTGTGTGTGTAACTTACAGAAAATGGTTGAAACTGTCCAGCAGAGGGGGCCATTTAAAGGAGCAGCCCAACATTATATGTGAATCCTCTTCTTCTGTCTTCTCCAGTCATGTATAAAAGCCCTCGTTTGAGTGACCCTGCAGGTGTGTGATTGGTCCAGCCGGTTCAAACTGAGGAAAGTGAAACTGTTTTAGGGTGATGACCTCATCGACCTTGTTGGTTGTGCTGATATTGATCTTCAGTTGTGTGATGAAGCTAAGGTGAATCTTCAGAGACATGCATGTAAACTGCAGCTGACTGGCTGGTTTCAGTCAACAGCTCAGCCTCCTTCAAACCCTTCAGCTGTTTTCACACAGTCTCATCTAATGAGTCTTCAAGCACAGTATGTGGAATTAATCGAGTATGCTGTGACTGCATGAGTTGCTGTTCAGGATGTGTTCAGTTTGAATAATCCGATAACAAGAACTGAGTCAGGCGGCCCAGCAGCATGATCGACAGGCGACAGATTCAAGCACCACAACATTCAGCAACATCCACGTCTTTAATGCTGCTCGATAATTCCACATATCTGCAGCTCCACTAAAAGCTCTGCAGGAGAGTCTGTAGTCCCACTGAGAGCACACACACACACACACACACACACACACAACCTCATCAGCATATTAGACTTTACTTTGTGGGATTTATTGAAGTGCAATTGTTCGAGTGTGTAGACATGGGTACCACTTTGCACCAACTGTTATATGACACACACACATACACACACACCGAGGGGCCCAAGGTAGCCATTAAGAACAATGGCCTATGGCTACGTGTTGCCATGGCGATTGAAAGGAGGAAAGAAAGGCAGGATCGGTGGAGCTGATGAACGGTGGAGAAACTGCAGCTCAGTTTATCCTCTGAGGACGTTTACATGTCGTCAGCTCATCTGTTCACATCACATCAGTTTATAGAGATTTATTGTTGAATAAGGATTCTCCTGCTCACCTCACCTGGATGTTTCCTGTTGTTTTCTAATCAAAAAAAGACAGATAAGAGGTTTGATAAGATGATTAGTTTCACATGTTTGTGAATCCAAGGATCTCAGCAAGCACCACTGTCTTCCTCTAATTCAGTACATCGTGACAAAAACATAAAATTGATTATTTCGAGCAGAATGAAATGGATGCAACACATTCCAGTGACACATGAGACCCTCGGGTAAAATCAAGTATAAAGGCTCTCTGAGTCTGTTTTTTTAAAGAAAACACTTGAGAGACTGTCAGGTCTCATTACCTCGGGCTGGTCTGCCCCCCCAAGGATCTCAAGCTGCATTGCTGATTATATGGGACTGAAAGGTTAATAAGGCGTGATTAAGATCCTTAAAGCTAATCAATAAGATCTTTAAATCAGCCTTTAAACATACTGGGAGCCAGTAAAGAGGCTCAAACAGGTCTGGTGTGTTTAGTCTGTAGACTTTTAGCTGAATAGTTGATTCGTTCGTTGTTTCTGTGTCAATAAGTTCACTAATAGTTCTCCAAAGCGCTGAAGGAACATGTTTTTTCTTCAGTAGAGGAATAACGGGCTCCTCTGTGGGAAGACAGTGAGTTTCCTGCCTTTCGGACATGTGAGGGTTTCATGTGACCGTGGTGAGATGTCGGAGGAGGTGTTGAATATCCCTCTGTGTGTCTCTGGATGTCATTTAATACCAGCAGTGTGATTTTGCACATTAATACTCTGAATGAATTCTGTCCTGTGTGTTTGCCAGCTCTCCGTGTGTCCTCTGACACTGAATATGATCGGGTTTCCTGCTGTCATATTAAACTACATAAGTCAACAGCGACGGCAAAGAGAAAGGCTGTTAATCCAGGTGAGAGCAGCTAAATATGTGCCTCCTCTCCAGGGGGGCTGCTGTTGCATGTTTGTGTCACTGCACCAACAGAAACATCATGAGATCAACATGCAGGTGGCTTTTTAAAGCACAACTTTTGTTTCACGTCTGATGTCAGTGGCACACTTTCTTCAATTATTCATAAAATGTGGGAGAGGCAGAAATCCTCTGAACAGAAGCATCACTCACTGTCATGCTGTTTGGGGGGGCTGCACTCACAGCTCCAGAGCCAGCTTTTTAATTAGTTTCTTGGAATTACAGGCTGAGTGAACTCATGTTACAGAGCAGAGAGCAGGTCTAGATTGTCCTCCAACCTAAATGACTGTACACTGTCTGTTTAATCAGCTTCCAGAACAACATTCAGAACTGTTTTTGATTGATCTGCCATCTCTCAAAACAGCCAGACAGATGAACAATGAGCTGAATCTCACTGTGGAGCTCCGGAAAGACGAGGGGAGCTGCAGATTCAGCTGATCACTCTCTGGAAGTTCATCACTACCAGAGACACCAACACGTCGTGTTGTAGAGAAGATAATTATGTGCTTTAAAACCAAAACAATGAGCTGAAAAAGGCTAAAAAGCTGCAAGATTAATGCTTGAGAGTGACCCCTTTCATATTACACATAGTTATTTGATCCACTGTTGATATAAAAGCCTTAAGAGAAGTTAAAGTCGTCTGCAGAGCAGCATAATTCAGTCAAACATAAAGTGAAAGACACCAAAGTGAGAAAAGGATTTGCTTCAAAACCGAAGAACTGAAGTCGCATTAATATGCAACATTTTGCAAGTGCCTGGTTTTGATGAGCAGTAAACAAGTCGAGTTCAAAGTGAACAGCTGAACAGATTGTCACCATTTTCCAGAACAATCTGTTTGATCGTCTCTCTTCAGGAGGAAGAGGTCTTGTTACATGAAACCATCAGCAGCATGTTTCAGAGGGCTGTTTTCTGTGTCTGTGGTGAAGTTTGAAGACTACCTGGTTCTAGTTATGGAAGGATCCTGGTTAGAGGAAACCGCCGTGACTCTTGTTGGGATATAAGATTGAAACGCGTTCTGTTTTGAGGTGTTGTGGCATTAATAACACCATGCTACACTGATACAACAATAATAATTCACACAGAGACATAAAGTCTTTGTCAGGAGGTTGGTTGTTGCAGAAATAAATAATAGAAACTGTGAGTGCGGCGAAGTGGTTTATATGATGCATCAGTCGACACTGTTTCAGTCATAGTTCTGCTGTTTTTCACATCACAAATAGTAAAATATCTTGTTAACTGTTACATGAGACATTCCTCTTACTGCACCGCAGAAAAGTTGCAAAGGAGCCAAGAAACAGGATTAATGAGCCCCGTCAATCAGATGTTTCCCACAGAAACAGAATACGTGGTCGTCGAGGCTGCAGGCAGGAGGATGAACCAATTTGTCCCTCCTCAGGAGAAGATGGAAGGCTGATCATCCCGCCGCATTGTTTTTATTCCTTCTCCAGCTTCTCCGTGAGGCCTTTTGTTAGCCTAATCAAAACTGGGCCAGCACACTCAAGGACTGGACGAATGGAGGTCAGATCGGAGGCCGGCTGATGGATCCTTGGATCCTCGGCCGTGTCGTGTACATAATGTGGGAATCAAATGATGAATCTGATGACATCTGAACCACAGGCAGCTTAAAGGTGGACACTACGTGATGTTTTGGAGGAGGCATGTTGTCCTCTCTATAGCACTGATTAGCATTTCCAAGCTTAGCTCCATTCAGCCACGGACTCCAAGGTCTTCTGAATCAGGTCAAGTAGACGCCACATCAGGAGCTCCTTGATGTCCGGTCATACGCATATTTCACAGGGATAATGGAGGGAGGTGGTCATTAATCCAGGCTGTGGAAAACCGGCTAGTATTGCACAGGGATCTGTCGCTCAGACAGCTCCTCACAACAAGCCAAAGGGGGCATCTGACAGACATGTCAGCCAGCCTATGAAGCTGGAAGTGCTTTGTGCCAAAAGCAAAAACAGCGCAAAGGTTTTGGGGGTTGTTATTGGGTGATTTGTGGCATCATTGCAAGATCTGAATCAGACATAAAATGATGTTGTGGCGGGCAATTTTGGAAATTGTGTCCTCCAGAAGGTCGTCCGTTAGGATCCCTTCATACATTTTGACAGCACAGCTGACTAATCTGACGGTAGTCAACTGGAAAGCTAGGCTTTGGGGGGGCTTTATCTTATTACAAGCATACAGTGCAGGAGCTAAAACAGTCTAAAACGCCAGCATTACACACATCTTATTGTTCATGGGTGTTTTATTAAAACAGTAGCTTTATATTAAAAGCATTGCTCAGTATTATTGAAGTGTTTTGTGCGCTCCTGTTGACAGTATCAGGAGGGACTTTGCTCCAGATGCAGACTTGTTTCCGAGACTCTCTTTGTGCTGCCTCATTTGAATGAACCTCCCACCTGATTGTTCCTCTCTTCCCACCTGTGCACCTGTTGAAGCGCTGCCATGAAAATAGAGCCCATGATGGCATCTGGCGTCAGTAAAATTTGCTCTCAGCAGCTTTATCAACGTGTTTTTTAGAGAAAATTTGGTATAAGTGAGGTTGTGAGATAAGATTGTGTGAAGGTGGCCCTGATATTTAACCTCAGTGTTTTGGAGAAGAATCTCTGTGTGAGAAGTCTGCTGAAAAGCTCGTCAGGCTCATGCAGACATAAAACTGTATTATCTGTCTGTTGATCTCACACATACCTGAAGGATTAACAGGGATTAATGGACGATAGGGAGGCCAGAAGCCGTTGCCATTAATTGCTGATAATGGACACATCGTTGGATGTTATTGTACTCGCACCATGGTTACTTACGGAAGAAAAAAAGTGAAGACTATCTATATTTTCATGTGTTCTGCAAGCTACACTGCAGAACACATGCTACACTGCGTACTGACAGTACAATTAATAACAAGACTAGCTAGCTATCCGGCCACGTCACTGTCGAGGTTCAGGAAGCAATGGTTGGCTATGTTTGCTGTCGACTGAAACAGCCAGTTGAACAGTGAATGTGAGATGATCGCGTATGTGACGCTAAAGAATCAGTCAGTTCTGAGGGGCAGTGTACTTCCTGCAGCTTGTGTTACAGTCGCCACCCTGTGGTGTGCAGAGGAACTGCAGGACTACACTCTTTCTTTCTTTTTCTTCAGCTGCAGAGTCGTCTTGTTCTCAAAGACATGTTGAAGTCACTCGTAATGATTAGCTTGTTATCGTGTTGCAATCAATTGTAAACGAAAGTTTTGACTGCGTGGGTCCCCGTTGTCATGGTTAGTCATTTTAGAGCGAACCGGCAGTTTCACTGGAACTACTCCATAGGTACCCGTTATCAAGAATTAATGGACACCCTGCAGCCAATCAGAATCAAGTATTCACAGTTTGCAGTGTGTTTTGTGTGAAGTTTGAAGACGAGGGGGCGTCCTCGCTCCGGTACGAGGTGTATTCAGTACGAACTGTACAGCGCAAGCGCACACACACACACACACACACACACACACACACACACACACACACACACACACAGCTGGAACAATAACTTCAGCCCTGAGTAGAATCAGTCGTGACTGGAACTTTTCTGTTTCATCATCTCATGAAAGGATCTCTCTCTGTCTCTGTCTCTGTCTCTCTGTGTTTCTCTCTTGGTCTGTCTCTGTCTCTGTTTGTCTGTCTCTGTCTGTCTGTCTCTCTGTCTGCCTCTGTCTCTGAATCTCTGTGTTTCTCTCTTGGTCTGTCTCTGTTTGTCTCTGTCTCCCTGTCTCTGTTTGTCTCTCTCTGTCTGCCTCTGTCTCTCTCTCTCTGTCTCTGTTTGTCTGTCTCTGTCTATCTCTGTCTCTGTCTCTGTCTCTGTTTGTCTCTGTTTGTCTCTCTCTGTCTGCCTCTGTCTCTTTGTCTCTGTCTGTGTCTCTCTGTCTCTGTCTCTCTGTCTCTGTGTGTCTGTCTCTGTCTATCTCTGTCTCTCTGTCTCTGTTTGTCTCTCTCTGTCTCTGTCTGCCTCTGTCTCTTTGTCTGTGTCTCTGTCTGTGTGTCTCTCTCTCTGTCTCTCTCTGTCTCTCTCTGTCTGTCTCTGTCTCTCTGTCTCTGTTTATCTCTCTCTGTCTGCCTCTGTCTCTTTGTCTCTGTCTCTCTGTCTGCCTCTGTCTGTCCCTGTCTGTGTCTCTCTCTCGGTCTGTCTCTCTCTCTGTCTCTCGGTCTGTCTGTCTCTCTGTCTCTGTCGTTCTGTGTCCCCTTATGCTGGTGGTGTTGTGTAGTAAGTAGATCAGGGTAATCTTTTCATGGCGTACTTGGATCACAAGTGATCGATTCCTCGACCTGCGATACAGAAAATATAACTGTCAGATATGCAAATTTAAAGAAATGGTCCTTCTTTTTACACTTTTATTTAATCAACATCAAAGACGTCAATTAATGTCAGCTGAGATTCAGAAGCATTTGTTGTTTGTCGTCTTGTGTTAATTAATTTGAGAGACACAGCAGCTTCCTCTTAGTTTTCCTCTGGATCACAGATCAAACCTTTAAAGCACAGTTCCAGTTTATTTTAAGTTTCGTCTTATTTTCAGCCTGCGGTGTCTGAGAGAAGACGTCAGTTTCATGATTGTTCTGTGAAACTCTCCTCTTTGAGGTGCTTAAAGGATCCCTCCAGCTTATTACAACTCTGAGTTTTAAGTTTTATTTATTATTTCCATCAGTCAGACGATCCCAGATGTAAACTTGGTGAGTACGTGGTCGTTATTATTGATTGACATAGTGGTCAAAACGATAATCAACCTTATTAATTAATAAACCTTAATCCTTAAATCCAACCGAAGAACGTTTCATTCAACAGTCCTAAAATGGACGTTGGGCTAAGGTCAACCTTCAAAGTAAAAGGTTGAGATCTGAGCTGAAACAATTAGTTATTCGATCGATAGAAAGTTAATCAGCAACTGTTTTGATAATCTGCATTTTTCAAGCAAAGTCCCCAAAACTTCTCTGGTTCCATCTTCTCCAGCCTGAGTGTGTCCTCTGTTTTTTGTCATTGTAGATTAATATATTTGGGGTTTGGTCTGATGGTCGAACAAAACAAGACACTCAGACGTCACTGTGGCCTTTAGGACGGCGTGACGGCCATTTTTCACTGTTTTTTGACATTTTATACACCAAACGAATAATCGATGAATCCACAGTTCAGTTGACTCAGCAGCTTCATTGTGAAGAAGTTGCTGTTGGTTGCAGCGCTGCTTGACGCTGCTTTGGATGATCTCTTCCTGTGTGTTGTTCACCTCACACGCTGCTGGTTTGTTTGCTTAGGTGTGTTGTTCACTTCCTCACTTCCCTCAGGCTTCATCTGACTGATTCGCACATTGTTTGAGGCTCAGGTTTGCTGCCAACAGCTTTGTAACCAACAGAGAGACTCTTCTTTTATATCCTGCATCTTGTGAAAGGCTCCACTTTTAAAAGCTTTGTTGTTCCTTGCTGTCAACTTGTACGTCTGAGACAATGAAATACAAGAATCTCTAATTAGAGATAATAAGTCCTTGAGTCTGAGGCTTATCGGACCCTAAAACTCTGCATGGAGGTTTTATGATGAAGTGTTTTAAAAGTCCGGCTCCTCACGTGGTGTTACAGTTGAAAAATGTGTATATTTGCAGTTTGTGGTGGTGGGTGAAGCAGAGTTTTCTCTTTTTACTTCCGAAAATGTCTCGCTATCAGCGTCCTCGCGGTTGCTATCCAAGCCCCCCCCAAAAAACCCGTCCATATTGGGATGTCATTCATCATGACTTGCATTCAGTGGTAAATGGACTGTATTTATAGAGCTTTTCTAATCTTTTCTAAACAACACACCTATTCACACAGTGGTAGCTAAGCCACCTGCTCATTACGAGCATTAGCAAAACACATGCAGCCAACAAGTGAACCAGTTACACTTCTTGTTGTCTCCGCGTAGCATTTCTGTAGCTGCTGACCTTAGCTTATGAATCCAGTTTCAGAGTTTAGCTGTCACAGACTTAACTCTTCTACTCCTGAGTGCTGTCGGCCTTCATCATGGTTTTAAATGCTTCAAAATCAAGTCCTCAATCATAAATGACAAAAGTCTTTTCAGGTTTATGAAACAATCCGTGCAGGTTGTTGGTTGATGCGGCAGGATGATCAGGGAACTGAAATTCTAACAACTTACTGACTTAAGAGACAGAACATGAACGGCAGCGTCCAGCGTCAAACTCATCACACAACTTTCTCATTTGATTCTGAATTGAATACATAAAAACACCATCATTCAGACTGATTCATTTATCTGCCTTTTTTTTATTCATGAAAACTAAAAACAGAAATGATTCAGTGTTCATTATTTGTGGCTCACAGATGAGCTCAAAGGAGTAGTCTGCATCAGAACACAACCATCCAGCATTTTCCCATCTTGCCATCTGAAAGTGCCTTCATTTCTGTCGGGCACTGTCCATAAACACAGCACAGACTACTGGAGTATTTTAGCCGGCATGTTAACATTAAGCATGATATGAAGCTCTTTGTGAATGACGCAGACAAACATTAGTCATTGTTAATTTCCGTCTTTGCACTTGAGTCATTTCTGACAGTCACATTGAAGTGAAGAACGATGACTAATGCTGTCGGGGTTCAGTTTGTGACTTAATGACTCTTTGACAGGGACAGACATGGTTTTCAGACCAGCCCCCACTGACCAGCTTTCTCACGTTTTTATTGGAGATCTCTGCTTTGTTGTTCTATTTTTCTTCATGTCACGCTTTCCATCTGTCAACTGTCATTAGAGGGTCTTTCAGATCAGAGGGAGTGAATGTAACCTTTATGTACTGATAATTTACTACCTCAGACTTAATTAGAGCATTTCTTATTACAACCCTGTTTCGGAAAAAGTTTGGACGCTGTGTAAATTGTAAATAGAAACTGAATGTGATGATTTGTAAAACACTGAAACTCCATATTTAATTGAAAATAGCACAAAGACACCATATCAAATGCAAAACTGAGACATTTACTGTGATTGTTTTTGAAAATGATACGCTCATTCAGAATTTGATGCAGCAACACATTTGATGTCCATGATTTCCTAAAAATAATTTCCAATATTGACTCGTCAGTTTTCCACTTCGCCTCAGTCCACTGCGGTGAGCTCGGGTCCAGAGAAAGCGGTGGCGTTTTCGTTTATATTCGTTTATATTCCTCTTTGCATGGTAGAGTTTCCAATTCAGAGTCTTCCATCACGGGTTTCTTTCAGGTTGCATCAGTTTACTAGAGCTAATCAACAAGTCCTCTAAAGTCCTCTTTAACGAGAAAACACGTTTGTGGAAAAACCATGGGATGGGTTTCCTCCTCTGTTGTCACGGTTACAATAATAAACACGTTGTTAAAGTTATCGAGCGATGATGGTTATGGTTAAAAAAAAGGCATTGACAATTGGTTTGAAACAGAAAGTGAAGACTTCCTCCTTTGTCCCGCTGTGGTTTCTACAGCCACTAGAGGGCGCTGTCACATGAACAGTGACAGATGTTTTGAGGCGCTCTCTTAAACTAATGCCAGGCTTCAGCTAATCTAACCTGTTGATGCAACAGCTGATGGGTGCGGCAACAAACAAGCGTCAAAGCTGAAACAGAAGTGGAAACGGTGCACGGCGCCCACAGCGGCTCTGCAGCGAGCTTCTGCTGCACCGCTCTGCTGGTCTGCGAGGAGCTGCCGTGGTGCAGCGAGCTGCGCAGGGGTCTGGGTTACAGTGCTGTTCTGGATTGTGGTGCTTGTGTCTGTCGGCCGCTGTGTGACACCCAGGGAGGCGCTAATGCAACATTTCTGATTGATACGAGTCATTTCCTCGCTGTCACACACCCCCTGAAGTGCTGCTGGAAAACTCCCACACACTCATGGGTTCTGTCATAGTGCACACACTGTACAGCCCATTAGAGTTATGTCTGCCGGTGCTATACTGCTGAATCGTGACTTCACATGTTGACGCCGTTGAGTCATTACGAGTGCCAAGATGACAATTAACTCCTCAGCCAATCAAACAGACGGAAGATGTATGTAGGGGAAACAGAAAAGAGGACTCGTTCTGCAACGTTTCGTGGCAATAACTTGTTTATCGGCACCGATCAAGCTTTTTGTTTGACAAATCAAAGACAGTGTTTTACTGAGTCATCGTCTGCTGCAGCGAGCGGTTCAACAATAACCGGGAAACATGGCTCGCAGAGCTTTTGTTGTTGTTACCTTTGACATGCAGCTTTTGTCCAGCAGCTCACTTGTTTTTCAGCGAGAATGATGAGCTCTGTAAACGTAACTGATGGTATCTGAGTGTTACATGAGTTAGTGTAATGCTGGTGTTTGTATATGGACGGTGTCTCACGGACATGTCCATCACGTGGCCACTTCAGCGAGTATGTTTGGAGCCAACACAAAGGTCTTTCAAAAGCACATGATTTTGTGGACATAATCACATGACACAAAAAAGCACTGTATGAAAAGTCTGATGAATCTCCATAACTCACATCCTACTCAGGGCTTCACCAGAGATGATGAACGCCCCCTGTAGTTTTATACCACTGTGCGTGTGTGTGTGTGTGCGCGTGAAATCATTTATCCATATACGCAGTCCCAACATGCAAGAATCACACACGGCTGGGACGTGATATGATTTCTCTCTGTATCTGTGACTTGTAAACACTGAACATTGATGAGAGCTTGAGAGCCATCATCGTAATAAAAAGTATTGAAAAATGTCCTAAGGTAATAACGGATGTTGTCAGTGGGAGCTAGAGGTTAACACTTCGCTGCTCCATGCAAACTCAATCAGAGCTGCTCCTGTTTAAGAGAGCAGGAGGACCTGATTCTGGAAGTGAAAGCTGAGAGACTGGAGCTCTTTTATGGCTTTGACAGCTGAGAAACTCTCCTGTTCGAATCATCAGTACAAAAGATGAACAGCGCAGTAATGAAATTTACTGAAGCGCTGTTCAGTCAAACAAGAGGATTTGATCTTGTGCTGCTGCGTTTTCAGACAGACGGATGTTATTGGTCCATCTTACCTGCCATCTTGACTTTAATGTCAATGAGATTTTGGAACAAATTCAAATATAACTAAATGAGCCGATCAGTTTCTTCTGTTATTTGTTGTGGAGTGAAAAAAATAACAACGGCACAAGTGTTCACCTGAATAAATTTAAATGCCTGCATACTGAACTGGAAACAGCTAAAGCCTGCTATGGTATTTCTCCCTCTTCTATCCCTTCCCCCGCCTCTCTTCTTCACCTGTTGGTCTTCAATGGGAACCATGGAAACAGTGCGATCCTGAGGCAGCTCTGAGCCAATGAGCAGCAGCACAGCGCTGTCTGCAGCTCAGCTCGTCTCCTCGGCAGAGGATGGCGGGATTCTGGCACATTAATTGTTTGGAGTTGTTTGTGATGTCACAGTAGTATTGTTTGTTGGCTTTCTTTCATCCTGGGAGGTTTTTCCCTCTGCTGGCAGCTGTTACTCCTCACACAGCTGTGGTTTCGTGTGGATAATCCACAAATGTTCCAGATTTAACGTCGAAAAAAAAAACCCACTGAAATGACAGACATGTTTAAGTCTGGAGAAATTTGTATTTTTCTTCTTGTCAACTAATCTCACGCTCAGACTCAAACCAACAGTGAATGCTAACTGCTAACTGCTAACTAATGTGTGTGTATCACAGCCTGGTAGATCTTCTTCCTCTGAGCCACAGAGCTCCATTAAAACACATCAGTGAGCCTCACTGTTGCTTCATCACCATGAACACACACACTGAAGTTTATTCTGACTCAGTCCCACACACACCGTCCTGCTGCCACAAACACTCACTACAGCACACAATGTGGATTAATCCGCCGCTGAAAGTAGTCCCAGCAGATGCTCTGTTTCCTCCTGTTTGTCTGATATAAACTAGAGTGAGCAGCTGTTTGATTGTTACTGAACTTTTTTTTTTTTTAGTTTTTTCAATTATGTAGTTTTTAATAAAATAATATGTGCCACTGAGCTTGAGGCAGAAAGAAAGATAAGATAAGACTTTATTTATCGCCAGCCGGAGAAATTTGCGTGTTACAGGCAATAGCAGTAGGCATAGAAAGAGCAAGATAATAATAAAATAAAAATCAACTATATATTTACTTTATGTGCAGGATTGTAAGACTGCTGTTGCTGATATTGAATTGCACATGAGTCAAATATGGATAATAAATACAGCGTTTGTACTATTGCACAGTTGAAAGAAATATACAACACAATAAAAATGGTGCAGTATAAATAACAGTATTGCAAAAAAGTGTAGGTTTGTGATCCAGCCCGCAGAATATGAATGAATGAATGTGCACATCTAGTGTTACCCACCAGTGGAAGAGGTCCAGTCCATCCTGACAGTGACCATTAGCGTGTCAGCCCCTGGCAACGAGTCAAGAAGTCTGTAATTCATCGTTCACCTGTTCTACAGAATCAGATTATTGTCCACCTCCATCCTCTCTGCCTGTGGACCCTCCATCAAACCTCTCAGCTCAGGCTGATCATTCCTGGAGCCAACAGCAGCTCACTGGCTGGACTACAGGAGGAAACTCCAGAGCTGTCAGAGAATCACGGAGGTCGTCTGTTAGACACAAGAGGAGTCACTTGGGTTTATTCTCATAGACCAGCTGTTGTACAGAGTCTCAAACTGAGTATTTTTCATGCTGGAGACTGAAGAGGAGTTTTTGTTGAGACCAGGACTCATTCATTGGTACCTGAGCTGTGGGTTTTGTAAAAGCTCTGGGGTCTGAGAGCATTTTCTTGTTCGGTATCTAGTCATCATTATAGATTTTACATGTTTGTTATTAGTCTGTTAACACTGATAAAGACTCAGAAAAATAACAGAATTTTTTGTAGACAGTGAAAATATTAAACAATTATAAGCTGATTAGAAATCTAGTCATTCTTTACTTGAAAGTCCAGCCCCCTCATTGTCTGATCAGAAATTTTCTGGCCCTGAGACAGATCTAGTTGAGGACTCCTGATTCACATGATCTTGACTCTGAAGTGCAGAAAGTGTCATCTCGAGTCAGGATGTGATGGACAGCATTTCAGACTGTGTTGACGGCACATTTCAGACTTTGAGCTGCAGTGTCGTCGCAGGATTTCTCAGTTTTAGCATTAAAATGCTGGAGAACAATAGTGCAGCAGCTTTGCTCACTGTCAGCGGTGCAAATAACAGTTATTACCCACAAGCAATCAGCCTCATGAGCAGCCAGGGGCAGTTACACTGAACCGGGTCACTTGGACTCTATAGACTCCACTGTTTTAGCACAAAGGTTTAGAATTTTGGAATTTTTACATCAATGAGAATTCAATTTTCTAATATTATGAGTTTAATATTCAGTGTGTGTGTGTGTGTTTGTGTGTGCGCACACACACGTGGAGGTCAGTGAGGTCGGTAGTTTTCCACGGCTGGTGCAGAGCAGTAAAGATGAGCGCAGCAGGTGTAAACACACACTGTCGTTCAGAGATACCTGAGAATCCAGCAGCTTCTGATCCACAGTTTGACCTTTGACACATGACAGACTCTCTCCTGCTGCAGGAATGTCTGACATGACTGACAGATTTCTCTTAGTGTAGATTAAACAACATACAACTTTTTTGTTTAGTTTTGAAAGAAAGAGAACTAAAGGAGAGTAAAGCAGGGAGGTAAGTTTAAAAAAAAGATGATTAACTGTGTGAAACCACACGGTGTTTGATGTTTTTACCTGATAACTGAGTTATTGATATCTAGAGATGAAATGATTGTTTCATTAGTAGATCAACATCAACAACTACATTTTAATAATTGATTAATAAATCACTTTTCAAGCACAAATATGAAACATTATCTGACTTCAGCCTTTCCAGTGTGAGGACTTTCTGCTTTTCTCTGTTTTATATTAGTATAAACCACAGACTGTGAAAAGGAGCTGCTGTGATGTCACCTACTGCTTTGTGGACTACCTTTGAAGCCTCAAATTTGGCCTTAACGCTGCCGCCATCTTGGGTTATTGGGGCATCAATCTGCACAGAGCAGACTGAGCCAGACAGGAAGTCAGACACAGGAAGAGTGGAGCGAATTGGGTAAAATTTCAAAATAGAACACCATGTGCAGACTTCTTGTCATACATCACTAATAAACACAGTTACAACAGACAAAAAAAGGATCCATTTAACTACAAAGCTGACATACCCATTAGGGTTTAGCGGTAAAACAGCATCCTGTGGTATTTGAAAATAGCAAAGGTGTCATTTTCTTTACCATCATGAAGAAATCCTGCTGCTCAGTGTGCACATATGTATAATAAACGCCTGAGAATATTTGTCCAGCACAATAATGTTGTGTGTGCTTGAAGATGCTAACACGATGAAGTGTTAACACAACTTTCTGTAAACAATGTAATTTTTCAAAAAATAACCTGTCAGTAAAGAATTAGCTATTTCGAGGAGATCAGAATCGCGCATCAAATGACAGCAGGGAGAACTAGAAAAAACAGATGGCGAACACGAACGTACCCAGAAGTACCCGAAAAAGTGCAGCTGCTGCAGTTTGGCATCATTTCAGACAAAGACGATAATCCACTTCTCTGGTGGAAATCAGACTCCAGGTGCTTTCCACTGCTGCCGAGGTGAGCCGGAAGTACTTGTGCATGTGTGCCACCAGCTCACCATCAGAGCGGCTGTTCAGCGCCGCAGGCGGAGCTGTACGTTCGTTATGTGTCCTGCTCGAGCCTCAAACCATAAATATACTTATTCTTCTGGTGAAAAACCTGGAATAGGCTTAATGAACAGCATAATAATAATTAAGTTATTATTTGATAAACCTACTGGATGATATAGACTGTTTACTGTATTTGTACTGGATTGTAGGCATAGACAATTTGTTGATGATTTCTTTATGTTTGGTTGACACCTGAGGATTAATGTCATGTTCTTGCACTGTTGCTTATTTACCTCAGGCTCATACTCGCTGTAATTGCACTCAAGTTTCATATTTGTCGTTAGATGTTAATGTTTTCATCACTTGCTCTTCAGAGAATAAAACAGGAACATGTCATATTTTTGTCATGTGAAAATAATCGTCATTTATTTGTACAAATAAAACCTTTTATACAAGAAATGTAGCTCAAAATGCTTTACAACAAAGAAGTTAAACATACTGGGTGCTTACCCTTAAACAAAGACATAAAAATATGTTAAAAACATTAATGTAAGGTGAAATAAGAAATGAAAATAATAACAAAAATAAAAATCACATGTACTGTAGCCACCTTGTGGCAGGAGGCAGTATAGCAGCGATTGGCAGCTCCCTCCTCAGCTCCAATGTGGTTTCTGACCAGCTGGCAATATGGTTTAGCACAGGAACATCTGCAGAAGGTTAAACAGTATCAAAAACTGGATACCGCCCAACCTAATTACCCATGGCAGAAATACAAATGTGAAGGAAAAAATCAAATCAGCTAAATCTGAGCAAGTCGATAAAAACGGGCAGGCGAAGCGCTCTGCTTCTGAAACGCGGTCGGTGGGGTTTGCAGCCGCGTGGACGTCCATGAAACAATTAAGCAAAAATGATCGGAATAAAATAACAAATGAAAATACTGATTGAATATCGTAATCGATCGCCACTTCAGCTCTGCAGCAGGAAGCTGTGAGTAAAACAAGCCGTCAGCCTCTTCAGGGAGGATAATCCAGCACAAACTGCTGCAGATACTGCAACCTCCTGCGTTTATCACACTTTGTTACCTTGTTTTGTGTTTTACTTTTTATTTTTTGCCGCAGTGACTCTGTTTCCTCCTGAGCATCAGTAAATTTAATCTACTGTTCGGCGTCTCTCACTTCCTCACACTGTCACCTCCCCTTGCTCTGCCTTTTTGTCCTCAGCTCTTTCAAGCCTCAAGCCGCTTTCAAGCCCCCCCCCCCCCCCACCACCACAACCACCACATAGTTGCTACAGTGTGTGTGTGTGTGTGTGTGTGTGTGTGTGTGTGTGTGTGTGTGCGCGCGCGCCTTTCATAACACTGGCAACACCAACCCCCCACATCTCTCTCTCTCTGTCCTTCTCTCGCCCTGTGCTCTGTGCTGTGTGTGTGTGTTTCCACTCATTGTGTGTGTGCGCCGCTGTGTCGCGATGCGTTTGCTGGTGAACAGGTGTTCAGTACAGTCAGTGGGAGCCGGAGCTCCACTGTAGGGAGCAGATAGAGACACACACTCACTGCCTCTCTCTCACACACACACACACACACACACACACACACACCCAGGACGGAGCATCACATCTGGGGCTGCCGGAGTCTCTGCTCCCCCTCTGGAGATGATCCAGAGCTCCAGAGAGCTAGAGGCAGCCAGGAGGCATCAGACAGAGAGATTTAACCCAGCGGAGGAGACTCATACGTGGGATAGATCTGCTGCTGAACACGATCCTCGCAGTCGTTTACCTCCAGTCTCTCTGGTGAGTATTACTGACGCCAGAATTTCCACTTTGAGGCAGTAAAACCTCAAGAAATAGCGTCAGAATTTAAAAGTTTTTTTTATTGTACTTCGACAGCGTTGAAGCAAGTTCTGCACCTCATTTTCGATCTGACAGGTGTCTCACCTGCTCTGCTCTTTGTAAAGCAGAATGGTTCCTTATCTGGGCTCTGGTGCAGGATTGTGGACCAGTTCAGGTGCACTGGGATCCAGTCTAAGCCAAGCTGGACCGTTGGGAGCTGCGCTCTCGCCTGTTCTTTGCCGAATTTTGCTGCAGTCCAGCGTGAAGTCAGGCTGCAGCTGAGTCCCCGTCGTTCTTCTTGTAAAAGGAAAAGAAATTTCAGCTTGCAGAAGACATTTGATGAAATTATCGAACGTTTTCGTCGTGAAATTCGTCGTTTCACAGCAACACTGTGACACCAGTGAAGTGTTTGTTATCGTGACGACGCTGAGAAGTGTCTCCAGTGACAGTTTGACATTACGGAGCTTGAAGGAGGCTCTTCTTGAGGAATTCTGATTCCAGGCTCTGTGTGTGTGTGTGTGCGCGCGTGTGTGAACTTTCTGAACATCCTTTACTTGGATCTGTTCTGGTGGGATTTCACCTGGAAACAAACACCTGCCGAGGACTTTGTCGATTTTGCTTCTTTGTGGACATTTCCAGCTGTGGATTTATTGTCCTCGCATTCTTATCCATCCCTCTATTCTTCTCTGTGTGTGTGTGTGTGTGTGTGTGTGTGTGTGTGTGTGTGTGTGCGCGTGTGCGCGTGTGTACGTGTGTGTGTGTGTGTGTCAGGTCAGACAGTAAGATCTCTCGGTTGGCCCAGAGGTGGAACCAGAGGCAGGCAGGAGATGCTCTGATCAAAGATCTGAAGCCCCTGTTTAACACGGGAATCCCCCGATCTTCACTCAGTCTGGACAGGTGAGGATGCTGCTCGCGCACACACACACACACACACACACACACACACACACACACACACTTACACGCAGTAGTCACTTAGTCAGCAGCACATACACACACACACCTCAATTCTTGGCTATTCTGGTAACGTTGTTGCACAACAAGGTGAAGGTGAGATGAAAAAAGATTTTCAGTAAGTTAGTTGCATTTCAGTGGCAAACAGCCAATCACTGAGCACCTGATTAAACACTCAGCAGCTTTTGTGTTCCCGTATTCCTCAATGAAGCTACAGCTCTGATTCACGTGTTGACTGGCTTCGTCGCCATAGCAACAGCAGCTGAGGCTCATGGGTATTGTAGTGTTTTACTGTATCTGTCAAAGTCATTTGATCAGTTAGCTGCTGACAGAACCTGAAGTATCAGTGCTGTTGCCATGGCTACCAGCAGTTTAATGCACCTTGATCTCTGGCTTAGAAACGTGGTTGAACTGTCGAGCTGAACTATGTTTAATGTGAGCACATATTATTTTAACGCCTGACAGCCAATCCCAGGACAGCACTTGATGATGTGTAACTTGTGTGTAATCAGCGTATGTATGTGGGTGTGTGTGCGTGTGTTCGTAGCTGTGTGATGAGGTTGTTTTTCTGTCGTTTATTTGTCTGCAGTCACAGTGTGCTGCTCACTGTAGCTTTTGGAGGAAATAGAGCATTTGTTAGAACTATTTTCAGCGGCGGATTGATCCACATTTGCTGCTGTGGTGAGTGTTTGTGGCAGCAGGACATGTGTGTGTGTGGGACTGAGACAGAATAAACTACAGTGTATGTGTTCATGGTGATGAAGGAACATTGATGTGTTTAAATGGAGCTCTGTGGGTCAGAGGATGAAGATCTATCAGGCTGTGATACACACAGAACTGATTAATTGACTGCTGGTTTGAGTCTGTGCATCAGATTTGATCACTATAGGAAAACATAGATTATCACCATACTTGTGCTGATTTTAAATACAGTTCCAAATTAATAAAATTATTATTTAAGCCAGGAAATATTTGTGAGGCAAAATATAAAAAAATGTAAATAAATAAATAAATATTGATAGAAAAATATCAGGTGTGAAAATCAAAGCACGTCTGCAGTTATGCCATTCGCTCTGTGAGGCTGTACTCAGACACCGCAGTGCTTTAAGCTACATGCTAACCTCAAGACGCTCAAATGACAATGCTAACATGTTGATGGTTAGCAGGTATAATGTTTACCTGTTTCACCATCTTAATTTAGAATGTTAACATGCTAATGTCTGCTAATTAGCAGACAAAGCACAGCTGAGGCTGATGGAATTTGACACTGTTTCTGCAGGTGTTTGTTCATAAACCAATGTATTGGACGCATTAAAATGTTGACCTGGTGGTGGCGCTAGCTGAAAAGTCACAGGATCAGCAGAGTTAATACAGTTTGACATTCATCACAATCATCCAGTGGTTGCTGAGACGTTTCTGAATCTGAGCAGCAGAGGTGGAGACATCCTGGCTTTTAGTCATTAGTATGGGTCAAACTCCAAAAACACTGGATCATACATTTCCCATAATGCAACTGGAAAGTGTCTTTAGAGCCTCCCTGCCTGTAAACAGCCATGTCTTTTAAACTGTTTACAACAGTTTGTAACAGGCTTCCTCCGTAGTCTCTCAACCTAAGACGATAATGGCACGTCAGACATTATACAACAGTTTTCACAGGCTGAGCAGTACGACGGTGATGAGTGGATGTGTGCGGTGGTGGAGGGACTCTTTGGGGTCTTTACTTCTGTCTAAATGACTGTGATTGGCCTGAGGGGGGCGCTGCAGTTACAATCCTAACACGCTTTATGTGTTGGACACTGAATATCTGCAGGCTTACTGGAAGACAACACTTTGCTATCTTATTATTGTTCTCTGAGGTACAAACTGTATTGTACCTGTGTGCGCCACAAACACACACACACACACACACACACACAACATCTCATGTGCTTCTGTGTGCATGAAGGATATTTGTAGTCCCCTGTCATTTTCAAAACAAACAGCTGGACAATAAGGTCAAATTAGTTTGTTGGTCTTCTTCTATCAAGAACTATATGAATATTTTAAAGAATACTGTCAGTACACACAGGCACACACACACACACACACACACACTTACCATCAGGCTGGACAGTGAATTCTACAACACAATTATAAAAGCAATTTGTCTCTTTTTAAGAATTTAAAGCTTCCCATTCTCTCTCATCAGTGAACGTGGGTGTGGAGAGGGGGGGTGGAATATTGATATTTGGATCAATTTGTAGGCTGAACCCAATAATGTTTAACAAGCCCAGTCAGCAAAGATTTTCTTCACACACACACACACACACACACACACACACACACACACACACACACACACACACACACTTCACTGTGTTGCATCAGTTTAAGTGCCACGGCTTTAAACTCACGTTTTTCATCACATTTTGATTTAAATTTTTAAATCCTGATTGGTGCACAGAAATATGTGACAGAAAACTGTTGAAAGTAATGTGTTTACACTCAGTCTAATTTTCATTGGCTGGCACTGCTGGACTGTGGTCATGTGACCTCTTACAGTACATTGATCCTGCATCTCTTCAGGTTTCAGGTTTGGGGCTGTTATATTATCTTTCTGGATCTGTGAGTTCTTCATGTGCTGTTGTCAAACATATTGAGAACAGTAATAGTAGTAGTAGTAGTTTGAGTGGAGAAAGAAGCATTACAGAGAATTCATTGAAAAGATAAAATAAGGGATGCTGTCACATGAGTTTCAGTCACAGGAAAACATGTTTCTGCCGCTTTTCAATACATTAAGACGTCGAAAATAGGCTTATAAACACCCTTTTGACATATAATGATACCAGATTTTAATCCGCTAAGATGCAATAACAGTATGCCAATCACCACTGTCATCCTCCTGATCATGTGATGAGGGACTGACCACAGAAAAGACAACCTGCAGAAGTCTGCAGATTAAAAGATAAAAATCCATCACCAGATACGATGAAGCTTTTCTTTCTCATCCGCTGACTGTTTGTATTTGGTTTGTTTTTTTCAGTTTTTATGGCTATTTTATTGACAACTTGATAAAGTTTTATGGGAATCTGCCTGTACACCGAATATGAGCTGCTACCTGATCGCTAAATAATCATCCTCACCATTTTGGATCTGATCACAAGCAGGTTTAACACCGGATTGAGATTCGATAAAGAGCCATCGACTGTGAGGTCTCATTAACACACAGTGCTGAGTGAGCCAGCCAATCAGCAGCTGTGTGTTGACTCCATGAAGTCCTGCTGGGCTGAGTGCAGAAGCATCAATTTCCATCTGATGCCTGCTAATGACGAGACGCTGCAGGTGTGTTTCTTGCAGCAGCTGCACAGAAGCTCCTCCACTGATTCAGATGAAGAGCTGCATGTAATAACAACTGAAGCACTTCTGCAGAGAGCATGGCTTTGTGTACAGAGTGTAGACATGTTGTACAGGCCTGATGTGAAGGGCACATTGTGAAGGAAGGACATGATGTGCAGAGAAATCACTGTGATTTCAGACATTTAATACATTTAAGGACAGAGTATGAAAGTGATGATGCAGGTTCAACTCAGCAGACCTGCAGAACAAAGATCCCTTTTCTCGCTCTCTGTCGGCTCATGGACGTCCTCCAGTCCTGTTCATCCATGCATGAAGCCACTGCTCCCCTTCATCAAAACCCCCACAGAAGACGGTCTTGACAGTCTTGTCATTTCAGCGACTGTTCATGAAGCTTCTTTAATCTCTGTCTCATATTGGCTGAAAGAGAATCTCACGTCAGGCAGTTGATTAAGTCCAATACAAAGTGTTTGACGAAGCGGCTCCACAGTAATACCGCCTTAATATTACTGTATGAGACACCAGAAGACACAAATATAGATGTAGAAAATACTAAAGTTCTGCTTTCAGTCACCAGAATTAGATTTTTCCTCTGTGGGTCCATGTAGAGCTGATGATGCTTGATGACACCATTAAAACCGTCCAATCAGTGAGTGACCTGTCAGCACGTGTGGCCTCATGTTGGCTTAGTTGTTTTGTAATAAACCAACATGAACACGATCGGACCAAAACTCAAAAATCAGATGTTTTGTGTCTGTGTGAGAACAACGTTACATTTCTCACGTCTCTCCATCATGTGACCGTAGAACCAATCAGAGTTCAGGAGATGAACATGTGACATTATTTGAAAGTATATGATATTACATTGTTTGTCTGCTGTCTTCCTTCTGTCACTCTTTGAGATCCACAGATTATTCTGCAGATTACAGTCAGGATCAGCTCTTATATTCTGACCAACAGTTCTCTCCTTTAGTCAGCTAACTTTCATCTGTCCCTCCGTCTATCCCAGCAGACGCCTCCCGGGTGTTATGAGCCAGCAGATGCAGAACTTGCAGTTGTCCCAGACCAGGAAGTGCCCCGGCGGGCCGGCCTCCCCCAGCGCCGCCAAGCGCCTTTACAGGAACCTCTCGGAGAAGCTACGAGGAAGCACTTCATCCTTCGAAGATGCCTACTTCTTTGGCAAGACGGACCGCCTGCGCAAAGCTTCGGTGAGTCTGCAGGGGAGGAAGAGGAGAAAGGCTTATTCGTGGTGTTTGCGGTGATCGTTGTGTGACGGTCAGCTTTTGGTCATAGTCAGTTTTCTGTCCGCTCAGAGAGACACAAACGTCCACGTTAGTCGAACTTTACCGGAAGAGAGAATAAATGTGACCGTAACATTGTCAGAAACATCCATCACAGTTCACAGACAAGCCTTCAAAATGATGATACGTATCCAATCATCTGAGAGATGAAGGGTCACACTCGGCCTCGGTTTTGATTTTTTTTCCTGAATCATATCAATCAAACTGGTAGTTTATTATTTCAAGAAGCAGGTTTCTTTTTCAGATCCTTCCATCTGCAACTAACGCTCTAATTTTTATTTTTGATTAATCTAATGATTCAGTTAATCAGGTCATCATTTGGTCTTTAATTAAATTAAATTGCTTGTTTTCACTCAAAGATGACTGATGAAGAGTTTACTTGCACAGCAGACCCCAGGTTCTCCTGCAGCTGCTTCACTCTCTGCCTCTAAAGGCTTTTGCTGTTGCGTGAGCAGTATCTCACATCGTGAACCTGTTTGTCCTCAGTCCTTGGACTGTGTGACACCTGTCGTCTGGTAGCACTTGTGTTAGTCATCAGCACGTCTGTATAATTCACGGTGTTCAGGTTCTTTATGTCAGATACAGAGACGCTGAGCTGCTCGTGTGTCACACAGAGGAATCAATGAAGATCTCGTTAAGCGCTTCACTAATTCTGTTAACAGCGATGTCTTCAGAGCCTCAACTCTGCTTCATTTATCACTTCTGTGATTCAATCTCTGAGCTGCTGCCTCAGATTTTCATGGTTACATCGTGGAACATTTCTGTCTGTCTGACTGTCTGTCTGACTGTCTGACTGTGTCTCTATCTGTCTCTATCTGTCTCTATCAGTTGGTCTGTCTCTCTGTCCTACTTGAGGACACTGAGCTGTTGATGGACGCTGTCATTGGAGAACATTTCTCACTCTTCATCGCCACTTCTGTCTGCTGTCATCATCACGTCCTTCCTGCTGCTCTGAGAAACATTTGGTCACTGAGATTCATCATGCATGACGGGTGTTACAGGTCAAACTGTGTGTGTGTGTGTGCGTGTGCGTGCGTGTGTGTGTGTGTCTGCGAGCCTGCTGACATTTACAGACCAGTCACAACATGAAAGAAAGCGGCAGACGGGTGAGGAGGGATGCATGAGAGTGGGAGGAAGAGAGGCAGGGGAGCACAGATTGAGATGAATTTGCTTCGGTGTTTGGAGTTTAAAACGAAAAGAAGCACTTCAAAAGTCAAGAAGCACAAATTTCAAACAGAAACATTCACAATAAAAGAGTTGAAGACGTCGCATTTCTGCAGGTTAATGTTGTGCTTGTTTGACAGCTGTGTGTCAATCGATCGGCTGGAATGATCTGACCTGGAGTCAGTTTCAGCCTCTCGGCTCTCAGAGGCAGCATCGCTCTTCTGCAGGATGCTCCACACTGTCCCACTTTATTATTGGCTGAAAATCTATCTGAACAATCACAAGAATTCAGTTTTCTCTGTCTTTATTTGTGTAATTTTAATCATGGCGCCTGGCAGTCAGGTGATGTGTGTCGATGCCAGCTGATTGGCTGAGAGTTTAGAAAGACTTTCCTCGTGCTTTCTTGTTTGGTCAGTTAGAAAAAAGTTCAGTAAATGTGTAATAAAATGTTTTAAACTGTTGAATAATGCTGTGTTGGTTAGCATGTTTGGTTCAGTTGCCACCTCGTTTTGCCTGCAGAGGGTTAAGGTTTGCGGTTCAGCTCTGGCTACGAGTGGTTTGAAATGTGCGTAGGCTACTGGTGAGAGAGCTGGATGATAATAAAAGAGAAGCCAGGGTTGAAGCAGTGAATGGCAGCCAAATGCATATGAGTCAAACACTGGCTAAATACTGGCTAACAGTACTTGTTCTACTTTGCTAACACTAAGTCTGCATTGTTGAGGTAAAATGGGCGATTACATGATGTGAAATGCTAAAGACTCTGATTATTATCACATGTAAAGGGGCTAAAGTATGATGTGATGAACAGATAATAGTCAGTGGCAGCTAATAAGCCAGACAAACTGGACTCTTACAATCGTACATTTATGTATGACAGTTCATTGTAGACACTGTGATGCTTCATATAATTCATAAGAAGAAGGGATTCAGGTTCTAAGTTAATAATAATGATAATGATAAATTCTATTTACTGACCAAGCATAGAGCATAAAGGACTTTGCAAATAAATGGAGTACTATAAATAACAACATATAATAGCAGTATTAAAACAAAACAAAAAATTCTAAAGAATCAACAGTGAGAGGAGATAGTAAAGTAGTAAATGTGGTGACATCAGAACATCTAAAGATTCTGCTCATGTACTGTTTTAAATCTGACTTCCATAGAGAGTAATGGGTCAGTGTATGGTGTGGTCCTTGTCTGTCATACCAGCTACATCATCACCGAATAATCCTGGAAAAGTTCTGGAAAATGATCCCTGTACAGGGATATTTTAAATTTCTGCCGTCAAGTACAACCAAAACTGAACTTCTGAGGTTGATACAGGTATTAATATTCAGACATTTTAAAAATTTTTGCTCGAACATTGAACATACTCATGCTTTCGTTGGGATCTCTTGAATGTGATTCTTAACGAGCTCCTCCTCACAGAGGCCTCCTGCACCCGTGGCTTCCTCACTGCTCTGTTGCATTTTTTAAATATGGTGGGAGACGTTGAGCAGAAATTGAGGCCATAGTTTAAAGAATTGTGATGCAGATACAGACTGAGACATTGTACAGCATGAAAGACATTTGTCAGCGCTCTCTGGTGGACAAATGATGTAATGGAGGCACTGATTCCGCTGTTTCTCGCTGCTTATCGGCCAGCGTCCACACTGTGATAACTATATCTGTCAAAAGCAAACATGAACTAGTATCAGCCCGGCTGACTCTGATCCACGTCGGTCAAGTCTTTGTCCTGCATTCGCTCACATGTGAAAAGCTAATTATGGCCAATGGCAGCGTTCTCCAGGAGAACTCAAGCCAGAAGAAGTTTCTCTGCTCCCCTTGACATGACGTTCATGAAGTCTGGTCACTGCAGACAGGTGACAGTAACCTGCTCGCCTGCAGCTGCTTCTCACCTGGCTGCATGTTGTGTTAAAGCCTTTGTAGTTTTAGGACATAAAACAGACAGTATGAACCCTGGAGGAGAGGAGAGAGGTAAACCTGCTGTACTGTACTGTACTGTACTAGACTATAGTGTACTGCACTGCACTACACTGTGCTGTACTGCACTGCATTGCATTGTACTGTTCTGCACTGTACTATACTCTGCTGTACTGCACTGTACTCTACTATACTGTACTGTATTTGTTTGCCGCCACTAGGGGGTGCTGCACCTTTGTTCATGTATCGTAAAACTTTTCCAATACTGCATGTTCACTGCTTAAGTAACTTGTATTGTTTTTTTTGACTGATTGAATATTAGGTCTCCTTCACACCTGTAGTTCAGTTAGTTTAGTGTCGACCAAATAAGAAATGATCAATCACTGATACAATCTAAGCGCTGTAAACATGACGTCGCGTGGACTGACAGGTGACTCATCGATGATTTGTTGACAGGTTTTGTACTGTCATCCTGCATCATAAGTGCTGTATGGATCAAGGTTGGACTACCAACTGGGCAAAGTGGGCAACTACCCCCCAAAACCCCCAGATACACTGGGGTCCTCTGTCAAAATGTACCTTCAACACTTAAAAATACTTGTTTTCTTCTCCAGACCATGCAGGGCAGCGACTGTATCTTCGAGGCAGTGGAGCAGCAGGACCTGGACACAGTGCAGATTCTCCTCTACCAGTTCTCAGCAGAGGAGCTGGACCTGAACACCCCCAACAGTCAGGGCCTGACGCCGCTGGACATCGCCATCATGACCAACAACACGCCCATCGCCAAACTGCTGCTAAAGGCCGGCGGCAAGGAGAGCCCACACTGTGAGTACAACACAGCTGCTTACAGAGCAGCCAATACTCAAGTACTGGACTGAAGTACTCATTTTAGGTACTTGTATTTAAGTCTTTTGTTTTCATGCCACTTTCTACTAGGGTGCTGTGGTTAGCAGTCGTTATTTTTCACACTGCTGTTCTTAAGAAATGAAGACATGAAGCATTTTGATACTATTAGTCTCAACTTCTCTGTGCATGTGGTCTGTTGGTCTAAGGTGAATTAAGGTCAAAGATGGTAAATAACACATCGCTCCAGGTATTTAGGTAACTTTGGGATGTTCATCATGTCAGTGGTGTCCTTCACATTGCTTTGCTGTCAGAGCAGAGAACAGTGTACACATTCTGCTTGTGATGCTGCGACGTCTCCTGTTTAGTCCACATTCGGTGGCTCATGAGATGTGAGTCTGTTGGGTGATCTGAGAAATCTGCCAGGTGTGGAGGACTCGATGCTGCAGAGTGTAAACGTATTTCTGTCTTAAGAGTTCATGGTTTTTCTTCTGAGCAGCGGATGATCTTTATGGACACCAGCGACATGGTCAACATGGTCTTATCCTCCCTGTCGTTGTGGTACTCGATCAGCTCCAGTGTGGATCAAACAGCAGCAGATTTCACCTCATCCTCAGGCAGCCGTCACATCTGATCGTTTCTGTCCAGTCTGACCTTTAGTCTGACTGTCCAGAAACCTAATTTACAGGTGAACCGATCAGGGCGGTGCTCTTGTTACTGTTGATACTGGTTGTCATGGTGATACTGATGTAAGAGTCAGCTGTGATTAGCGACATACAAAAAACAAAACACAGATTCTACCACGTAAAACTTTCATTTTTCTGACTTCTAGTATTTTCCTTGCTGTAGTGTTTCAGGCCTCAATAAATTAGCCAACATGCTAGCTCGACAGCTGCGAGTGCTAACAATAGCCATGTTGGTTGTTTATGTGCATTATGATGATGTAAGGTGTTCTCTTACATATGACTGAGACATGAGGTTGTTGGATACGGTTAGTGGTGATAGTGCTGATCTGAGCTCCAGTACACACCTCCTGATCCACAGACTCTGGATCAGCAGCTAACACAGCAGCACAGTGCACACCTCCTGATCAACAGAGTCTGGATCAGCACCTAATACAGCAGCGCAGTAAACACCCCCTGATCCACAGACTCGATCACAGTACAGTGGAGGGGGGGCTGAGGGGATGAGATGATAATTCACAGCTGTTGTCTTTCTAAATCTAGTTTACTGGTTTCTTCAACGTTTCCAACTTTAAAGAGAAGAATCACTGCAGCTCACAACCTCACCAATGATGTACGTTACAGCACCCGTGTGTGTGTGTGTGTGTGTGTGTGTGTGTGTGTGTGTGTGTGTGTGTGTGTGTGTGTGGCTCTCTTTGTACAGAACAGTGTGAGTGATGCTGTGGATCAGACAGGGTCTGTGTTTGTGTCTGCAGCCCAGTCTGGGTCTCCTCTACCTGGACCTGAATGAGCCTGCTATCCCCCTCCTCCTCCCCCATGCCCACACACACACTGACACACACCCACACACACACCGTGTTCCCTCATCAGTCCCCTGGTTGTCCTCCCTAAACTCTCCAAAGACAGGTGGTTCTTACCTTACCACTGGAACCCCCATTAGCCCCCACAGTGTGTGTGTGTGTGTGTGTGTGTGTGTGTGTGTGTGTGTGTGGTGGGGGAGGGGGAGGTGAAACAGTGGCCACTTTAGAGCGAGTGGGGCCTCCTGCGTGACTCCCCACTGAACAGCTTTAACAAGGTTTGTCGTTTAATGGTTTAACTGTTCCAATGATGCATGTAACGCCGGGGCAATTACAGCTAAGTGATTTATTGTGCCGTGGGGCCGCGGCGGCGAGAGCTCTCCAAACAGCGGCCTGGACTCTGGGCGGCGGTACAATCCCATCCTTGTAAACAAACACAGAGTAAACACTGCCGCTGTTTTCCCTCCTGGGGCCTGCTGCTCTCTGTTTATGTCATTCCTCAAGTGCCAAGTAAATCAGTCAGCCCAGGCCTGACAGCACCGTGTGTGTGTGTGTGTGTGTGTGTGTGTGTGTGTGTGTGTGTGTGTGTGTGTGTGTGTGTGTGTGTGTGTGTGTGGTAAAAATCTCCATTACAACTGAAAGTCCTGCCCTCATATTTTTATTAAAAGTAAACAAGCGTCTGTGGACGTCTGTTCATGTCAGAAAATGTAAATAAAGGTTATTGAGACGTTTTATACTTCACTAAAAGTACAGAAGAATTATCAATAGAACTCACAGAAAGTACCAGAAGTAAAAGTACACAGAATGGCTCCTGTCAGTGTTCCATTATTCTCATACGTATTATTGGGATGTTGCTGCAGAGGAGTCGACAGTGAGGCCACGTTAGCTGCTCCGTTGATCTGCTCAGAGTCCAGTCAGAACAGCTGGTTAACGATCAGGACGATATGAAACCGACTCACCAGATATTCTGACTGTTTCCCAGTTTAGTATCAACTGACCTACATGTTCATCTCCAGGATGTGTGTCGATGATTCAACCTGGCAGTTAGCAGACTCACTCAAAACGAATTAATTACAAGTTACACACTCCACCACATTTCAGCTTCACTGCTTGTGCGCGTGTGTGTGCGTGTCTCCTGAGCTCACCTACACTGCCTGTGTGTTAATTTACGAGGAACCTCGGGCCCCTGGGGAGTGGTGAGTCTATATTTAGACCCCTCTAGTCCCCTCAGTCAGACAATGTCCTCCTGTGTGAGGCGGCTCCTCCTCAGACACAGCAGCCTGTTAATTTACAGCCTTTTCAATTAGCAGCCGTTAGCAGCTAGCCGGGCTCTGACGGCCCGAGCTGAGCAGGAAATGACACCTACGGCTTTATAATATGGCTGCTGCTGTTTCCAACGGCAACCGCTGGATGGGCAGAATCAGGCCCGACAGTCTCAAGTTTCTATTATGCACCTTTTCAAAGTAGTTATTAGATTTATTTCACCTGTGATTCTGTCAGATTAAGGTTCACACATCAGATATAAATCCTGAAACTTTCTGTAATCAGAGCCTGGACTCAAGAATACGGATGCAGCTCTGTCACGTTCTATTCATGAGTGAGATAACACCCACATCTGTATGGTGAGATCGTGTGTCTTTATAAAATGTAGTTGTAGATGTTATTGGTTTATTCTTTCTGTTGAGGCATCAGTTTTTTTTATCTCAGTTTTCCTTTAATGTTTTATGTTATGTACGTCTCAGACTACACATGCTCATTATCTCAGTCCAGTTCAGTGCAAACAGTTATCATCAATGAGGATTATCATCAGCAAGGTTTATCATTGCTAAACAAACAGCTGAGAAATAAAAGAAAATACTGCAGCAGCTTAAATGCAGCGGTGGAAGAAGTATTCAAATCCTTCAGTAAAAATACAAATACACACTGAGATAATACTCCACTACAAGTCCGGCATTCAAACCCATACTGTCTAAGTGTTATCAGCAAACTGTATTCAAAGTACTTGATGTTGATATGTTAGTGTTTTTCTATTTTAGCTGATCTTTGGGCTCATTTGAACTACTTTATATCCTTTTGGCCAATTTAATCCACAGCAAAGCATCATATTCAATGAGATATTCACTAACATTCACTTGGACTGATTAGATTTTGGTGGTCAAAGGTCAATGTGACCACACGAAACTTATTTTTGACCACAACTCAAGAATTCAGATGCTAATTGTGACAGAATTTACACAAATGTCTCAGAGGATGAAATAATGAAGTCATGACATTTTCCGTCCATCAGGTCAAAGGTCAGCTTCTGTGTGACATCATAACGTTGTGCAGAAACTCTGGCCTGTCCGTTATTTACCACCGTCACTCAGGAGCAGAAGGCAGACTGTGACCATGTTTCACATTTGGTCAGACGCTGAGTTGGTGACACTAATCTTGGGTGTCCACCGTCAAACTGTGCTGATTGTATAGATCTTCTGTTCTGCCGGGTTTTCAGGCCTTTTCGCGCCTGATTGATGCGGCGGGGTTGAGGCCTGTGGCTCGTATCGATTAGTTGACCGATTGAAAATCATCAGCAATGACTTTTAGAATCGATTAACCACTTCAGTGTTTTTTTCCCCTCTGTGATATTAAATACGTTAACAAATGAGTATATTTGAATATATATTTATATATTTGAATATATTTATTTTTTATTTATTTATAGACTTTATTAATCCCCAGCCAGGAAAATCGGGTATTACTATTTATCACTATCTATTGCTATTATAGAGAAGATCAGATGGACAGTTCATAAAGCATTTAGCATTACCGAGGCAGGTACCACAACCTCAACCTTTTTTTGCAGTGTTTCATTTCATTTCCAGAGTTTCCAGCATTTACTCTGGATAGAAGTGTACCTACGTAAGGGAGCCAGTCTCTCATGCTGACGTCCCTCCTCTTCAGTCTTCCTCGCCACAGTCGAACAGCCTGTGTTGGGCCTTTTATGGTTATGTGCTCGGGGACGGTTTCCATCGTTCTGATTTTCCCAGCTCTCACGTGGACGTTCCTTTTGTCTGCTACAAAGGATGGCTGAGGGCTCAGCCTTCGTCAGCCTTGACACAGCTGAACCTGCTTCTCCAACTCCTCCACAAACTCACATCTGTCACAAACATCCAGCCCACGAGAACAGAGTCTGCGAGCTAAACCTTGACAGGAGGATACCTGTGGTCCTGTTGCTAGCTCTGTTTATTGAAGTGGACATCTTTCTTTCTTTCTGCTGCTGACAGACGTGTTGCTGTGCTTTTTTAATGTATATGTTGAAATGGACAAATGTGAACCCACTGCATGAAGTTTTTATAAATATTAGTCCTCTGGGCACCAGGTCTTACCGCTGTGTGTGCGTGTTTTCTGTTGTAGTCGTGAGTGTGGAGAGTCGGGAGGCCCACCTGAGCTCTCTGGTGGTGGAGGCTGAGCAGCGGGCGGCGGACCTGGCGGCTCAGGCGCAGAGAGACGGTCTCTCTCTGGAGGCCTGCCACAAGGACAAACAGCTGAGAGCCTGGGAGTGGAGGAGCAAGCTGTACAAACGCATGAGGACGGGCTTCCAGCATGCACGTGAGTCACTGCTCACACGCCTGTGGTCACACCTAAAAGCAGATCGTCCAGCCGCATCCTGGCAGCTTTTCACCTTGCCTGATCAGTTCACCTACAGGTGACCTCTAAACAGTCAGCATACAGGTGCTCACATTTAGATTTATTTACATTTATTCATTTGGCAGAAGCTTTTGTTCACAGCAGCTTACAAATGAGGACCAATTCAAGCTGCAGCAAATCAAGGGAAGCCTTTCGAGAAGTGGCACAAATTTCAAAACCCACAAAATACAGAAGGTTACAGGTGCGTGAAATAAAACAGAACTATCATACCCTACCATCTTTTTCCAATTATCCGGGGCCGGGTCGCGGGGGCAGCAGTCTAAGCGGGGATGCCCAGACTTCCCTCTCCCCAGACGCTTCCTCCAGCTCTTCCGGGGGGACCCTGAGGAGTTCCCAGGCCAGCCGAGCGACATAGTCCCTCCAGCGTGTCCTGGGTCTTCCCCGGGGCCTCTTCCTGGTGGGGCATGCCGGAACACCCTCCCGGGAAGGCGTCCAGGAGGCATCTAAATGGTTGGGTCATCCAAAACAGAAGTGTAATTCTTATTAACAACCGGCGGTAATAACAACAGGGAGCCGTGTCTGTGGGTGTAACGTTTTCCTGCATGACCCTGCATGTGTAATGTTAGACAGCCAATCACCAGCATTATTACATGTGTGCTGCATGCTTATTGGCTCATTGATAATGAGATTTAGTCCTTGGGTATCAAACTTTGGCACTGAATGATAAAACCTTTTTTGATACTTGATATATCGCAGCAGCCATGAAAGTATCACACAGACACAGAATGACTACTGACTACACTGACTTCAGTGTGGGGGTCTTGCTCCTGTGTAGGAGGAGTGGGGTCTCTATATATATATGTCTGTGCCCGGTGGCCTGTTGTCTCAAATTTTATTCATTGGTGAGAGGAAGACTCCTATCAGAGGAGGAGTAGGAGGTCTGAGAAATCAAGCAGAGACACTTTTTGTGTTCATTTCATCACTTCATCACAGGCTGTTGAGTGCTTCTCCCCTCTGAGACTCCACTAAACACATTCTCGCAGTTTTCTCTCCACAGTGATTTCCATTCAGCAGCTCCTCCGGGCAAAAAGACTCTGAAAGGTTTCTGATTTCAAGCCTAAGTCATTTAAAGTAATAACCTGAGATTTGCCATCACCAAATGATCAGAGGCAGGGGTGATCCAGCTGATGACCACGGCATGAACGCTCCTGACTGCACAGGAAGTAATGAGTTGGACGTTTTCAGAGTTTAATCTGGAATAAACAAAAACAGGAAAATACACGATCAGAGGTGTTGTTGAGGGGATGGAGAAGAGAGCACCACCTGCAGAAAATCTAAAGAATGAAGACATTTTTACCACGTTTGATCTCCAGGCGATCAGTCTGGCAAATCTATTTCATGCGTCTGTGCACTTTATGTATTGTCGTTTTTTTAACACTCTGGTCCAAAAGAAACCAAACTTCATTTCAGTTTAATGTTTCAGTTGAAACAACTGATCATCTGTAGCTTCAACTTGAGTTTTTGTTCTCTGCCCCTGCTCAGGTGCCCCGGAAGCCCCCTCTATGGTTCGTCTGAGCGTGAGCAGTAGCACCACACTGACCGTCACCTTCCAGGAGCCGCAGTGTCTCAACTCCACCGTGGTGACCAAATACAGAGGTACAAATACACGCAGTCATACTCAGCGACAGGAGTAACAACACACACACACTCACCTCCACTCCAACAGATCTGAAATAGTAAAGTGAATGGAGCTGATTTCAGGTCAGATTCATAGTCTTGTTTACTATTTCCTTGATGAGAGTCTCTGATGGAAGTCATATTTTTGCAGCTTCAGACTGTGTTTTATTTTATAGAAACCAGCAGCTCCTAATGTGGATATTATATATATATATATATATATATGTATGTACACACACAAACATATCAAAACAGAAGCAGTATTTATGCAGTTTTACCAGTTGTCATGATAATACATTATGCTTTGCTGGTTCATTCTGAGTGATTGAGAAACTAAAAACTAAATGATGTTACGTTTCTGTATGACGAGCAATGACGAGGGTGAGAATACGGTATCATGGCGTACGTGTTGCAGGCCGTAAAGCGGCATGCTGCAGGTTGAAGTGGTTTGGGAACCTTTGGTTTACATTTAGCATTTGAGACATTTGGTGTCTTTTGTGGAATGAAAAAATAAAAGGTTTTGTGGAGACACTTTTTGTATAGTTTTGGTGTCTATACCAAAACTAGAGATATGGTTTTCACACTTGAAAATATGAAAACAGTTTAATGCTATGAACATCTCTCTGATGCTGTTAACACACTTTTAAATATTTCTCTCAGTGAATTTGGATTTGCTATATTTTCTGCTCGTGTCCCAAACATCACAGTTTAGCCTGGATTATTGGTGTGATTCTGCAGTGATTTACAAAGTTTAATATGTAGGCCATAAACCTTGTGCAGCTTTAAAATGTTTTGTAATGTAATAGAAAATCTCTCCTTCCAGTGGGTAACAATCTTGAATGTTCACAAACGATAGACGGTTAAAAGAATGTATCAGGAGATTGCTTTGGCTATAAGTGTGGATTTTACACACTTAACAGACAGGAAGAGACTATTAAACACACCTGGAGGGCTTGAGCTGATCAGTGAGAAGGTTAATTTCCTCATCTCAGGAGGAACTATTGATTTGTAATGAAAAGAGAAGCATTTACTGTTTACACCCTCTGGGTATTTAACCTGTGTGTGTGTGTGTGTGTGTGTGTGTGTGTGTGTGTGTGTGCGTGTGCGTGTGCGTGTGCGTGTGCGTGCGTAGTGGAGTGGAGCTGCCTGAAGGATTTCTCGCTGCTTGCTGGAGAGATCGTGTTGGATAATCTGCAGACTCTCAAGTGCATCATCAGCAGCCTCACCACGGTAACAGCAGCATCACTCCTCCACACTGTGTCTCTCATAACAAATAATCATTGTGTACTTTCACAGGAGCGTTTGATGGAACGTTTTCCTTGAAAGCTGAGACACTTCCAGCAGCTAACTCAGTGTTTTTACATTTCTGTTGACACCGTGTTCATTAGTGATCTGTTCAGATCTTTCGTCTGCAGTTGAGTGGAGATGAATCCCTGTAAGACAAACATGTGACTTGTGATTGACTCTCCCAGTGACAGCTGCTTTCTGTTCAGCTCACCAACAGACAGACTCCCTCATTCAGAGCGCTGACATGTTTGTCTAAGATAAGATCACAGTATAAAATCACAGTTAAAAACAACAAATACATTCATCCATCAGTTGCACAGGCCCGTCTACAGCAGAAAAACTGCACACTTTGTACAATATATGACCATGATCAGTGACAGGAAGGACAGCTAGTCCACCTGCAGTCATGTTTTGGTATAAATTGATATCATTTTGTCTTTCTATATTCCCAATAGGTTTGCTGTCATTTGTCTTTTGAGTGGCATCAGTGACATTTGAGGAGTTTAGTGGAATCTGTATGTGAATCACTGTCTGCCACATAGATACACCGACTGTGCTGAATCTGCTGTTTGCCATTTAGAGCAATGGCTGGCATTCAGATTCTTCCACAACAGTCCTGAAAACATTTAGAAAAGAACACCCTGACTGAATGAAAAGGGCGAGACACACTGGGGGTGTATAATGAGCCGAGCCAATCAATGGTCCTCAGTCTGAGCAGGAATCCACATCTCAAATGTTAGAAAGACACAAACATGCAAAACACCCAGAAGAGGTGCAAAGCAACCGCAAGAGATGCAAAACAACTGCAAAGAGATGCAAAACAACTGCAAAGAGATGCAAAACAACTGCAAAGAGATGCAGAACAACTGCAAAGAGACGCAAAACAACTGCAAAGAGATGCAAAACAACTGCAAAGAGACGCAAAACAACTGCAAAGAGACACAAAACAACTGCAAAGAGATGCAAAACAACTGCAAAGACATGCAAAACAACTGCAAAGAGACGCACAACAACTGCAAAGAGACGCAAAACAACTGCAAAGACATGCAAAACAACTGCAAAGACATGCAAAACAACTGCAAAGACATGCAAAACAACTGCAAAGAGACGCAAAACAACTGCAGAGATGCAAAACAATGGCAAGAAGATGCAGAACATCAGTAAAGAGACGCAAAACAGCTGCAAAGAGATGCAATACAACTGCAAAGAGATGCAAAACATTTGCAAAACACCCACAAAGAGACACGAAACAACCACAGAGATACAAAATGATGAAAGAAACGGAAACCAACTGCAGGCCAAAACAACAAAAAATGATGTAGAATAACCACAAAGTGACAAAAGACACTACAATGAGACAAAATGAAGAGGCTGAAAACAGTAAAAACCTTCACCAACATGAGTCCAGTCTGAACAGCAACCAGCTGCTACTTTAACATGTAGGTGAAGCCGATAATGTTAAGTTTTCCATGTCTGAAAAGGCCTTAATACTGTATCCACACAATGAAAACAGAAGAGTGCATGAATAAGAGTGCACACTGTGTGGCCAAATTATATAGACAGCTGAAACTCAACTCAGAGGCATTAATGTGCTACTCTAACAGCCTCTGGTCTCAGTCTTTTTACCAGATGTTGAACCTGCTGCAAGAGTTTATTCCTATTGAGACACAGAACCACCACAGGGCAATAGGGACAGTCCACATACTTTTGGCCATATAGTATAGACTTTATTTTATCTCTTAAAGAGTGTCTTTATGCTAACAGATGGGATTTTACACTACAGGGTCGGCTCTACTACGTTCGAGTGTCGGCTTATAACATGAAGGGCTGGGGTCCACCTGCCTCCTCCCTCCCTCCATCTGCTGCTCCATCCAGTAAGTTCATTCTGAATCTCTTTGTCTCTTTTCTGTCACATCCGGATAATCTTATTAACACAGCAGGTTCTTCTCTGCAAATCTGACCCCCAAAACTGACTCCAGACTGAGAGTCGTCAGCGCTGCAGTCATCAAGTTCATTTATCAACGCTGTTTTATAGCCACTCTGTAGTGATGACAGGCTCTCTGTCGGGCCAACACTTTGATCTAAAGTGAAATAACTCAGCTGGTGCTGAAACAACACGCATGTTCTCAGAGATTCAAGTGCAAATGTGTTCTGGTTGCAGCTTCTCAAATGCGAGGATTTTTTCTTGTCTTTGTAAGGTGAATGTCTGGTTTTTAGGTGCTCCAACAAACCAAGACGTTTATCAGGTCTGAGAAACTGTTGGACATGTCCTGCTGTTTTTAGACCAATGATGAAAATAAGTATTAGTTCAAGCATTAGTATCGACGACTGCTGATGGACTGTCATGACATTCATGGTCCTCAGATGATGACCCTGTCAGCAATATTCATGCAATATTTAAATGCATGTTAACGCATCAGTAATGATAAAGTATAACACATAAAAATGCTCATAGTGGCATGTAATGAGTACGCATGTTTTTAAGGTCGGACTTTTCCTTGTAACAGTTTTTTTAAACTGTGTTATTGCTACGTTAAAGTAAAAGCTCTGGATAGTTGTTGCCTGCTGGTGTTAATGAAGCAGAGATAGTAAACAGCTAGTCAGCTGTGAATCATCCGAATGTTCTCTGTTCTGAGCTCCTCGAGTTGGGACATGGTTTCATCTCGCCGTCACGACTCCGCACATTCAAGCACTGAAGCCTTGAGCTGTGTGTGTTCATCTGGTTTGTGCCGGTTACACACTGGCTTTGTATGGATGTGTTGAAGTGTGTGTGCGTGTGCGCACATATGTCAGAGGCAGAGGACAGAGAGTGTGTGGGTGTGTGATTCAAAGAGGCAGAAAGAGAGAACAGAGTGAAAAAATAACTACATCTCTAATGAAATCCATTAGTCCGTCCGGCAGTTTCTGGGATGTTTCACACTGTAAAATGTGACGGTGGCGCTGGAGAAAAAGTCAGTGGATCATCAGAGTGGGATTCATCATGTGGGGAACATGAATGTCTGAACTGCGTTCACATCTGAGGCTCCATTCAGACTGTGTGTGTGTGTGTGTGTGTGTGTCAGCAGCAGGTCAGTGAGGTCACAACAGTAACACACACTGTGTGATGAAGAACGTGTGTGTTGTTTCTTCTGAATTTCATCAAATATTCACATGTTCAGTGGAAACTGAGGCTGTTTGTGTTACTGTCAGTCTTTGACACAGTTATTTTAAACAGGCATCATGTGATCCTCCGCTCTGCTGTCACAGAGTCTTTGTCCTCACATGATTTGTACTCAATAAGCCAGTTAGCTGAATACGAGACCAACAGACCAGGTTTTTCTGAGGTTTCTGATCTTCTGATCAGGTGGGTACAGAGCATGAGGAACGAGTGAGGGGACAGACAGCACGAGTTCTTCACATCTTTACTCAGTTTACATCATCACGTCTTTATACACACTGAAACACCAGCGTCTGAAGATTTATCCTCTCTTTTGGTGAAACCCTGTCTGAGCGTTTTGGACGTAGCACTGTCTCACCGTCTCACTGAGGACGAGCTCTCAGTGTCTTTCTTCTGCTTGTTGTTCAGATTGGAGGGAGAGCGACGGTCGGGAGCCCAGGAGGCGAGGCCACATCGAGGCCATGGAGCGTCTGCTGCAGCAGGTCCGAGCAACTCACACACACTACTGCTGTGGAGGTGAGTCGCTAATAGTGATGAACAGTTATACCTGTCAGATATGTCAGCGTCAATTTGATGGATAAGCTGCCTCCTAACATGTCACTCTGTCAGCTGTGTCTTACGGACACAGTTTAGAGCTTAATATTAGCACTGACTGAAATATACTACGTATTTTTATAGCACCTTTCTTGCAAGAACTGCAGCTTCTTTATAACAAAGAAATCACACAAACCATTTAAAAGTCCATTAAATGCATAAAATCAAAGAAAATTCAGCAGTTTAAAATAAGTGCATAAGTTTCAGTTTTTGAGCTAGTTAAAGGCTAAAATTAATTCAGTTAAATTTTTAGCTGTCCGTTAAAAATATATCCGCTGCTTCCTGATGTCTGCAGGTTTGTTCCAGAGCTTGACAAAGGTTGCATCCCCGATTTTTTTTCAGCTGTTTCTGGAAACCTCCGATAATCCAGCAGCAAATGATCGATAGCGATGTAGCTTGGTCCTAGTGCATTAAGGGCTTTGTATACAAGGAGGAGGACCTTGAAATCAGTTTTAAAAGTAACAGGAAGCCAGTGCAGAGCAGCTAAAACTGGACTCATGTGCTCTCTCCTTGTGGTTCTGGTTCATAGTCGAGCTGCAGAGTTTTGAATGAACTGGTCTCTCAGTGGTGCAGTTGGAGGCCAGTGAATAGTGCATTACAGTAATCAAGTCATCTTGAAATAAAGGCATGAATCAATTTTTCAGCATGTTTTTGATTTAGAATTTCTCATACTTAAGCTGTTTCTAAGGTGGAAAAATTAAATGAAGTTTTCGTCACCTTGTTGATGTGGGAGATCAGATCTGAATCTAGGAGAACACCAAGACTTGTAACCTCAGATTTAATCCAGGGAGTTAATTTCCCATATTACTAAACAGCATTTCTCTTTTTGTTGTAGGGCCGACTAGTGGGATTTATTGAGTACATTTACATTTATTGAGACAATTGAGACAGTTGGAAATGGAGTCTATAGCTGCAGCATCACGTTCAGCACAGAGGTACAGTTGTGTGTCATCTGCATAGAAACTTACATTGTGCTCTCTAATGATGTCAGTATGTATACTGAGAACAGAGAACCAAGGCAGCTCTCTGCAACCCCTAACCAGGTGTTTCCTGTGTTACCTTCAGACTGACACAGGTAGACACCAGCTGGTGAACATAGTGGAGCATTTAGCAGCTGCAGAGCCAGATGTTTCCCTCAGGAGGTGGTGGAGACCAGAGTCAGAGCTAAAAGAGAGAAAATGTTGGACACTGCAGAGGAAGGATCGTGTTGTCTGCTGCCTGTGGAAGCAGCTGAGTGCAAACACAGCTTTTTTTTAAGATAACAAGAGCCAGGCTGTAAATCTGCTGCTCTGTTGCATCCACACTCCTACCTGTGATGTTAGAGTGTTCTCACCACACCTGAGTACACTTTGACATCCCTGCAGCGAGGTGACAGTTTTCTTTCAACCGACAAACAGACTTTTAGTTTTTATTATTTCTTCCTTTCAGTCTTTCACTTCTTCTTCGGTTATTTTTCACAGACTGCAGATATTATGTAAAAGCAGGGTACTGGTGTTTAGAGATGTATTTCTACTATTTTATATTTCAACACAAAGGGTAGACCTGGGAGCCGGAGGTGAAAAAAATCTAACCAAGAACAAATATGGATGCTGTTGAAAGACTCTTGTGGCTTTAAAAATTGCCACCTAGTGCTTCTTCAGATCCATCTGATGCCTCATGAATGCATCCTCCTCCTCACAGCATGAGCACCACAGAAGAACTCAGCCTGAGTCAGAGCAGGGTCATTTAGTTTTCAGTCGTCAATAATTCTCCAGCAAACCTCCTGTGAGTTGAACACATCGCTGCTCGACACCGCGTGAACTTTACCTTTTATTTGCAGAGCTGAGCAGAAGACTGCGATGAGCTGAATATCAGCGGTGTGGGAGGAAAAAGCTGCTGAAAGAGCGTAAAGTGACTTTAGACAATGAAGAGGCAGCTGACAGGGTTTTGTTTGTCTTTACTGCTGCTTCACCTTTTCACTTCTCATACTCGTTAGCAGCTTTAGTACAGGTGTGATACCTGAAGGGAGTGTGGCCAATAGAATCACTGCTGCTGCAGACTGAGAGTCAGATTCCAGCTTCACTTCATGCTGTCTCTTCTCTCAAACTATCAGGCTAACTGAGCTCTGAGCTTAACATTGAGATAACGTGTTTGGAATGCAAACATCGTTCATGCTAATGTTAGCATGCTGTCCGCCATGCTTAGACTGTGGAAGTAGCTGGTCTGATGTGTCGTGTTTCTACCTGTCCTGAACGTCCACACCTGCAGACAGTGAAGATGATGATGAAATGAGGATTCACTCAGCTGTTCACGTTGACAGAAGTAGACGCTGATTTGCTTCAGGAAATATCTTCAGCGCTGATTAATGAAGCGTACTGAAAATGTTCTTTACCCAGCGCTCTACCAGGGTCCATGAATGCCTCGTCACAGCAACAGACACACACATGTGCGCACACACACACATAGAGTAGGTGCCAGGGGACCAGTGTACATAAATAAGCTTTAATAAGTTTAGCCATTCTGGATTATGGCCATTTATATGTTTTAATATTTCACATGTGGAGCTGCTCTGTAAATCATCCAGAGCACTGAAAAACACTGGATTTCAGCCAAGAGGAGTGTGTGTGTGTATGTTTGTGTGTTTCCATGCACCAGTTTCTACACATAATTTGCTTTATTTCTGGAGAAACTGTTATAATTTTAAAGAGAAGATCAACTGACTGACTGACCAACTGACACAGTGTTTACACAGACACATTGTGGGGACTCACTTACTTCTGGGGTTAAATGGTTTGATGTAAATCATTAAATTATAGGGTGAAGATGTGGGTTAAGGTTAGGTTTAGGTTTGGGTAAGGTTAAGGTTCAGGTTAAGGTTAGGGTAAGGGTTAGGTTTAGGTTTAAGTTAGGGTTGGGTAAGTAGTGGTTATGGTAAGTGCCCAGGAAATGAATGTAAGCCTATTTAATGTCCCCAAACGTGATGCAACATTAACGTGTGTGTGTATGTGCTTTGGAGGGAGGGTCACTCAACCAACTCTGAGTCAACAGCTGTGATGTCACTGGGACACTGCCAGCAGACACACACACACACACACACACACACACCCACAGCACTACACGTTTCTGGACAGACAGAAAAAATGTCCCAAAAGTAATTTGTGTGTGTTTTAATTTATGCTTGGAGTGCACGCTCAATTAGTCATTATTCCAGCTGTGTGGGTAAATGTAATATATACCCACAATGTGTGTGTGTGTGTGTGTGGCTCTGCAGAGTGTATATTTATACAATTTATTCTCAGAGAGCCAAAAATAAATGTGTGAAATTAATCAGAGTGGGTACAAAGCCCCCACTATGGAGCAGAGAGAGCTCATTTAGCAGCCTGGGTGTCTTAACTGTGTGTGTGTGTGTGTGTGTGTGTGTGTGTGTGCGCGCGCGCGCGCCTGTGTGGTCCTCTATAACCTAATGTGTTGTTTTCTCTTTCCTGCTAAAGACCTGAATGGTTTGATCAGACCGTCTCGTGGGTCCTCAGACTCTGTTTAAAGGAGCAGTTCAGCACTTTGTGGGGTCCTCCTGTTCTCTGCGCGCAGACCATCACATAGCTGCCGACTTCTGTCTGGATGACATGTTTGTTGCTATGGGCAACAGATACAGTGATGCACCATGTCGCCTTATTAGTGATTTAAAGTCTTAAGCTCTATCCACATTATAGTGGGAAACCGAAGCGCTTTCACTTCACGCAGCACTTTGCCCCTCACAGGAATCTTATTATTATTGTATATTATTATTATGTTGAAGTTTTTTGAAGTCACCTCAGAGACACAAACAGTGAACAAACCTTGTATCTGAACGTGAAGGCTGACAGTTATTTGTTGTTGTAAATGTGCAGGTGACAGCACCATCCAGTGGCCAAATGAATGACGACTCATGAGGAAGAGAAAAGGAGGAAGTCGGGTGACACTTCCTGTTTCCTACCAACAGTCAGCGTTGGTTTCTTTTAACCTTGACCATGAGTCGCTAACCTTATCCACATGGTTATTATTGTAACCATGACGACAAAGGTCACCTCATCTCAACAAAGTCTTAATTTGGACCCAAACAAAGTTGTTTTTGTGCCTAAATGTAACCAAACCTTTACCATGAATGTGTTAGAACAGGATACAGTTGCAATGATGTCGCTTCTCCATCTTTTCCTGCAGCACAAGAAGCTCTCTGCTCCACACTGTCAATACACACCACATACACAATCATGGACAAGACGCACAGCAGCTGATTTTCTGTGTCTCTTATTTTCTGTCCAGCTCAGCCTCACTTGTCGTTTCAAATCTGGAACATTAATGGAAACATACATGAACAGTCCGGCCTGCCGCTCTCTCTTTCTGTCACGCTCTCCGTCAGATGGAGAGGTGGCCCGCCTCATTAATCCGCTCCAACCAAAAGTCATTTCTTTCTTTATTCAGAGTGACATGAGTGACAGTAGGCTGCTCCACTCCTGTTATATTATCTACCCGTCAAAGCCAGTTAGCCTTCAAACACACAGAGACTTTCTGAAGCCTCAACCTGGTACTGAAATAACAGGCCCTGTGTGAGTGTGTGCATGTGTGCATGTGTGTGTGTGTGCGTGCGTGCGTGCATGTGTGTGCGTGCTGGTGAATGGTTCTCTGTTGACATGTTTTGCAGACTCTCTGCTGCAGCTACTGTTGGGTCATGTCATGTTTTGGAGGTGATGGAAAGCTGAAGGTGGTCCTCTGTCTGTCTGGTGACACGCAGGTTAAGCTGGAGAAGAAATGTAGTCATCAGTCCTGCAGAAACATTATTATTGTGAGCTTGTATGGATGCAGAAAGGTTTTCTCTGACAGACTCTAAGTGCTGCAGCCGTCAGGACAAAAGGCTTTTGACTGCCGCGTCTAACAGGCTGTAATTACCTCTTTCTACAAGCGAGCACCACTTTCATGTCGTTATTCAAACCCAGAGCTACAGTCCACTGCTTCAGTCAAAGCAGAGAAACAAACAGCAGCAGATCTCTGTGACTGAGATTTTTCTACAACCCTGAAAACCTCCCACATCACCAACTGAAAACATCCGTGTTTGGCTGCTGAGAATGTTTTTTCAAATACATCAAACCAATAATAATATCGTATGTGCAGTATCATGTACAGTATTATTTACCCGGAACGTGTTTTATTGTTTGATGTGTTGTTGATTAATTAGTACCTTTGTCTTTCAGTTTGTCTGGTTTAGCGTGAGTTGATGTTACGATGTGATGTGATGGGATGGGATGTTGATGTGTGACTGGACCCCAGGAGGAATATTCTCTGTTTTGATGAAGGGGATCCTAATAAATTAAATGAAATGAATGAAGTCCCCAAAAAAACATTAATTCAGTGCATGAATGAAAATGCGGGAAGGAACTGACTGTTAAAGCTAAAACAGAAGGTAAATACAACCTTCAGGCTCTTTAAATGGGAACAAATTCTTCAGTTAATTATAAAAAAAATGTATTTTATGCAATAAATGTGTCCTACGCTTTGGTTTATGATCAATACCTGCAAACTACTGACGCTTTGTGTTTACTGCTAATTGGCAAGTGCTAGCATGCTAACAGGCTAAACTCAGATATTGAACATGATAAACATTGTTCATTATCAGCATGTTTACACTGTCACTGTACTCACATTCGCATTCATGTGTTAGCATTTAGCTCAAGTACAGCCTCGCAGAGCTGCTAGCATGAGCTCAGGGACAGAAAATGGAAAACTCTTCCTCCTCTCCTCCTCCTCCTCCGTCACATCGTCTGCACCGTGGGTTGTCTGTGGCGATCGATGGACGTGTTTCTGCTGGTGGTCTACAGTCGAGCCGCCGGGCAGAACAGAAGCTCGCCAACATGTTTGTGAGCGTCGGCCGGCTCCACGTCTGCCGTCTGTTTACAGCCGGTAATTATGTGACGCTTAATTAGCCGAAGTAAAAAGGGGCGCTGTGGTCTGGAGATTGGCATCACTGTCCTGGCAGGGCGGGGGGAGAGACGGAGGATGGATGGATGGATGGAGGGAACAGAGATAGACAGCCGAACGAATGAACGAGATAAGATAACGTTCAGTCAGACCGGCAACATGGACGAGTGACTTGACCCAACTGACCTTGTAAACAAACATGAACACTCACACACACGCTGCTGTTTGTTACGGCTTCTCCGTCTTTGTTAGTCCACAAAGTCTCAAATGAATCTTTTCAATGTGTAAATAATGAAGGAACAGAGACGAGTTTTCCCGGTTTAACCCTTTGATGAGAAGAAGAAGCCGGGCTGAGTGCAACATCTGGAAAAACTGGAGTTTTTAAACAGAAATCATCTATAATGGTCAAATTCCTCTAATTCTGAAACTGTGTTTTGTTTTTAGATGCGTCAAAGCTCCAGAACCCGAGCAGGAAGCAGTCTGTGTCCAGAAGTCTGAAGCATCTCTTCAACTCCTCCAACAAGTTTGTGAAAACACTGAAAAGGTTTGTGCTGAAGCTCTGAGCCCCTCATGCTGCCATTTAAATAATCAGTCAGGTCTAATGTTCAGAGCTGAATTATTATTGTGTGTCTGTCAGAGTCTGATACATCTTCATCACCGTTACCTAAAACCTTTAAAAACACATCAATGAGCCTCACTGTTGCTTCATCACCATGAACACACACACTGTAGTTTATTCTGACTCAGTCCCACACACACACACACACACACACACACCGTCCTGCTGCCGCAGACACTCACTACAGCAGCAACTGTTTTGTCTGCAGGGGGGTCTACCTGGCAGCCGTGTTCTACCATAAGGACAGTTTACTGGTGACAGCGGAGGACCAGATCCCCATCGTGGAGGTGGACGATTCCTACAGCAGCTCCCTCATGCAGGACTTCCTCTGGTTCACCAAGGTACAGCAGAGCGCCACCTGCAGCGTGAACACAGTCCACACGTGCTGTCCGTCACACACACACACAAGCTGTCCGTCACACACACGATGTCCATCACATGCACACATGCTGTCTGTCACACGTGACTATAAATCTGGACTGTCGTCTGTTTCAGGGGTCTGATATTTAATCACATGAACCTTTGATTATTTGTTTGTTCCGTATTTCGTTTTTCCTCATGTCCTCTTCTGGGACAATAAAGATCTGATCTGAACTGAAAGCTGTTCTTACAATGAGACCAACATCAGCTGATGGAATAGGTGACTTTGTTGTATTGTAAAACTTATTCTTACTAACTCTAGTAAGTAGAGTTCAGATGAAAATGTTTTGGTGATTTCCAGTTCAGACAGAAGTCAGACCATGTTCTGAGTTCAGGGCTTTTCGTCATTTCTGTTTCTTCACCTGTTCAATAAACATGAAACGTGTAAACCAGACGGACTCTGCATGTTTGGTAGCTGTGTTTTCCCCCCTTGTTTCACTTCCTCTCGTCTGAGAGCAGATGCAGTAATCAGGTGTTAAATGCTGGTTGGATCTCCTCAGATGTGTTTTTAATCGGTGATCTGCTCACTTCTCCAGGCATCAGGCCGCCGCCGCCCCCGAACGCCACACAAATACGAGCAGTTTGTTTTATGAGGCGCTGCAGTTTAATGACTTTGTCTCTGTGTAGTTAACTGTCTGTCTCTGCCTCTCTGCAGCTGTCCTGTATGTGGGAGGACGTCCGGTGGCTGAGACAGAGTATGTCAGTGTCTATGTCGTCGTCCTCCACCCTGCAGGCCAGGCACAAGATGCTGAGCGCCGCTGGCCAGCTGCAGGTCAGCACACAAAACGCTGCAACATGACAAGAAACTGACCTCAGCATGCACGTCTGAATCAGCTGCAGTCAGCTGTGGAAGATTTAAACTCAATCAGCATTTATCCTGCACCCGAACAGAGTCTTATTTACGCACTAGAACTTCAAAAGACATAAATTATATAGAACTTCTTTCAACCAACTACACTACAATCGTTACTTGCTTTAACAAATAAATGCATAATTTCATTATTATGAAGCGTTGATGTACCCGCTGCTCCTGCAGAGCCTCCTGGGAACTCACAACCTGGGCCGGGTCCACTACGAGCCCATCAAGGATCGCCACGGCAACGTGCTGCTGGTGACCATCCGCGACACGGAGAGCCAGCACTCGCTGTTCAGCGGGAAGTGGATGCAGGTGACCAAACTGCAGAGCCAGAGGAAGTCTCTGTCCACACCCGAGGAGCCGTACGCCCTTGACATCCTCATCATCACCATACAGGTGAGGAAGGACACGCAGATTCACTTTTCCTCCCTGAGTCTTGAACGACGTTCGTCAAAGCTCGTTGAATTGCTTCGCCCTCGGAGGGAACCAGCTCCTGCTAAACGTACCAGAGCTGGGCCATGTGCAGCCGGTCTGGTCCTGCTGCCTCTCCCTCTGAGTGATAGTCCTGCAGTTTCACTCCCCCAGCGTCTGTAGTGTCCTCCTCTCTACGACTCTGGGGGCCTGGAACACACCCTCACACTTCAACCTCCTGCTAATAAGAAACAACACATGTGCTGTAGAGTTTGAGTACTAAATCCTGTGTAAAGTCTGTCTCTGTGTGTCTGTCCTCCAGGACATTCTGGCGTACCAGCGGCGCAGCACTCACCGGTTGGCCCCAGGACTCTACCTGGGCTACCTGAAGCTCAGCAGCTCTGTAGACCAGATCAAAGTCCTGGTGTCCCAGCGGACCCCCAACATGCTCTGTTACACCCGCATACGAGACAACGCCAACGTGTCCAGGTACATCACACACAGACACACAGTTTGTCCTGAAGAGTTCTCTACTGTCAGTCTGAAAACACAGAAGACATTCAGAATAAAACTGATTTAGCACTGAAGGCTTTTAGTTTAATGTAACTGATGAATAAGGCACACAAACAAAACTCAAGGCTGAACAGGTTGAATGAAACAGAAAGAGAGCGTTGTGATGGAGAGAAAACCAAAGTTCTTCACTGTAGCACCTCAGCGGAGGAGGAACACACTCGTCCCTGACACCAGCTTCGATCACACTCACATCCTAAATAACAATCTCATTGATGGAACGTTTCTGATGGTCCGTGCAGGTTAGTCTTTGACTTAATTCCATGTTCAGGTCAAGATGAACAGTGTGTTGGCGTCTCTCTCCTCGTCTTTACAGAGCTTTATCGTGACTTTCAGCTCATTGTTTATTTGTCTGGACAAACCTCGCTGTTCTGGTTCACTCTTATAGCATCGTTTTCAGAGAAGAAGCTGTAAAAAGCCACAGTTAGAAACCAGCTGGCGAACAAAGTGGAGCGTTTAGCAGCTAGAAAGCCAGTATTTCCCTCAGGAGCTGGAGGAGACCAAAAACAGAGCTAAAAGAGTGAGAATACTTGATCGGGTGACGCAAACACGACTTCACATCAATCATCATGTTGTTCTGTAGCTGCTGGATGCGGGAATAAACAGCTGTTAACCTACAGGTGACGATGTGTTCATGTTGTGTTCACAGTTTGTTTCTGCTGACACTAAGTGGACACAAACATCAGTTACTGCAGGTTGAAGTTTTCACCTCTGACCACACCCAGCAGTGATGTCACAGCGCACTGACACACCTTTGAGTACACTGTGACATCAGTGCATTGATGTAAGAAATAAACTCATCAGCGCTCTCTGGTGGACAAACTGTGATGGAGCCACTGTTTCTGTGATGAGGTGAAAGTGGGCTGAAGTTAACTTTAGGCTGCGGTGGCCTGGTGTCTGATTTAGACAAGAACACATCAGTTCACTGAGATGTCATGATAACATGGCTGCAGCTGTTTGCATGCTGTGTCTTGTGTGGGCGGAGAACTTCACGAAGATCAGATATAACATTATTAATCCCCTGCTGTGTTACAGACAGCAGCAATAGGAGCATGAATGTAAAAGGAGACTTTGTGGTTTGTGATCCGGGCAGACGCAGATGGCGGTTAACAGAAACTATGTTGACAGTCAATAGAAAACAGCAGCAGTTTCCAGTGTCAACACTATTTCACTGACAGTCATAATTCATAACATTTGCATAGTTATAAGATTCCTTCTGTGGATTTACGTGATGCAACACATGTGCTGCAGTTTTCATCATGAACAGGTCTGAGGACCAAACTATCGACATGCAAACAGTTTGTGTCTGCATCTATTTATCAAGCCGGCATGTGTGCACACAGCTGGATTAATGGGATGAAAAGACTGTATCATAACCTCTGCTGCTGTTTACCTCTAAATCTAAAGCAAAGGTTCAGCTGCTGCTCGTCCACACAGACACTCTGTGTGTTCCTGCCTTCGACTGCACAGAAAACTTCCAGAAAAGTTTCAAATGTGACCGAAAATCTGTGGAATGAGAGCTGCTGTCATTCATTCCCCCAACAAGGTCCGCCAGTGTTACATTACACAATCACTATACAGTGTGTGTGTGTGTGTGTGCTTTTCTGGATTTTGTGTCTTTTGTGTTTGATCCAATCTGATTGGCTGTGAGCTCTGGGCAGGTAGAAGTCTTTCTGCTTTTTGGCCTCCATCACAGGAATTTCTGGATGCTGAACAGCTTCACATTCCCACCTCGCAGAGATTGGAAAGTGTGAAGTGAGAAACTCTGTGTGTGTGCATGTGTGTGTGTTTTGCAGCGTCATTCGTTTGGATCGATGGATCCACGGAGCTGCAGCCTGACAGTCATGTAGTTTCTCCGTTAGATTGAGGAAATATCTGGTTCCTGCTGCGCTGACTCAGCATTAAAGAGTCTGTGAGTCGTTGTTGTGTAAATGAGCCGCTTGTTGATTTATTTGTTGGTTTTGGTCGGAGGTGTCGGAGGTGATTACTCAGGTGAGGTGAGCACAGAGAAGCTATGTAACACACTCTGACCGGTTTGTGAAGAGAAACACGAGTTTTCAATGCAGAGAGAATGAACAGAGCAGGTGATGGTCAGAGATTCCACCTGTAGGTACACGTCTGTTCTTAAAGCACCTCACAGAAACTTCCTGTTGGAACATGAATCAATAATCAGACTGTGAAGCTGCTCAAATTTTGTCAAATTGGACTGGATGTTAGAACATATTTCTGTTCTGTTTGGACAGAACCTGAGTTTGGACCTACCTGAGTTTTGGTAGGTGAGGACAGACTGACAGCAGACAGACTGAGGACAGGAAGCTGTGTGCTAATTAACCGTCTTAAAGTAAACTGTCTGAACTGATCTGCCGTCTGTTCTTACGTTGGCTGCGTGTGTCATGTATCAATGTGTGTGTGTTGCGTTCAGGGAGGAGTGGGACTGGATCCAGACGTTGTCGGCAGCAGGTGAGAAGGAGAGCGATGAGGCGGGGCCCAGGCCTGAAAGCCACGCCCCTTTACTGTACTACGAGCTGCAGACGGGGATCAAGTCTCTGCTGAAACACCTCAACCTACCTCTGCACCAGGTAACACACACACACCGTATGTTCTACCTGCCTTAAACATGAGATGGTTAGAAATAGCGAGCTGTGGGGTCTCTAAGATTTACCGATACAGTGAAGGCCTTGTTGAGATCTTCTACACTGTAGATGCATTAAACCTCTGAGCAAGTTCATGTTAAAATCAGGATTTTCCCTCTGAAGTTTGGTTGGAGCCAGTTTGAAGCACATTTGTTTCACGCTCACAACCTGTGCAGTTTCGTCGTCGTTCTCTTCACTGATTATATAAAAATCTGTTATTTAAATGTGGTTTTCTTCATCAAACGCATCGCAGGCTCGTCACTTCCGTCTCTACAGTCAGGAGGTGGTGGAGCTCGGTCACGGCGTCTCCTTCCTGCTGCTGCTGCCGGCCGCCGACAACGTTTGCTCCGCCCCCGGACAGTCCAACCCCTACACGCCCCTGTCAGGGTTCCTCCACCTCCCTCTGCAGATGTTTGAGCTCGGTAACCACACACACACACCAAAGAGCATTGACACAGCCTCTTGTTTAATAAGTAGTTAAAGAAGGATGGAGTGAGTTTCTGGCCCGCATGAAGGAGTTCCAGCAGTGAGGGTAAGGTGAGTGACAGCACAGGTGGATGAGTGCAGTGTCAGCAGTAACGAGGACCGTTGCGGTTCAGAGCGAGCTGAGCCAGAAGGCGAAGCTTTCGATTTGCCAGTCGGTCTGTGTTCCAGCCCTCGACGTGGCCTGAGAATCAGACTGTGGACACAAGCAGCCAAAGTGAGTTTCCTCTGCAGGGCTGTCTGGACTCTTTGAGACAGGATGAGGAGCCCTGACCCCCAGAGGGAGCTCAGACCAGGAGCCAGCCGAGGTGGTTCATCGTCTGATCAGGAGGAGCTGCACTGGGGTGAGGGGTCCGATACCTGCTGCCACCGTGACCTGGTCCCAGTGAAGACAAGGGATGGATGGATGATGGATGGCAGAAATGCTTCCAGGATAAAGCGGAGGGAAGAGGAGGAGTTGCTGAACTGCTGCATGTGTAGATTTCTAACAGTCAGGTTAGCGAGGTGTCAGAGCAGGAAGTGACGGCGTCCTGCTGCAGTGTTGGAGTCTGCTGTGTAAACCGAGTCTGTCCATACTGACTGTGAGTGAGCTGAGGTGGATCAGCAGGGACAGACTGAGCTGTGTTACTGCAGCACACACACACACGTCTGCAAGCTGAAGCACTAAATCAGTCTGCAGGCTCCAGCAGGACGCCTGACCCCCGTACACACACATAAACACACACTCAAGAATGTGTCAATAACACCCATACACACTGCACAATACCATGTCTTTGTACACACTGACCTCCTCACCAGCTGCTGCTCGCTGAACCAAACCGTTCGATACAAATCTCTGAACACGAGCTCGAAGGCTGATTCTCACCCAGACTTTCTGTCCTCTCACATCCAGAAGTCGTTGGAAGACACAGATCACACAGCTCACGGTGAACGAGATGTTCCAGTGCTCAGAAAATCCTCCGAAAGTGAGGAGAAACGCTGAGAGAACATGCAGTTCAGAATGCTGTAAATGTTGCTTTGGTTTTGTTTTGCTAATCAGATGAGGACCGGTCGGCTCATCATTTTTCAGTTTTGTCAGCTTGTGGTTTTTATCTTCAGTACGATAGAGGTTTTTGAGGTTTTGGGTCACTGACAACTTTCTAAACATACCGAACATTTTGAATTTAAAAGTTTCCACTCAGAGTTTTTAATGTATCAGCAGCAGTCTGACCATCTCTTTCTTTCTTCAGTGCACTTCTGCACCTACAAAGAGAAGTTCATCAGTCTGTACTGCCGTCTGTCCTCCGTCCTGGACCTGGACGCCCTCATTACCCAGCAGGCACTGCGAGAAGCCATCACTGACAGCGAGGTAGCCACGGCTAAACAGAGGCACCAGCTCATACTGGACTACATCCAGGTGAGAACAAACATCATCACATCATCTCAAGTACTGTTCTGAGTCCACGTTTCATTTGAGCATGCGGTTGATTTAACGTGCTCAGCTGCGATCCGGTTCAGAGCTGTCAGTCAGCGTCCTGCATCCAGCAGGTGTCGCTGTGGAGTCTGAAACAGAAAATCACATAACTGCTGGAAGAAAAACGTTAGTGGAAGTCTAATATTTTTTGCTGCCTCTTTAGTTTTTCTGAAGATGAAGTTAAGCGTCACAGTTAGATGTTGTACGCCAGAACCGCCTCAGTGGACCAGTCCAGCTCCCTAAAGCTCCCCCTAGCGCCACCTTCAGGACAAACCTACTGCTGCGACTCTAAAAAGAGTTGAACTGTCAGTGTAGTGCTTTCACATTGAGGTTGTAATGGACGCTGCAGCCTGTAGGGGGCGTGAGAGTAATCGACTGATTTTAGCCTACAGGAGTTGCTGTGTATTCCACCAGTGTCTGTATGTACTCCTGTTCAGCAGGTAACAGGTGAGCCACCACAGCAATCCTCTGCGTCTAATATGATCTGTTACACTAACGCAGCACTTCACTGTGTTACTGTAAATGAGATCTAATGTGAAAATACCAGTGAAGACTCGTATCTAAAGGTTTAAACTACGTCTCTGCTGGTTTTAAACACTGACTGGATGAACTGTTTTTAGGATCTCTGACAAACAGTGATGAAGGAGAATGATGAAGAGCAGATCAGCTCAGTGGCTCACGACTTGACAAAGTTTGGAGGCAGTTTGTAACACGTTTCTGAAAACATGTCACTACTACGATGGCACAAAGCTGTGAGTCAGCTGCACTGGGATCAGTTTTTATTCGGTCTGCTTGCTCTCTGAAGTCCAGCCATGTGGTTTCAGCTACTGTACAGATTCATGAAGTCACTGCCTGGACCGTCAGTCACAGTCTTGTAAATGAAAGCAGACGCTAATCAGACGAGGACCAGTCGGCTCATCAGAGAACGTTTTCATTAATCTCATTGTCAATATCATTTTATTTCATATACATTTTCTTTCTGACAAAAATAGCAGAAAAAATCAAGGCAGTGTGAAAACAAATGAGTTGTTAATCCAATTTGAGACGTTTATTGATGCAATAAAGTGTAACTGCTGGGAGTATTAGCTGTTAAACAGCTTGTTTTTCTAGTGTTAAAGAAGTCGTGAAGCGGCTGCTCGCTGCTCCGCCGTCACAAGTCCAAAAGTATGAAAGTAAACTCGTCTGGAGATTTCTCTCTGTGAAGAGCTCACCGCCGCCGTTAATGGAGCCCGACCACAAAACCACAAGGGTGCTCTCCAATCACAGCGCTGCCAGAGGGGTGCGCGCACGTGTGTGTGTGTGTGTGTGTGACACTCTGTCTAGCTCTCTGTCTACGATTTTAGAGCTCGGAAAAAAGTGGCCCCCCGACCACAAATTGCTCAGAGAGGGAATGTCAGGGGAAAAAATAATACCAATCAGAGCACATGGAGGTGTGTGTGTGTGTGTGTGTGTGTGTGTGTGTCATGGAAGACAGTAAAATGTTGATGTGAAGGGCAGAATGTGAAAAGGGCCACGTCTGTCAGCGGGAACATTTGGACTTCTATACTTGTGAGGACCCTCGCTGTCATTAGACACATTCAGCTCAACCTAAAAGCTCGTTTTTACCCTCTAACAGCCCTTTGAGTCAGTGATGACTAGACAAACGACCTCACACACGCAGTTTGCAAAAATTATTTTATTGTACAACATCTTTAAAGCTTCAAGGTTCTCTTTTCAGAAATATCCTCACAAAAACGTGCGTTCCGAAAATGTTCTAATTATCAAGGTTAAACATCAAAAATCACTTTCAGGCTCGAAAAACTAAAATGTTCTCCATTTTTTTTAAAATCCCACACTTTCCAAAAATGTCCTCATTAAAAAAAGTACGAATTTTAAAAAGGTCTCAAACTCAGATTGGTCCTCACAAAGATAGAAAACACACACACACACACACACACAGAGTGCCTCAGCATGTCTGAGCTGGGAGGTCCTGACAGTGTGTGTGTGTGCGCGTGTGTGCGTGCACTGCAGTGAAAGTGGGTTAGTGTGAAGATGACGTGATGCCGTCTAATTGGACAGTTTGTTTAGACTCACCACATGTTGATGGAGGAAAGTCTCAGCAGACGGCTGCTCTCTCCTCAGGAGGCTTTTCTTCTTCTCTGATTTCTGCTCCACATCACATCTGAAAACGCTGCAGATACGTCACCAGAAAGCGGATTGAAAAAGGTTTCAACTTAATATTAAACGAGACTAACGCACACAGAGGATAAACAGAGTCAGCGACTGAAGAGGCTTCGTCGCCTTTTACTAAATTCTGTCATGAAAGCAGCATTAACTTCACATTCTTAGTTTACATTCAATCATTTCACAAACCTTCTCCACCCACCACATAGAAGCAACACATATAGAGAAATATCAGCTGGTGCAGCTTTAATATCTAATCACCGTCAGGTTTAGCACAGTTATTCCTTGATGGGCATTTCGTCCCTGACTGGACGCTCACAGACACACTGTCCTCTCAGGCTGTGAACAACTGTCTTCACCTTCTTTACCTGAAAAAACCTGAACTGCAGCAGAAACTCACACTGACGCTGCCTGGAAAAACAACACAAACAAAACAGGAAGCTTCCCATCAAACACTTAAAAATACTTTTCCAACAGCTGGACGCAGATGAATGATCAACATTAACACTTTACATTAAAGAACACAGACTCACCATTAAGCTGTTTATTAGCATTTGTATTAGCAGCATACTGGCTCTGGCTCTTTATAGTCATTATAAAAGCACTCATTAATGGCTTATTCTGGGGTTATTAAGAGGTTATTAAGAGTTATTGATGGTTAGGGTTTGTTAATAAGATCATATTTCATGTACAACAGCTTCCTATCAATAAGCAGTAATTAGGAAGTTGTGGAGGGAAAACTCTGAGTTAATGGCCGAGTAGTTGTTGAATGTGTTGTGCAGAATAAGTCATTATAAATTGTTGTTTAATGACTAATAAAGAGCCAATATGCTGCTAGTATACATGCTAATTAGCAGCTGGTTACTGGTTAAAATGTGCTTCATAATGGGAAGTGTTATATTAACTTTAACTTTAACAACCTGTTTATTTTCTGGCATTTTTGGACTTGATTCTGCTTCAAACCGCCTCGAAAGCTGCCTCACGTTTCAGCAGGACCTTCAAGAAAGAAGTCCAACTCCTCACTGGACCTAAACCAAAGTAATGGACATAGTGTTGACCTGATGGTGGCGCTAGACAAACAGTCAGAGGACCACCGAACTTATACAGGTCATCCTGAGGGGAGCATGAAGGCCTGAACCACGTGTCCTGATGGTCGCTGTAGAACCAACAGAATCCTGATGGACCCTCTGTTTCCAGAAGACCTTATGTGAGACCGTCTCCTCCATGTCTTTGTCTCCACGCTGGCGTCACGACGAGTGATCGCAGTATCCACCACACACACGCACGCTGAGGTTCGTGAGGACTGACGCTGAGCAGAGCGAGACGCTGTAGCTGCTGTCCGTCTGTGTTTCTGTCTCTGGGTCTCACTTCGTCTTAAATCATGGAGCTGCTGTCAGGCTCTGATCAGCAGCAGATGCGTCTCCGCTCTGGAAAGTTCCCTCTATCATATTCAGAGCGCCGTGTCGAGGCTGCAGAGCCGAGTTAACCGCCACGCTGAATTTTCCTCTGAACGCAGCACGTCGGCCTGTTCGCCATGAAACCTCCTCACAGTCTCATCCTGGTGGAAACGTCTCTCGGTCTGAGGGAAGACGCACTTCATGGAGTTCAGCACTTTCTCCACTGGAAACAGCTTTTCTGCTGGAAGCCTCGTCATCAGTGCACGTGTTGTACTTGATGGCCAAACGGTATTAATCACTAATTACTTTTCACGATGTTAGCGTTGTCATCGTTTGACGGTGAGGTGGAGCGAATAACATCAACGGTGAAGTGTGTGACGTGCAACCAACGATCCGTGTCATTATCCACGAATCTGCTGATTATTTTCATGACTAACCGATTGTTTCGTTGATAAAACGTCAAAGATTTGATGATTTCCAGAACCTAAAGTGACGTCCTCACATCACTTCTTTTGTCCAAAAGACACTTCAGTTACTGCAGCAAATCCTGACACTGAAGAAGCAGCAAGTGTTTGACACTTTTCTGTCTTTCTGAAATCATCAATCGATCAAACTAATGTTCTTTTATCTACTAATTAAATCAGTCGACTGATCCTTGAAGCTCTGTTTTAGAGGTGGCAAGATTATATACAACATCAGTGGAAGTTAGACACAAATTAGCCAGCAGGACTTGACACGTGTGCGTCTGTTATGTTTAAGTGCTGTTATGCCAGAGCTTTGTGAATGTGCTCCATCAACAGTGGAGCAGAACAGTCAGACACCAAACTTCCACCTGAAGACGGCTGAATTTTGATTAAGAGAACGTAAACAGATTGAACGACGTTAACATGGACAACAACATTAACGCTGGATGTTGGTAAACAGAGCAGAGACGGCAGCCTCCCTCTGTGGGACGAGCAGGAATCTCCTTCGTGTTTTTCTCTCGACTGACTCGCTCTGCCATCGCAGCCTCGGCATTCTTTCCAGCCGAGTCATCGCCGCTGTCAGCCTCCTGCTGTGTGTGTGTGCGTGTGTGTGTGTGTGTGCGGCTCTCCTGCTTTCTGTCAGTCGGCTAATTGCTGCTTAACATTTTGTCACGCTCCATTCTCTTCAAAGGCAAACACACACACACACACACTTCACTCATGATACCTTTTACTCACATTTAGAAAATATAACAGAAGACAAAAGTTAAATTCAGAGGAAACAGCTGCTTTCCTCATCAGTGGTAATAATAATAATAATAATAATAATAATAATAGCTTATCCATTTTGTGCCTCTTACCTGGGGCCAGGTCAAGGTGGCAGCAGGTTAAACAGGGTTTTCCAGATGCTTCTCCTGGAGGATCCTGAGGGGTCAGATGAGATGTTTTAATTCTCGATGGCATCAGAAGCTGGATTGCTTTCTTTAATTAGCTGGCAACGTTAGCCGCCTTCAGTCCAGCTCGCTGACAGTGGTAGACACTGATAACATGTCATGATATTAACCGTTAATACAATTCAGAGCAACCTGTCCAGTTACCGACAGCAGTCAACAAGCCAACAGCAACATTAGCTAAATAAAATTAGAAATTAGTGGAGCTTCAGACACAGACGAAACACAGTAAAGCGTCAGCCTGGTTGCTACCTCAACCTCACCTGCACACTGCTACCACCTAAAGGTTGATGCCCAGAAATGTCTCAACACAGTAAAGAAGAAAACAAGTAAATCCAGACCGAAGGCAGATAAATACACCACCACACACTGACTGAGAGGAAATCCTGCATAGTACTTCTTTAACATGAGCATTTAAGAAAGCGTCATTTTTAAGAATTTTCCTTGGAACTGCTTAAATATAAGCAAAAGCAAGGATCATTATCATCGTATCGGCCATCCTGTGGCTTCCAGAACAAAAAGTGTTCAAAATGTGAGCAAAAGAACAAGTTCGTGTTTTCAGATTTTATCTGACCAGCAGCCCCCAAACCAAACATTCGTACATTTCTGAATAGAAGATTTAGAAAAGCAGCAAATTCTCACATTTTCAATTAATCAATTAACATAATTGCAGATTAATGTTCTTTCAACTTCCTGATGAATAATAGTTTCTGCTCTGCTGTAACTGCTGCTGATGGACTCACTGTTACTGCCTGATTTTGTTAGAACCAAAAGATAAATAGAAGAAAGTATCATCTGCGTAGAAACAGACACATTCTGTGATGTATAATTCACATTTCAATGAAACTGAAGACAGAATCAATGAAACATGTAACATAAACTTCAGCTGGCCTCATGCTGACACACACATGTTGAAATGTTGGTTTTGTCCTCCTGCAGCAACTGGACGAGATGCGTCGTGATCTCCGCTGGATCACCGACGCCCTGCAGTACGCTCGCTACAAGCAGCCTCGCGGTGGTGTGCCGATCACCTGCCTGGTGGACGCAAGCGCTCCGGAGAGCGACTCCGGCCAGCAGAAGACCGACTCCACCTCCTCCACCATGGACTACCTGCCCACGCCTTCCCCCTCACCTGAACTCCGCAGAAGGAAAGCCATCAGCGGTCAGTCGTCACTCATGAGCTTCAGTTTAAATTGAAAGATTTCACTGAAAACACACGCAGCAAACGTTAAATTTTGACTCTCTCTGCTGTTAGACTCTCTGCTCGGTTCAGATGAAGACGGGTTCTCGGAGGTTTTTCTGCCTACAGACAGCGACTACGACTCCAGCGACGCCCTGAGCCCCCGTGAGCTGGACCTGCTCTATTCTCCAGCCCAGGATCTATCCCAGCAGGCCGTGCACTCGCTGGGCGGCAGCGCCCCAGACGTGCTGCAGATCCACGAGCTCAGGTCTGTACTTTGTTTCAGCGTGTCCCCACTGTGTCCATGTTGGTGTCTCTGGATGTTTAATGAGTCCTCTCATGGTTTCATCCCATCTCGCAGGTATAGCGTCTGTCCACCCAAAGACCTCCCCCTCTCCCCGGTGCTGAAGGATCCCAAATCCAAAGACGCTCCTCTCTCCTCACCCCTCATCCCCCACTCCCCCTCTCTATCCAAGGACTTTCCTCTCTCTCCCTCCGGTCTGCCTCGCTCTCCCTCCCTCTCCAGGACCCTCCCCACCGCTCCATCGGTCCCCCTGTCACCCAGATTCTCCAAAGACCTGCCTCTATCCCTCCCCCTGTCCCCGGCACTGTCCGACACCACCAAGACTCTGGAGGGCCTCTCCCTGTCCAACACCCACCAGGAGGGCATCGCCCCCCTGAGGGCCCTCGCCAATCCCCCTGCTAAACGCAAACTTCTGTCCAGGAGCCACCGGGGTCAGTACTTCAGCGGGCCCCAGCGCTGGCTTAGGGGTCACAGCGGGGAGAGTCACACCGGCTCTTTATCCGAGGGGGTCTACACCAAGCAGCTCGACCCAGACTTACCTCTGCCGGGGGACCTGCCCTCCCTCCAGGGCACCACCTATGTGAGCCACGCCTCCTGCGTCCTGGAGAGCCGGAAGGGCCGACACCGTGAGCAGCGGCCCCACGTCCGCAGGATCTTTGTGGAGCCCTGCAAGGAGCTGTCGCCTGGCCACGAGAGGAGGGGCTGGGAGGAGGAGCAGGGGGAAGGGGTGGCGGAGCAGATGAAGGCCGCAGGTGTGTCGGTGGTCGTGGCACAGGCGGAGTCTGGAGGGGAGGGGGAGGAGCCGGACGGAGCCTCCACCCAGGACGTAGACTCAGACGACCAAACAAATGCCCAGGTGTCAGAGATACTGAGCAGCACGCTGTAGAGTCGCACAGCAGCTGAGGAGGCAGCAGGTCGGTCTGAGCAGTTAAAGCTCCTCCGGAGACATTTTCCAACACCAACACGACACCGAACAACACCCATGAGCTTTCAGCCAGATCACACAGCCCCCCCCCCCCTCAGCTGACGGCATCGTTTCACAGCACTTTAACCACCTCTCGTCCGTGTTTGCTTAGATATTAAACATGAATCTTCAGAACGTCAGCAGATTTGGAGATAAACATGATGAGGCTGAAAGCTCTGAGAGTTGGAGTGTTTTTTCACGATCTGAGGTGAAAAGTAAAGTCTGGAAAAACTGTTTGAAAGTTTAAGGCTAAACTTAAATATTCAATATGGCATTCGAAAGGATCTGCAATCAATGACACACTATTGACGTGAGTCACAAAACTTCCCAATCATACATTTTTCCTTTTTGCCCAGTGACAAAGGTACGGCGGCCCTGAGGGCTCAACACACGGCAGCTTAAGAAAACATCCAAATCCACAAAACAACAAAGTCTTCACCAATTTGACAACACAAAACTGTTTCCAGGGGACGCTAAAAAGTGACGAACACGCGTGTTCAGCTGACTGTCCAACACGACTCGCAGTCACGTGTTTTCTCGAGCTGCAGAGCACTGATCCCTCAGGGCCGCCGTACAGAACCGACCGGTCAAAACGTTTGTCTGAAGTGAACGACCGTCAGTTTACAGTCACATAATGAGAGTTTAAAAAGCTCAAACCTTCATCTGTTGCTGCCCCTCGAGGACGGCTGAATTCAAAAACCTGCCCAAAATAACCTCAGACTGTGGTCAGAGGTGAAGAGTCAAACCTGGACGTCAGCTGTCGGGTCTCATGTCAGCACTGTCCTCTCTCTCTCTGTCTCTCTACCACAGTGACGACCGGCCAGCCTCGTCATGACGAGAAGCCCTCAGACTCCGTAGATTGTAAGCTAAACTAAAGTTGCTGGTTCAACTCCGCCACGCCTCAGAACCCATGGCATCGACTGTTACGCAGAAAATAATCAATGCAACACCAAACCGAGCACTGCTTCTCCGACCAGGAACTTTGCACACTTCGACTGCACGTCAACCAAAAAAAGGTGGTTTGATTGATTGTTGCTCGTAAGAAATCCGAACCTTTTGTTCCCAGTTTAGTTAAGCGCTCTCGATCTCTGAAACTGAACTGCTGTTGTTCCGTTGGTGTTTCTCTCGGCGGCCGTCTTCAGAGCATGGATTCTCCTCTACTTGAAGTGAATGTACAGTTTAGTCCGTTTGTGTGTGGTCTCCTGTGACGATTGATTCCTGTCTTTCAGTCGAAGTTTTTCTGAGCTGCTCGGCTCTTAATGTGGTCCAATGAACCTGTGGTCAGTTTAAAGAAAAAGATTCTATACCTATGAATATATATATGATTCCCTTGAGTCTCACACTCAGTCACTAACTCAGACCACTAGAAACCTTAAAACGGGAAGTATTTTTATAGCCTTGGATTAAAGATGTGCTATTTTACCTGAGGTGTTGATGAATAGTCAGAGCTGTATTTTGTTGGCATGAAGTAGTTTGTAGCTGTCGTTTTTTTTCTGGACTGAAGCTTCGTGTCCAGTTTGTGCCTCCTCCCGGTTCAGCATGACGAGGTCAGGGGTCAGGGGGTTCAGGTCAGGGGGGGGTCGGGATATCGTTTGACTAAAAACAGTCTGCACTTTGGCCCTCGGACTCACTGCAGTGTTTGTGTTGTGCTGTTGTGTTGACTTTTTGTTCAGTTTCATGGTGTTCTCTCTTCTTTTATTTTTCGTATGCACCAAAACCTGCAGCTGTTTTCTTTGTGTTAACGAGAAATGACGTAAAACTCCTGTCTGTTCAACAGGTTCTTCACGTGTATGCACGGTATTTTAAAAGTGCGTTTTTAATGTTTGCACATAGCAATTATGGAATAAAAGCTAATTGAATATATTGGATGCAGTTGGGCATTAACTGTGGCAGCTTCTATCATTAATGACTGTAAAAAAAGGTCCTTTTACTGTCCTCTGAGTGTTGATGATGAAGACGTATGAAGTATTAATGTACAGGTTTTGTTCTGTTTGAATGTGTAGCACAGATACTGCAGTACTCTCTACAGAGGTTCAGCTTTACAGCCTGACGTGCACTAATTATAGCGACACAGGAAGTCCACTGCAGCACATCGGTTCAGCGGTCGCCTCGTTCGGTCACCTTCTGGTTGGAAATCAATACATTTATTTTCTTTTTTGACGAGAGTTTAAATATTGATATCAGAATTGTTTCTAGGTGTTAAAGGTCCAGTCTGGAGGATTTATGAGGATCTACTGGCTGAAATTTCATATAATATCCACTGAAGTTTTCATTTGTGTAGAAAATACTTGAAAATAAGAGTCGAGCTACTAGAATGAGTCTTTATATTTCCACAGGGAGCAGCTCCTCTTCCTCATGTTGCACCGCCATGTTTCTACAGTAGCCCAGAGCAGACAAACCAAACTGACTCTCGAGAGACTTTCAGGTTTTTAGTGGCCGATGTCACTACAGGAAAGGGAGGCTGAGTCTGTTTCAATTGGTTGCAATCTGCAACTCACCACTAGATGTCACTAAATCCTACACACTGGTCCTTTAAGTATAATGCAAAAGCCAGGAGGTGATTAGCCTAGCTTAGCATAAAGAATGAAAGCTGTAGGAAGCAGCTAGCTTAGCATACTATATATTTACTCTGCATGCAAACAAAAAGGTAAACATGCCAGTTTACTATTTTAGGCTAGCTTTCCCCCGCTTCCAGTCTTTATGCTAAGCTAAGCTAACCTTTGTAAACTCTGCACTTGACACAGAGACGTGACACTGAATCCATCTGAACATCTCGGAAAGAAAACAAGCTAATTTCCCAAAATGCCAAACTGCTCCTTTAATTCAGTATTAAAATTGGTTATTTACACTCTAAACCGTAAACTTCCGTTTACTCCGACTCGAGTTTTATCGGTTGTGACAACGTTGTTCTCACCAAAGTCAGAAACAAGCAGCACAATGAACAAACAGGCTGGAAACAAACACATCCTTTCAAACAGCAACAGGCAGCTCACCTGGTGGACTGAACACCTGAACACCTGAACACCGAGGCCGAGTCCTCAGGAGCGGCCGGTCTGAGTCCAACCTTTGCTGTCTCTGTCTGTCTGTCTGTCTGTCCGTCTGTCTGTGTCTCTGTGTCTGTCTGTGTCTCTGTCTGTCTGTCTGTCATTAGCTGTTCTAGTTCTAAGAAAAAAGTCTTGGTTCCAGTGAAACTTCATCAGTCAGTTCTGTCCAGTCAGAGATTCTTGTTATTGTGTCAGTGAATGTAGTTTGGAGATTTTATCGGGAGATAAATTCAACACTTTGAAGTCGATTTTTTAAAGCACAGTTTGCTTGGACTGGAGAGAGACTGTGTTGAGAGACGCTCGAGTCAGCTTTGAAATAAACGTGTGACTCAGATGAATCAAATCTTTTTTCATGTAATGAATCCGAACACAATGTCCACTGTCAGTGCAGGGAACGTGGACCGTGTTCTGCTGGAGAACCTTCAAACTGAACAGGAAGAACTGCTGACTGAGTCTCTTCTCCCCGCTGAACTCGCTCCTCTCTGTCGTCACCTCGGCCTGAAAAGGTTTACATGGATGTGAACGTGTCGGTTTGTTTCCAGCCTGTCTGATTTCTTCTCTTTACTGTTCCTCACATGTTTATGCGTCCAGTTCGACGTTCTAACGGACAGAACCGATGTCCAGAAACTCCAAAATAAAGACGTGATGAACTGAACTTTCCTGTGAGTTCTGACCCAAAATCAGCTTCATTAACAGACGTTACAAACACTTTGTGACCTCTGATTGATGCAGCAGAGAAGCCGTTCATCATCAGAACCACGTCTGCGAGCTGAGCTGCAGCCTTAATGTTCCTCCTCAGAACGTACTTCAGTCTGTTTATGTGATGAGGGATTTTCCACCTGAAACTTCGGACAGAGCGTTCACCTGCGAGGCTCAGAGCGTCACGTGACACGCGTTCTCACGTTGGAAAGACTCTGTTCACGTCTGTCTTCATGTCCGTCAGCCTCCTGACGATCACGTCCACCTCCAGTATTTTGTTACTGTGTTCGAACACAAACGAGCTCAAACGATCTTCTGTCTGTATATTTTTGCATCTTCGATCCGGTTTTATGAACCCAGTTTGACTTCTGACTTTATTTATTTGCAGCAAAAAGACGAAACGTGTTTTTTTATGTAAAAAAAAAAAAAAATTGCTCCAGTGTTTTCATGCGTTTGACATTTTGCAACCTCTGAACTCACATGATTGGATGTATTTTAACAGCTGAAATAAACCTTGTCTCATGTGGATGTTGTGCACTTCAACCCGTGAGTTTGTCTTTTATGTCGGTGTCAGAAGCGACGGCTGCAGACGCAGAACATCAATACTTTGATCCAAAGAGTTGAGTACATGAACATCGTCTGTAGTCTCATTCAGGAATGAAATAACTGCAGTTAATAATCTATATTAAATGATTATGGAAGAGAAGGTGAAGGCGTCACTTTGGGCTCATCGTCACCACATTTCTCACTGTTTTCATAATGTTTCCAAACCAAACGATCGATCAATTAATGGTTAATAATCAGCAAATTGATCCAGAATGAAAGCAATCATGAGTTACTTTAATACTTGAGGTACATTTTCATGAATATACTTAAATACTTTTACTAAAGTAACACTTTCAATGCAGGACTCTAACGTGTTACAGAGTATTTGTACCGTGTGGTATTAGTACTGCAGTAAAGGATCTGAGTACTTCCTCCACCTTCAGTCCTGCAATATTTTCTGTTTTTAGGCTTCGTAACGTCTCCGGTGGAAGCTACAGCCTCGCGTCTGTGAGTCAGTTTTCATCGCCGCTTCCTCATCCTATCTGTGGCATTCTGGGTATGTGAGTCAAGCTCTGCCAGTCAGAGGTAATGTGACACTGCTGTCAGATCCACCAATCAGAAGCAGCTCTGCGGTGCTACCTGCGAGCTGGAGGTGATGTGGCGAATGATGGCCGACCGTCTGCTGTCGGATCATCAGATTATATTATTATGTCGCATCTGTATGCGAGTCTGTGGGATTCTCGTATGTGAATATTCTTGTAAAGGGCAGTTTGAGACTTTGTTGGACAGTTTTGTCGGCTCTGCTCGCGTTTATAACTTTCAAATAATATTTACTCACTTCCTTTTTGAAATAATGATCTGTTCCTGCCTCTCAGGACTGTTGGGCTGTGTTGGGCTTTGGTTATTAGCAGATATTAAGGATAGTAACTAACCAATAACTGCATTAATATCAATAAAGCTCTGGATATGAATGAATAATAACAGGCACCACCCTGAGCTCAGAGACCAATCACCAAACAGAGGATCCAGTCACAACCAGCTGTTACCACAACACGTCTGCACCAACAACCACAGACAATACTGATCAACAATCAATAATCCTTCAATCACTAAACATCTGCTGTCCAAGCAGCTTTAATACAAACAACTACAACAGCAGGAATAAAGGCAGCGAGCCGGTGTGTGTGTGTGTGTGTGAGAAAGAGAGACAGAGCAGGCAAGATGGCGAACGTGTGAGTGCAGAAAACTAACACACAACTCACAGCTGGACAGAACACACGATCAATAATCAATACAAAGGACCCAGAGATGCTTCACGCCACAACAGAATCATGCAACAAGTCGTTCTCTGACAGTCCAACCCTTCTGTTCAAACTGAGCTCTCCTCCAATCAGCATCCCTTCAGCAACAGGTTACCGTGGCAACGGCAAAGCAAGCACACCCCGTGGGGCGTCCGTAACGTTTCTCAGCTCATTGAGAAAACGGACGGATGGAAAGACGAGAGTTTTACAGAGAAGACAGAGAGCGTCCAGGTAGGACCGCTGGGACAGGTAGTGCAGGTAGTTCTTGCTGCTGTGAAGCGACCATCAATGAGGCAGTTTTTTCACATTAAAGGGGCAGCAGGACGCCACACGAACACTTCAAAATTCTCCTCAATCGACAGATGGAAACCATTTCAAGATCCAATCACAACAGCAGGTTCAAACAAGAGCAACAAACAAACAAACAAACAAACAACTGGAAAACTGGAGCAACTCACCGATGACGTCTCTCAGTGACCCGACACTCGACTCCGACGAAAACAGCCTGGAAACATCCTCGAAGGTCCAGACGATCAATTCCAAGAAACTGCTCAGTCCGAAACAAGATGATAAACCACAGGAAGATGTTTTATCCCTTCAGATCAGCCTTCGCCTCTTTAAAAAGAGCTCTTCATCACTCCTCCGGGTTCGGCCCCCTGGTGCAGAGCGTCATCAGCGGGTTCAACCTGTTCAAAAACATCATTCGTCATTCTGACAAACAGCAGCGGACCGCACACGCCACAAGCTTTCCTACGTTTTCTCCGTCAAAACTACCGTAAACACGTATGTGTAGGTGATGTGTTGGTTTCAAAATGGCCGCTGCGCCTTTTGATTGACACCTCACTTTTATGTCACGTCCACAGCCGACGACAGTCAACAACAGTCTGAGGTGAGCAGAAGTGCCTCGCTGTCATCTTTCATGCAAAGATCGAGCCAATAGCGATCGACTGTGCAGATGACTGACGCTTCGTACAGCCAATGATCCTCTGAAAACAAGCACATGTTGCTTCAGTCGGTCATTTACAGCCAAAAAGGGAACTCAGTGTGAACAGGGATATTACACAGTGTCTGAAGTGACCTCAATATGAGTATAAATATAGATATTTTTCTATATAAATGTAGTAAATGGCCTTTTTTGGAGAACACCGAGATAAACCGTCAGAAAAACAACTAAAATATGAATTTTCTGTGAGATTGTTATGTTTTTATTGAACTTGGACGAGTGTAACACTTCATTCTGTGGTCTCATTGTGTTAAAGCCATCTGCAGGAATCTAGTTACAAAAAAAAACATTAAGTAAAATATAGTGAAGTACAAGTACCTCAAATTGTGTACGTAAGCACTTGAGTCAGTGTACTTAGTTACTTGTCAGCACAGTCTCTGGACATGAGCGGAGAGTCCGGAGGGATCCGTGAGGTTTCATTGGCCCGTGGACAGAAAGGTTTCTGGTTCCACTTCCCGCGAGCCGCTCCGGTCTCCGACTGGAGGTGTCGGAGGAATCCGACTGGCAGGCCGAGCCGCTGCGGCGGTCGGAGGACGCCGCGTGGGAGGGTGTGAACCAACTGGAATCTCACACCACCGCTGGCAGGGAGTTTTCCCGCTGGAGCGCTCGAAGCATTCGGGAGCGTCGGTCCAAGCCACAGGATCGCTGCTCCCCGGCCCTCGCTGCTGAAGGACTTGGCTGTGCACACAGTGAGAATCCATTTATTCAGCTCGGCCCGCGAGCTGCTCGGGGAAACTCTCAACACGCCGACAGCAGAGACATGTTTCAGTGCTGCGACCTGCTCCAGTCAACTGAACCGCATGTGTCCTGGTTCCTACAACCAGACAAGGCAGCGTGACCGCAACCGTTCAGGTCCAAACGTGTTCACCGTGAGCCCCGTCCACAAAGGTCCCTTTGAGTTTGCTCTGATCAGGTGATCAAATCAGGTGATCAGCTGAGAAGGTGTGGCTGCAGCGACCAGCCCACAGGAAACTACGAGCAGTTTTAGCCTCTTTCAGCTCCTGGTTTTGGTTGAACGGTGCGATCGAGCCTCAGAGATCCGTTATGAGCCGTGATGTAACAGTAATATCTAACACTAGCCGCACTTCAGCAGGTATTTTGGTGGAAGTAACACAAAATGAGTGTAACTCAGTAACTCATTACTCCACACAGACAGTCGCACATATTACTTTAAAATGAAAGTACTGTGTAATAGATTACATTTGGAAGGCCTCTCACCTCGCCGTCACTTTCAGAGCCCGCGGGAGAGCGAACGCTGGCCACGAAAAACCTGGAAGTCGTTTGGTTTGTCTCTTCTGGGCTCCTGTAGAAACATGGCGGTGCAACATGGTGGATATAAAGACGACAGGTAACGACAGGTAACGACAGGTAACGACAGGTAACGACAGGTAACGGCAACACAACCAGACTTATTTCAGGTGATTAAACGCTAATGAAAACAGAACTGTGGACCTTATCTTACAGTTCTGCCAACAGATCCCATAAATCTTCCACACTTTAAATCACAAGGTCTGGTAACAGTTTTTAATCTGGATCTGTTGGATTGAGGACGTTTAAGGGATGAAGAGGACTTTATGTTTTGGTTCATAGTGAGCAGGAAAAACATCTGGTTAAACATCTGTATTTCACAGTGAGTCTCGTCTTTCCAGAGAGAACGAGGAAGCGGAGATAATGTTTTCCTCGGACTTCTTTGAAATGATAATTCTTCTGCAGAGAGAATCGAGGAGACGGTGAAATGTGAGCCTGATAAGTGTGTGTGTGTGTGTGTGTGGGGGTGTGGGGGGGGGGGGGGTTGACCTGTCTCTGCCACCTTGAAGCCTTCTCACCCAAATGGACCGTCCAAATTGCCGCGGTTGCCTCACCATCAAAGCTCGTACTTGTGGGCTGAACGACATAAACAACAAACAGTTCTCAGTTTTTATCTCGCCGGGTCACGACCGAAGCAGCCGGCCCGTTTGTCCTTCATCCTGGGAGGCCCCTTGATTCGCTATTAAGATTAAGCTAACGCTGTACGCTAACATCAGAGGGAACATTTACCAACACGGAGCCGGACGAGTCCCGTCAGAGCTGGAACGCCACTGATCCACCGCGCTGGGCCGTATCACCGCCGCGCTCTGGAAAATCAAAGGAAAATGTGATTCGGAACATGTGGATCAGTCTGTCCGTAGTGGAATGAAGAGGGAAAAACACGGCGTCCGTCTTCAGGCGGCGAACCGAATGTCGCGGTAATGGCTGCACGAGTCTTTTGATGATAAGTGAATGTGATCGCTGGACTTCAGCATGACGTTCAGCACCAGGTTCAACAGGTTAAATCTACCACCTGTGATTGAATACATGTTTCACAATCATAGCGTCCAAACTGGGGCGAGAGTCAGCGCCCCCCGGTTCCCTCCAGGCTGGACTGAGTCAAAGAGTTCCAGCCTCTCCAGGTCCCGCTCTTGAGTGACGGTCAGATGAGCCTGAGGTGGACAGGTGGATTGGTGCAGTGTCAGCAGCGATGAGGACTCGCTGGACGCTGGGCTGGACTGTTGTGGTTCAGAGGGAGCTGAACCAGTTCCAGCCCTCACCTGTGGTCTGAACTTTGGGTCCTGACCAAGAGAAGAGGATGGTGGGTAGGAGAGGTGAGTTTCCTCTGCATGCTGTCTGGACTCTTAGAGACGGGATGAGGAGCTCTGACCTCCAGAGGGACCCCAGAGGGGAGCCACTGCTCCCGATCTGATCCAGATCCTCCTGACTCCTTTTCCCAACCAGTAGGAGACCCAGGGTCACCCAGACCTGCTGTCTGTATAAACCACATCTGTGACAGCTGGACAGGTGTAGCAACAACGAGTTTGATCTAATGGACATTTTTAATGCTTTTTGGCTCTTTGGGGAAACACTTCAGACCCCACAGAGGCTGGTTGGGACCCTTAGGGCTCAGCGGGGACTTTTCCAGGAACCTGAAAGTCCTCAAGGCCTCCAAATCCATCGCAGCATGAACACGAGTCCCCTGTGGGTCCTTCTCTGTGACCCTGATATGGAAGCGAAGGATAAAAGGTTTACAAAGAGAGAGGAAGTCTTATCTGAGCCGCCGACTTCCTCTCCACAGAGATACGACAGTTTAGCGGCGCCCGTCACACAGCGTCACGTCAGCAGCCCAGAAAATTACCCACAAAGTCCTTTTCAGCAGCAGACAGGAGGGACGAGGTTGACAGGGTTCAGGGCTGGAGGACGAAGAGGAGGAAGAAGAAAACAAACGACGATTTAGGGACTAAATCTTATTCCACCTTTCTGAGTTCACTCTGAATGAACGCCAGGATTCAGCTTCCTGTTCCTGCAGATCAACGCTGTAAATCCTTCACGGGTCATCCGGCTGACGCTCTGATCCAGCTCCTCTTCTTCACGATCAGTTAGAGGAAAATGTTCTTTATGTTCTATTTGGATGTTTTCTTGTCTTGTTCTGATAACATAAGACGGAAACAGGGAATATGTGTTCACACGGGTTGGAAATAAACCTAAAGTGAACTCACTTTATATAGAACTTTATTCTAGGTTTAGATTTACATCAGATCCAATCAATAATGAAATAATACAAACATTCAGTAAAAAAAAAATGAATAAATACTAAAATCATTGATTTTGAGACTGAAACTGAGTGAAAGCGTCTGAAGAGTCTGAAATCAGTCTGACAACAGTGTCACCTGAAAATCACAATGTCTGAATGCTAACATCAGCATGCTAACAGGCTGAACAGCGTTAGTTAGCATGCTAACTTCTACTAATTGGTGGTGAACACACAGCACAGCTGTCAGTGGTTCTGCAGGTATTCGTCATTAAAAGCCATCAGAACGCTCTGATTTGTGATTTGTAATAAATTAAAGTGACTCGACCAAACGTGTTTCTCCTCCGGCCGGACACGAGTCGGCCGATGGGACGTCTCCTCAACCACGGACCAGGCCAGCGCCACAGTCTCCGGCCTGCGATGTGATCTTATAAAGAAGCGTTTTCCAGAGAGGCGGACGTGTCGCTAATTGCCTTTACAGAGTAAAGAAAGCTGCCGCTGGTCACAGGTCAGATCATATACTGCAGTGTTACAGCTCCATGTGGACACATTAACCCAACAGGAACCAGCTCCCCACATTCAGGGCCTGTTTGTCTCGTCTCAGCGCGGCCCAGACCAGCACAGTCGCCTCTTTATCTCAACCCAACTGCATTTTAGACAAGAGCTGTTTTTTATCGGCCTCATAATTCAACCTTTACAACATGCAAACATACCAACAGTTTCTGCCTCCTGGCCGCAGGAGTCCTGCTGACTAATTGAATGAATTGTGGCCATTTAAGTATCTTTATCTGCTACCAGCCGTCATTTACTGGCAGCTGGAATTAAAAGCACTTTTTCTTTAACTCTGTAAAAAAGACTTCTCATTATTCACTCTTTAAACCACATAATTAATAATAACTAATAACACTTAATTACATCTTCAATAAGTAAAAGGTTCAGTTGGAGTAAACTTTAAAGCATGTGGAAATAAAACAAACGATTCCACTGCAGTGGATTGATTCATGATTTAAGCTTCAGGCTGATTTATTTATTCTGACATGTGATTTTATTTCCCTCACAGCTGAAGATTTTCCACATTTAGAGGCTGAAAAATCTTTAAGATTAACTGTCTGAGAGAGAAGGATATATTTTTGTCACCTCCTGCAGTGAAGGAGCGAGTGTTGGCGATGAGGAGAAGCCGATTCAGTCAAAACACGTTGAGAGAATCGAGCAGAGACTTAAAACACCAACATGACTCCGACAACACAGCTGCCAGTTTGTCTGCAGTGCTGCTACTGCAACACACACTGCAACACACAGCAGCTCACTGCAACACACACTGCTGCTACTGCAACACACACAGCAGCTCACTGCCACATACACACACAGCAGCTCACTGCAACACACACTGCAGCACAATTCTGCAGCTCCCAGCACTACTGCACACTGCTTATAGAGGGTCAATCTTTGCCAGTGGTGGAAAGTAATTAAAGACATTTACACAAATACTTCAATACACTTCTTCATACTGCTGTACTACATTTCTGAGGCAAATATTGTAGTTTCTACTCCACTGCATTTGCAGTACCTGACAGGTATAATTGTTACTTTTTACATATTTAATATGATTACAAAACATAATTTGTTATTGTTAATTGTTACTTTCTTGATTAAGTTACATCTTCTTCAGTTAAAGTGCAGTACAGGACTTTTACAGGTAATGAAGTATTTTTATTGATCTTCATTTATTGATGCTTTCTAACACACTGACTGATGAATGACTAACAGGTCACTGGTTGTACTTTTACAGCTGGGTCACATTTCTGACACTGCAACCACAACTTATACTAATACTTATACCTAATGATCATCATCATCATGGTCATAACGCGTGCCAGTGCGTGATCTGTGAGTGTCTGGCGGATGGGAGGGAGTTTTCGGGTGAACCTGGAGGGCTGGTCTCTCTGTCAGAGAGAAAGCGGGGTTACATCACCGCCCTGCTGGATATTTGGTTGCAGTCGGAGGCGCCTTCAGTTTGGCTGCAGGAGGACCAGAGGCAGCAGCAGCAGCCGGTGCGCCAACATGCGGACTGCAGCGACCTGCGCGGTGCTGAGCTGTCTCACCGTCTCTTCCCCAGTAGAGACCCGGGTCACGGACTGTGAAATCCCTCTCCTGGCACCTCTCGCTGTCTAATCAGCCAGCAGTCGGTCTGAAAGTTGCAGAGAAGTTGTGGAGCGCGCCGCGCCGCGCTTCTCTCCCGGTGTGAGCGGTGCGTCTGCCGCGCGCTCTGCGCTCGGACCTGGATCTCTTCCCTCCTCACAGACTCCTCCGGGGCGCTTCTCACTGTGAATACTGTGACTGTGTCTCACCTGGACCCGCACTGAGGAGATGGATAACTCCTCTTATGTCTTGGCTGTGTTTATGCTCGTACTCTCTCTGGGCTTCAGGATAGAGGAGGGCATGTGCCAACACTACTATCTCCTCCGTCCCATTCCCAGTGACACTCTGCCCATAGTGGACCTAAAGGAGGACCCGGACCCGGTGCTGGACCCTAGGGAGAAGGACCTGAACGAGACGGAGCTCCGGAGCACTCTGGGCAGCCACTTCGACCCGCACTTCATGTCCGTTTCCCCGCCGGAGGACAAGTACGCGGGGAACGAGGACCTGAACGAGGCGGACCTGCGGCAGAAGCTCTCCGGAGCTATGCCCAAAGAGATCCGGGCCATGGAGTTCGAGGTCCAGCACGGCAAGAAGCAGAAGCCGAGTAAAAAACTCCGGAGAAGGCTGCAACTGTGGCTGTGGTCTTACGCCTTCTGCCCGGTTGTTTACGCATGGAACGACCTGGGCAGCAGATTCTGGCCGCGCTACGTGAAGGTGGGGAGCTGCTACAATAAGCGGTCTTGTTCGGTCCCTGAAGGGATGGTCTGCAAACCTGCCAAATCGACTCATTTTACGATCCTGCGATGGCGCTGCCTGCAGAAAAAGGGGGGTCTGAAATGCGCCTGGATACCTGTTCAGTACCCCATTATATCAGAGTGCAAATGTTCCTGCCAGACCTGAAGCGACTGTCTGCTGCTGCGATTATTGGAAGACTTTTCTCCAGCAGCAGCAAAACGTCCCGATATTTAACCCGGAGCGGGTCCTAAAGACCTGCTTTCTGCAGCAAAGTGAAGAAATTTACATTTGATGAGTAGAAATCTCTTTATTCCAAACTGAATCAGCTTTTTAAATCTTGTCTTCGAGAATATTTCTGTTTGTCAGCAGAGACGCTGATCTCAGACCAGAAGATGAACATGAGCAGATTGTCCTGGATGTATATTTGATGTACATGTTTTTATTTTATTTTATGACAGAACTTTGTATAAAAAGGAAGGTCAGTATTATTAATATAATCAAATCTACTGTATTTGTTCAATGTATCTTGATTGTATCTGTTTCTATTTATAAAGGAGAATCAAAACGTGACTGAAAGACGTTTGAAGCTGTTTTCTGGGAGGAAAATGAACCACGAAGAGTTCAGATGTTCAGAAACTGATCTGTTCCACTGACTGACAGCACAAATGTGACACAGATGATGGTGCGAGTTCATAATACAGACTGAACACGAGGATTCAAACTGTCTGTTTGAATCTTCATCAGTACGTCTCGTCTTCAGATGCTGTCAAATAAAAAGCGAGCACGTGAGTGAGGCTTCATTTATTCTTACGAAGAAATATTTATTGATAAAGTGCTTCAGAACCAGTGATGGAGGAAGTATTCAGATCCTTTGCTACAGTAAAAGTACTAATACCACACTGTACAAATACTCTGGTACAAGTAAAAGTCCTGCATTACTTCAGTAAAAGCATGTAAGTATAATCAGGAGAATGTACTTGAAGTATTAAAGTACAAGTACTCAGTGCAGTAAAATGTCCCTGTGACTGTTCTGTCTGATCTCATCAGATTATTGTGACTCAGTCGTTCAGGTCAAACCAGGATTTTACTGTTGGAGCTGGTTGAGGCTCATTTTCAGCTGTTTTGTATCAGACTGCAACTAATGATTCTTTTCATTCTGGATCAATCTGCTGATTATTTCCTCCATTAATCGATCGATCATTTGGTTTGGAAACATTGTGAACAATAGTGAGAAATGTGGTGACGATGAGGCCAAAGTGACGCCTTCACAGTGTTTGTTTAGTCCAAAGCTCAACATTTCTACAAACACATTCAGATCATTCAGAGGAAAAGCAGCAAATCAAACATCTGAGAAGCTGAAGCATCAAATGTTTTTACAGGAAAAGTCACTGAAACCATCATCACAACAGACGATCAATCATTTTCTGTCAGTCCACTAATTGATTAATCAACTAATTGTTTCATCTTTACTTGTATAAACTGTTGGGTCGATTAATTTATAGCAAAACTCCAGATTATAAAAACTCTTAATTTGTTTGTGTGTAAAAAGAGAAGAAAATACTCAAGTACCTCAAATTTATACTTCAGTACAGTACTTGTGTAAATGTACTCAGTTTCATTCCAGCAGTGTTCACACAGCAGGAGAACAGAGACATGAAACACAGACGAGTGAAAGGACCTGCAGGTGATTTCAGGCGACAGGAAATCTGTTTCACAGCGACTACGAACTGGATTCTGAAGTTCTGAGATCCTTCAAAGTAAACCTACTGATACCACAGCGTAAAAATACCCTCATACACTAAATATACCCAGCTGAAGTAAAAGTATTATTAGCAAAATGTACATAAAGTTTGAAAAGTACTTGTTTTCTCCTGTGCCTGATCTGATTCTATGTGACATTATTAGATTGTTAATACTGAAGCTTCACTGTTGGAGCTGCTGCAGGTGGAGCTACTTTCCACTACGTCATGTACAGTTAGCTAGTTTAATGGGGCCCAACTTCAGGGTCGGGCCCCTTCAAAGGGTCAGCACATCAATCTGAGGGGTCATCAGATGATTAATGGGAGAAAAAGTTCTGATACACAAAAAAACTCAGCTATTACTCAAAACTGATTCAGAATCAGGAGGCTTTATCAGCGTGTAATCTCAGCTCACCGTTTGAAGCCTCGTGATTGGACTGTTCTTGCCAGAATGCACCTTGGGAGACGTAGTCGACGTCTCTCCTCCAGTCAGTTTTTACCTTTTTGACCTTTTGCCAGAACCAGCTCAGCTGTTCAGTCCATCACAGACCTGGAGAGAAAGAACATTTAACGTGCCGATGAGGAAGTTAATTCACCTGTCGGCAGGTGTGTGTGAAATAAAGCCACAGTTCACACACACACACACACACACCTGCTGCAGAACACGCACTGCTTCACGCCGTGTGCAGACAGGTGGAGGGCTCTGTCAGTCACACTCACTGCTGCAGTTCAAACTTCATTCGACACTGAAGACGTGTGCAAAGTTACACCCCCTCCGCTCTAAGACGCCGTTTGATGGACGTCACATGATCACCTGCAAACACTTGAATTGAACCAGGAAAGTTTAGAAAGCAGACGAATATTCAGAAAACCAAACAAAGACTTTTCAGCTGACTCGTCCTGTGATTTAAAGGTATGTGAAGGATTTCAGCGACGTGAAGCCTCCGTCACGTCCTTGACTCTGCGTCGGCCTGTTAGACCCACAGAACAAAAGTTACCAGCAGAGTTTCTATCAACATCATTCATATGAACGGAGGCAGCAGTCACTCCCTGAGCTGAACGTTTAATGTGGCGGTTTGACGAGGAAGAGGAGGAGGAGGAGGCGGCGTTCAGGTGTCTTTCACCACACAACCCTGAGTACCAACAAATAACGGCCAGAAAGCTCAATATTTGAAGTTGACCACAGTATTGTGCTCAACCCCCCTCCAACACACACCTGCAGGATTTGTGAGTCGTGAAGTTTTTCCCTGTGTGTTGAATTTCTGCAGAAACAAAGTGGCTAAACTCTGCGTGACGTGAGTGTGTTGGGCGTCTCTGATGAAGCTGCAGAGGATGAGGAGCTGAAGCTGCAGGTTCAGTCTCGTGATGTGGGCAGATGGGTGGAGGGCAGGCGCTGTGAGGTGGACGATTCAAACACACTCTTATCGCTTCAGAGTGGGCAGGTATTCAGGTCGAGGTCAAGTCCAGCTTTGATGGTGTGTGTGTGTGAGACTGGTGGCTGGCACCTGATTGAACTTCTTACCCCCCGCTGCATACTTGCACCCAGCAGGTCTGCTGTGTTGCTTGACTCAGGCAGTAAATCCACTGTGGTGAAGAAGCATCATGAGCAGGTAAAAGAGGCTGATTTCAGAGCAGGGATCTTTAAACAATGAGCGCCTGAACGACGAACCTTTTAAAAAAATCAGCAGCAGATTCTTCATCGCTCCTGAAGACCGACAGCGGGATTCAGAGAGGAGACGACGGGACGACGCCGCTGAAGGAAGCAGTCGGTCGTCAGGAAGACACCATCAACACCTCCGTATGAACAAGTCCTGCTGTCTCTGACACAAACGTCTGCGGTCGCGCTGTAATGATAAAATGCAATAAATTTCATTAAAAAAACAAAGCTGCAGTGTGTTGACATAGATTACAGTCTGATAATTACTGTTCATTAAGTCTAAATGTCTTCACAATAAAATATTCACTGGTACGGTGGAAGAAGACACTGAGCATCTATCAAACACATTTCTCATTATTTGTACTTGTTGTCATTTGTCAGATCATCCTTCAGTGTTTTCACCATGAACACAACATTCATGTGACTTTTCATTACGATCAGGATGAAACACTTTCAGAGAAAACTTTCATAAAAGTCATAAAAGTTAACCCTGCTGGTTCCCTCATTGTTCCGTGTACTTCTTCCTTTGTACTTAAAGTTCTTGTAAGTACTTCATTGGTACCTATTATGCAGCGGTTCATCACAAATTCAGATGATTGGTGCAAAGAAACAAAGTACATTAAGTACTTTACTTGAGTATTTCCCTTTAATGTTACTTAATATTGTACTTTCTGCTTCACTAAATCTATCTGACAGTTTACTCAGTTCATTAAATCGTTGCCGGCTGTCATCGGAAGTGAAGACTTGCTGTCTGAGTCGTGGTAACGCTCAGATAGACGTACACGTACATCAGGGATGGAGCTGTGAAAACAACCCGTGGACGGGCTCTCACAGGTCGGACGAGTGGGAGAAGTCGGATGTCACACCGAGACGTTTCGAGGTTTTCACTTTAGTGCGAGGAGACAGCCGGCATCTGCAGCCGCCCGCCGCCGCCGCCAGGATCCACCCACCCACACACGCACACCTCAGCTGTCTGTGGAGCTTTCCCTAAAAACATGCAGCGTTGTTTCACGTCCTCCATCTCTCTTCATTCATCTGAATCCTGCTGGAGGCTCGACGGAGCCCAGAAGTGCCCAGAGATGTCAGCAGAGGCCCCCAGAAGCGGCGGGTCAGAGCCGGGAGGCTGCCGCCTCTTTACCAAAGCCTGACCTGCCTCCTGTACTGCGCACATGAAACCGCTTCAATCTACGCTGCACAAAAATAAAACTGAAGCACAGCTGCAAACCTCAAGACGAGAAGGGACAGAATCAAAATAAAAACATCACATTTAAAAAAATCAGATGCACATTTACTCAAGTACTTTACACTTCAGAACAATTTTGAGGTACTTCACTTGAGTATTTCTATTTTCTTTTCATACTTTTACTGCACTACATGTCAGAGGGAACACAACAAACACATTCACAAGCGAGCAGCAGCATGAAGTCATTAAAAAGAGCTCCCTCGTTACCAGCTGCAGCTTTAAAGTGACGAACACATGAATGTCGTGCTGTGTGATGATCTTTATATTTAGAACCTTTTTGCAAATTCTCAATTAAGTTTGTAATAAAATGTAGAACATTAATGCACAAAATATAAAAAGGTACAAAGGAAACATTTCCAACTGTAGTTGCAACAGAGCTACATTCGAGCTCCAGCAGCCTCCTGCAGGATCCACTGCTGCTCAGTGTTCCTCACGTCATATCATCCACCGTTAGAAAGCCAACATTCACAAGACTCGACTGATTGAAACCATTTCAGGATACAATCAAACCAGGAGGAACAAACGAACAACCCAATAAAATTGATGCAACATTGAGGCAACTCACCGTTGACGTCTCTCAGTGATCCTCATCAAATCCAGGATCCAGCTCCAGTCCAGGTCCTTCTGGTTCCGTATCGAGCTTGAAAGGAGACTGTGAAACTTTGGACTGTATCCCTTTGGACTTTGGACTTCACCTTTAAAAAGCAGCTCAGCACCTGTTCAGACTGTAATTTTCACTGACTCATTATAATTTATGTCTATTTTATGGTTTTATTCTTCCGTCTGCATTCATGTCGCTTGCTTTATTTCTTTTTTGAAGCACTTTGTGATGCTCTGCTTGTCAAAGGTGACTCAAAAGTTACTGACCTACCTACCATAACGACACACATGAAGGAGTAACAAGCAAGCATCGCAGCTCATGTTGTCCATAAGGATCAGGGCTATTGATCCGCTGATTGACAGCGAGACAGGCCGATCGGTTTGTGGACGCCTCACCTCTGGGACTGATGGGGTTAACAGGCTGCAGGTCTGTGCTGACAGGCAGTGCTGTTGGTACAGCAGCAGATTGATGACAGTCTGCTGTGTCTGAACCAACACGGAGACTCAGACCCAGACAGACTCTCACACACTGCTGTTAGGTAATCCAGGCTGCCATCACTGTGTGTGTGTGTGCTCTCGCAGTGTGGTGGTATGTAACTAAGTACATTTACTCGAGTACTGTACTTACTACTTAGTGTGTGCACAGGGCCAACAGCCACTAGGGGCAGTGTTGTGCCACTGTCTGTCAGTCACCATCAAAATGAAGTGTGATATCTTGAAGGTGCTTAAATGTTCAAAACACAGCACCTGCAGCACCTATATTCACCCTCTGTCTGAAACGCTCCTGTTTCTTTGAGGCCCCCCTTCCGACAAGCCCACTCTGCTCTGATTGGTCAGCTCCCACTGCAGCTCACAGCTCTGCCATGTTTTTAGCCTCCAAGTTTCGCTGCACTTTTTCTACTGTGAATATCACCATAACAACCTTCTCTAAACCAAAACCTTCACCACCACACATGTTCGACCATGGCTGTGTATCAGCCTCAGCCTCACTGCTCAGCAGGCTGCTAACGTTATAGCTAACGGTCTTTTTACAGTCTCAGCAAGCTAGCTGCTGGGTGCTAATCAAAGTTACACAACGTTATTAAGCAAATGAATCCTTGAGGTTTGACATTTCACACTGTCCGGTATAGAAGCAAGACACACACACATCCCAATGGGCATCCATGTAACAACAAAGCTAACGCTACCTGAGCTAGCGCTGCAGTAACATTGTAGTCTTTCACAAAAAGCTACATGAAAAAACAGCATCCTGGAATCGAAACCAACATTTGAATTTGGTGAGTTGGATTTGAAACCACCAAAGAGGCAGCAGGTGGAAAACTGCACGTGGAGCCACAATATTTTCACATCTGACGGCTGAATTAAAGGTTAAGTTGGATCAAACCAGAGCTGATGATTGAAAGACGAACAAAGTTTTGGAGAGTTTAATTTTGTTTCTGTCAAGTTTGAAAAAACAATGTTTTATGGTGAGCTGCAATGTAAAAATCCTGTTTTTGTAAATGGAGTCTGGTGGTTTTGAGGAGAGTGAAATAACAGCTGTTTCTGGTCGTTCCCAGCCCAGCAGCATCGTTAATGGTGTGAAACGATGGCAGTTTGGTTAAGTTTAGGGAACGTCAAGGTTCTAGTAGATGTTTTGCCTTTCATCCAAGGGGCTTCTTCAGCATCTTCTAGTAAGAGGTTAAAGCCTGGGACTCCCACCAGTCAGTCAGACCTGAAGAAGATTCTTGGATGAGAGGACAAATGTCCTCTTGAACCTCAAACATGTCCAGCTGCCTTTTTAAGCACTTCGAAGTACCATGACCTTGATGCATGAGAATCTTCATCACAACATGAAGTACAAGTACCTCTAATTTGTACATCAGTGCAGTACTTGAGTAAATGGACATGCATTACACTACTGACTATATCTGAGTTGAATATGAGTCTTACATAAGTCTCCAGTGCAAAAGTTGAAACTGCTAAAATTACCACAAACTGAGACTGTGACACCTGCAAGTGTGTGTGTGTGTGTGTGTGTGTGAGTGTGGTCATGTATTACTCATGTTGTGGGGACATAAATCTGTTTACACAGTAAAATTGTGGGGACTCGCCTTCCTCGTGGGGACAAAACACAAGACGACATAATTTAAGTCACTAAATTTTAGGGTGAGGACTTGGGTTAAGGTTTGGGTAGGGGTTAGGATTAGGTTAAGGTTATGGTTAGGGCAAGGTAAGGTTTAGGGTTTAGGTTTAGGGTCGGGTTATGGTTAGGTTTAGGTTAGGGCTAGAGTTAGGGCTGGGTAAGCAGTGGTTATGGTTAGGGTAAGTCTCCAGGAAATGAATGTAAGTCTATGTAATGTCCCCAAAATGATGGAAACACGACTACGTGTGTGTGCGTGTGTGTGTGTGTGTGTGGTTACACTGCTCCACACTGTTCAGACTGTTTATACATACCAGTGTGCTGTGAGGGCCCCTCTGTCACAGCCTGTTTACTCAGACTTATTTTGGGAAAATTCCACCTCTCTGCACGACTCTGGCCATAAATCACTGAGTCTGCAGCTTTGTGGGATGATAGTTTCTGTCACTCACACACGATGTGTGTCTCTGATGGTGTAACTAAGTACAGTTACTCAACTGGCCTTTTCCTTCATGGAATTTTAGTTTTTAATTTCACTACATTTATCTCACAGCTACATTTACAGGAAACAGTTCTGATAACAATGAGAACTGTGACAGTCATAATGACGATGAAGATGACAATAACAGTAACTCATCTCTTCCTTCAGTCATTAATGGAACAAGATGTCGACACGTCAGGCTGCACTCGATAGTTTTAGATGAAACACTGTGTTGTTTTTTTGTTTGTTATAATGAAGCCAGATTTATCAATCATTTATTAATCCATTCACTCAGTGTATTTATCCGCTCACTTGAATTATTTCTGTTTGTTCTGTTCATTAATCCATTAATTCACACAATTAATCTGCTTCCTCCATTTGTTAATTTGTTCGCTTGCTTCATTAATCCGTCTCCTCACTTGATTTATTCATCTGTTTGGTTCATTAATCTTTTCAATCACATGGATTATTCACCTGTTTGCACCGTTTGTTAATGTGTTCACTTGGTTTATTAATCTCAGTTTGTCCATCAACAAAATCAGCAAACAGGATTAAGTATGAAACTGAAGCCAGGAGCTTGATTTACTGTCCAATGGGGACATCTGCTGGTGAAGATGTGAACAGCAGCCACAGCGCAAAACATGACGAGAATCCACACGGGACGTTTTCATCGTTTATGTACTTATGGGTTTTTTCTAATACCTTCAAAATGGCAGAGAGGCACACAGGCTACAAGTATCTGAAGCTAGTAAGCCAATATGAGCACCAGATAGAGATCAGATATCACATGAAAAAAAAAATATTTACAAATATAAATTAACACATATTTCAAATCCAAAGACACTGTGACGGCAAATGTATTAAAATGGTATAAAATTGGCAAATATAAGTGATGATGGAATGTCTCTTCTGAGATGAGAAGAAATCAGCTTACATTTATACTGTGCGTAGTGCAAGGAATACTGTCAATAATTAAAATCAAAAACAAGATAATTCACATTCTTAACACCTTTGGTCCAAAGACAAATGAAAGATGTTTACAAAAACCCAGAGTGGATTCGTGTATGGATGAAAACTTACTGGTCACAGAAAGACTTCACTTCTTTTTTTAGTTTTTTGAATTTTTCTTTTAAACATGCTGCCCTGGATAAAGCCATATATTTAGTCTGGATACAGGTCCAACAAGCACAAGAAGTCCTACTCAAGCTAATCATCACAAGCAGCTGAGGCGTGGCAGTGGGCTCGATAGCCTCTGGAAGAACCTGAGGCACTGGAGAGGTGGTGTTATACATCCATCTGTAGTTATTAAAGCCCATTTTTACACCTGCTAATAAAACACAATCTGTAAACTGAGAGAAGCAGCTAATGGTGCTCAAGATTCATCAACTGATTCATCACCTGATTTGATCAAGAGGACTTTCAACTGCAGCTGACAGTCTTCATCACTGGATGGAGCAGTTACATGATAGCAGGTTATACAATCACCTGTTATCACATGACCAAAATTTCCATATAGAAAGCTCCATTCATGCGAGGACAACACTGTGCTGGTGAAGCTCTGGAAAAAGAGCTTGGAAATTGTCAATGTACTGAAGCGTGAAACTTCAACACACTGACTTCAAACCAAACTCCATTCAAAAAGTTACAATTTATACCCACCCAACGATCCTCAGTGAGGCCTGCAGAGGGGGTGTGCCATGTCATATCATTCACTACAATATTTTCAATATGATAAAAATTTCGCAGCACGCAGCAACAAGCATGGCTGAAAGCTGACTTAGCATTGCTACAGCTCCGTAGCTGGAGGAGAGGAGTTAGTTCAACAAACAGGAGCGACTAAAGTCATGTGGAGGTGGTCTGGGTACAAAAGATCAGGCATCTGTTGCTCCAGCTATACGCAAGTTCTCACTCACGATAGGCTGCAGGCGCCACATTAAATGACACAATGTTTGGTTGCACCGCGGAGACGAAAGGCTCACCTGAACTAATCTGGCCCAAACTCACCAACATATTGTCGCAGAAAATAACTGTGTTCAATCAGTGAAAAGCACAGTTCTTAATGTGCTGTTTATGACCATGTTGTCCGTTCGTCTTTCACACTTTGGTATGCAATAGCGAAGAGGCTAACTGCTAAAAATAGCTAACATTAATCACCAAACAACAACAAAAAGGTGCTAAGATGAGGATGCAGCATCAAGATTAGGCGACAAGCAAACAACCTTGATCTACAGGAAGTTCAATAACAACAACAGTGACATCGAGTGGTGAAACCAATAAACTACAACATGGGCTAATATAATGGTACGCTATCGTTGGACAGATGACATAATGTTATAACAAACACATAATGATGCTGACACTAACAAACTGTTATAAATTAGTAGCTGTTAATTAGAAAGTTATCTAACTCTATATACCAACACTACAGCACCGTAAACTGCTACAGGTGTAGTCTGTGTACCGTTACGGTTTGTGCACTGTTACAGGAGTATACTGTATACTGTTACAGGAGTAGTTTGTAGCTGGTATAATTCTCTCCTCCTCATCCTCCCAGTTATCCCCCCTTTCAGAACGATGCTTCATGCCAACCACTATTTTACGGAGGACTTTGCACAAACTCGGTGTAAGACTGAAGTTGTAACTCATGTCTATGTTGGAACTATTTCAGCTGATGCAACCTTTAAAATGTTAGTAATATGTAAACAGTCCTTAGGTAGACATTATCTTCAAACTAGGCTACGTTTGAATTTACGTATAGCTGGCGCAGCCTTTTGCACATGTACAACGAACCATGGTGGCATCTAAGAAGTGCCAGAGGACTGTAACCGAAACTTATTTCACCACCTCGAGGTGAAGCACCCGATCGAGTACGAGGAGAGCCAAAGATCCTGTGAGGAGAGTGGCTGTGAGATCTAAACCAAGCAGACAAACTACATCAGCTCAGCATGGCTGAATCTTTGGCAAGCTGCGCTCCACGTTTTGTCATATTGCCAAGAATAGTATTATCACAGAATTACCCTGATTGTAAGCCCCTGATCAGTGGTTTTCCTTCATTTTAACAGCACCACCACAAACAAAAATCCACTGACCTCCATTGTATTGAAGTGGACGTTGCAAAGATCTCCGACACTGACCGGATCTGCATGTCTAGACACCACTAAGAGAAAGTGAATCTGGCTGAAGCACTCTGACCTCCGCGCCCAGACGTTAACTACATCAGGTGGATGCAGGGCGATGGATGGATGGATGGACAAACTGTACTTCCAGGACTTCATTTTCGCTTCTCCAGACACAGACTGCATTTGAATATCAGGTGTAAACAGGGTCTAACATCAGGGCTCCTACACTGTTTCAACAAACACTTGACCAAAGGAAATTCTTCTTCAGTTTGATGTCTCCACTGTGTCTTTGTCCTCTACGTCTTATGTAACATCGCTGGATGACTGAAACCACAGAAGCTGTGGTTCGGACGACATGGTAAGTCTCCCAAACTTGTTGTGCATTTCTAAGCATATAAAGAGCTGAGAATGAGTCTCTGTAGATAAACATCCAGAGTGGTGCAGGAACCCTGAGAGCTGTCATGGGAAGAGTTGTCAGACAGTTCGGTCCAGCTCAGCTCTGCAGACTGAGGCATCGTCACAGACGTCCTTCAGTGATTCCGTGAGTTGAAGAATCCCACGCTGGTCGGCGACTCCTTCACCGTCACCGTGATGAAGTTGGCCGTGACGTCGGTGACGAACACGTGTTCCAGGAGGCTCCGGGCTGGCCGCCAGTCCGTTTCCGTGTCAGACTCTGTGGCGTCATTTCCGAGGCTGGGCCTGCTGTTGTTTGGATACAGGGAGGCGTCGTGCTCCGATTCGCTGCTGCTGGTCTCGTCCGAGTCGCCGGTGCTGAGCTCGTTCAGACTCCGGTTCTGAGAGCTGAGCCCGTGTTTCCTCTCCTCGTGCCTCCCGCTGCCGTTCCCTCGGCCCGAGCCGCTTCCTGTCAGCTTCTTAGCGTCCGCTAACATCTCCTTCCCCCTGTCGTCTCTGAGCCTCCCCTGGTCTGCACCGCCGCCTGCTGCCAGACCAGCGCGCTGCCCACCGGCGGATGTTAGAGTGTCTTTCATACTACCTACTCCTCCCTTCACAACGATGCTGCCGCCACTCCTCAAGCTAGACCTGGACGCTGCAGCTCCGGCGCCGCTTGTGTTGTTTCCCTGATGGCTGCTGCCAGCTGGCGGCTTGCTGACGCTCTGCAGGTTGAGGGCTCGGAGGCTGAGCGCCTGGTTGGCTCGGTCTCGAGGCGTCGGCGAGGACGACGGTTTGGAGAGGATGGAGTTCTGCTGCTTGTGTTGAACCAACCCGGTCTGACCTTCCTGCCTCCTCTGGCCCAGCGGCGAGCGCTGGACTGTCTGGCCTCCTCCGAAGCTGCTGTGCAAACCCACCGACCCCGAACCTCCACCTTGTTTCAGCTGAGACATCTTAAACCCGTCACCTCGGCTGCAGCCTGTTTCTGAGATGGAACGCTTCAGCTCCGACAGAGAGTTCTTACTTTGAGGGGACGGACTGGTTTTGTTGTAGGAGGAGCCGGAGGACGGAGACATGGAGCGACTGGTCCAAATGCAGCTGAGGGATCCGGATTTAGAGGCGGCAGTCTGGGAGAAGGAGCTGGCGGAGGTCTGGGAGGCGGAGGCAGCCTCATCTCTGGAGCTCCTGCTCAGCCCTGTGTAGGTGAAGCTGGCCGGCTGCAGAGGTTTCTTCACCCCAGGTCGAGGCTCCTCCCTGGGCGATCTGAGCACCTGGTGGTGGCGTGGAGGAGGGGGAGGGGGAGGAGGAGGAGGCGGTCTGCTCTTCGCTTGTCTTAAAGCCCTCAGATCAGGGTGGAGTGGCTTCCTCCCACGCTTATTCTTGCGGGGAGGATCTGGTTTGGCCAGCACGATCTGTGGCCTCTTCTGGGGGACAGGATGGACGCGAGGGCTGGGCTTCGCCTTCTTTGTGTGATCTTCATCCTCTGAGGAAGAGGAGCAAGCGGATGACGAAAGGCCAGAGGAAGAGGAGGACGAGGAGCGGCTGTCTTTCGCAGCAGCTGGTTCGGGTGGCTAAAAAGATAAACAATAACATGGTTTCAGGCTGCGGCACTTCAAGCGGCTTCAGCACAGATGAAACGCTGCAGCAGAGAAGAATTACCAGAATCTTCCGCGGACGTCCTCTCGGCCTCTTTCCTTTCTTCTGGAACAGAAGCTCCCTCTCTTGTTCTCTAAAAAATATCAACAGTCTTTCACATAAAACATGCAGATGTTGTCCCGTGTTGCTCTGCAGACATTTCAAAAGAAATAGGTGGATAAGTGGCGGTCTTTCCTTTGCATCCACACAGTCTGGCTCTGAATGTAACACATTTTCCTGCTAAATCATCCTGTTGCTTCAGTTTATTTTCAGGCTTTAAGCTCGTAACTGAAGATAGAAAGTTCTGGAAACTTTCCAGTGAGTGGACGTCATGACTTTCATGTTAAACTAAAACTGTTCTTCATTCGACATTTACATGCACAGTTGTTACTATAAACACCTAATGTGATTAACAACTAGTCAGATAACTTTTTAAAAAGAAATGCAATTTTTGTTTCTTAAATCACTTTCACCTTTCTCAACATTGGTTTCTTCTCACCAGGTTATCTTTTTGCTTCTATATGAAAACATCCCATAGAGATAATGGGATTATGTGTCTGTTTCCACTAACAAACTATGACCACATCGAAACCAACACACACCTCTTGTGAAATGCTGCCAGAAGCCTCGGGTCCAAAATATTTTCCTCTGGCTCCCAGCTGTTGTGCCTGAAAACATCAGAAAACTGCTTCAACAGAACATATTTAGAAAAATCAGGTCAAGCTTAAATTAAAGGATTTGGGTCATTTATTTTCTCTTTATTTTATAGTTTTAGTGGCTCCGCTTCAGTTTGGGTCCTGGGTGACAACTTAAAACAGCAGCAATTGATTTTTGTGGCCATTTGGGGGCAGCACAACAAGCTGAGACCACAACACAGTTTATAATTTCATATAGCTCATACACAAATCCAGCAGACTCAGAGCAACATGATCACTCCGCTGCAGTCAATTAATGTCCACCTGATGAATCTAAGGACAACAATCACTCTCTTTTATCTCCAGAAACTTTAGCTGCTAAATGCTCCACTATGTTCACCAGCTGGTCTGCTTAGCAGGTCGTGTTTGGAGGCTTGTTTGATAAACGGCAGCCTGCTGCTGCTGGACGCAGCACTGAGCATCCGTGGGCCAGAAAACCAAAATAATAATGATCCAACAACAACTAAAGAGCTTTGAAGAGCTGAGGGGTGCTACGAGGGCCACTTTTCACACGTCACACAGTCATTTAATCCGTTTTAATGTGAAAAACATGAAATAATGCAGCTTTAAAATGAAGTTCAGTGGGTTTGAACAATGCTTGGTGTAGCAACATACATTAGGTTGATAAACACATTAAATTTACAACAGAGATTAAACAACAGACATTTATTCTACAACTATTCTGACAATCTAATAATAATTTTCGTATTTTTTAAGCAAAACTCTCGAACTCAGGTTCCTTATGAGGATTTTATTTAACTGTAAACTGAACATTGGAGAGTTTTCGGTTGTTGGTCAGACAAAAGGAGACATTTGAAAACACAACTTTACTCTCTGAGGCTTTGTGATGGGCTATTTTATTATTAGATTGACTGGAATGTTAAAGGCTAAATAATTAACTGGAAACAGTCATAACTGCAGGCCTAATTTACAACATACAAGGTAGAGACTGGACTACAGAAAGTCACCTGTGCAGCACGAGTCCAGTAACACTGAACACTGTCCAGCTGCACACATGAAGGATATTTGCTGTCAAACTGGCCTGTGACCAGAACAACTGCACGGCTGATGTTAATATGTAAGCCTTTTGACGAGGTGCATGAAAATAACTCGAAAGTTGTGTTATGTTCCGGTTGTGGTTCAGTTTTCATGGATGCAGGTGATCCAGAGGAGCCTGCAGCTTGACTGATGTTCGCATTAGCATCAGCTGCTTGGCGTGAAAACGGAACAGAAAAGCCGAAAAATGAGAGCAGAAATGGCTGCTGCGGCTCCGTGAAGCCACCGACTGTTTATCCGTCAGTGTGTTGAAGGGAAGTCTGCTGTTTTTTACGCCTCCAGAGAGATAAAACCCGACCGTAAACACCGCGGCACTACCAGGCATTGTTTGGTGCCATTTTTCAGTGTGTTAGCGACTGTATGTGTCGTTAGCCGCGGCGGCTAGCGCAAGACGCTAGCTAGCTACTTACTTGGACGACCACCCTCTCCACTTCACCAAATACTCAAACTTGCCCTGTGAAAGAGGACAGAAAATGTCAGAAGACACAAGGAAACGAGTCCAGTGAGAAGACGTGTCCCCGCGGAGCCGTAGCGCTGTTTTCTTACCTTTTTCGGCCGTTTGCTGAGGATGCATTCCGCATCGAATACCTGGCCAACTGTGACCCCCTCCATTACTACAGCAGCTCCGAACGAGCAGGGAGCGCATGTTTGACCCCGCACGGCCACCGTAGCTCCTAATTGATCACATGTATAAATGTTAATGATCCATTAAAATAGCCAGTAATAGACTTCATAATAGGCCTTAAAAATAACAAAATAAAGAGAATTGTACCCCTTATAATAATGATGTTGTACTTAATTGTAACAACATTTTGTTGATTCATGTATTAATATTAATTTGAGTGACAGAGGTAAATATGAATTTCTCTGAACAATAAATACCAGCTGATATTTGGTATTAGAGTCTGTTCGTTTTACTTTCTCCTTCTGCTCCTCTACATTTATCTGACAGCTATAGTTACTAAATACTTTACAGATTTACATCAAAAACATGTGAGGAGTTTGTAAAATACGAGGTTTTGCTATAAATTTAACTCCTCTCCACTTCGAGCTATCACCCCCAGCAGCCCCTCACTGCAGTGAGAGACTGTGAGAACTGTGAACCACTGCACACAGTACTTAACACCTACACCTCTACCTCCACCTGCACCTTCTGTGTACTTAACTTTTAAGTACACACATTCACTTAACTAAGTTATATTCTTTTTTACTATACTGGCACATTCCATTTTCATTGGTCGGTACATTTCACTGTGTATATTTTATTCTGCTTGTATATTTTATTCTGTTGCACATTTCACTTCCATATTTTATTGTTTATTGTTTAGTATATTTTATTGCCTTAGTATATTTTAATTCTGTTATATTTTTAATTGCTTTTTCAAATATTTTTACTGCATGTTTATTTAATTTTATTGTAGTTATCTTAATTTTATTCTTTCTAATCTTCTTATCTTTTTTTACTATCTGTTTCTAACATGGGGGTTGCAATGAAAATTTAATTGACATGTTCAATGACAATAAAGACTCTTGAATCTTGAATCTTGAATCTCCTCAACAGCTTATAGAATTACAGCTGAAATGATCAGTTGATTATTCAATCAGTGGATTGACCGAAACTGAATCATCAGCTGTGGTGATGATGGTTTCAGTGACTTTTCCTGTAAAAACATTTGATGCTTCAGCTTCTCAGATGTTTGATTTGCTGCTTTTCCTTTAAATGACTTGAATGTGTTTGTAGAAATGTTGAGCTTTGGACTGTTGGTTGGATTAAACATTGTGAAGGTGTCACTCATTTCAGAATGAGGATGCAACCAAAAGATCTAACCTGTCAATCAGTGAGCTTTAGAGCAGCTGGTAGGTGGAGGTTGTTAACTTTGAACAGAGAACAGGCTAGCTGCTCCCTCCTTATGCTAAGCTAAGATAACAGGCTGCTGGTTTCATATCAAATGGACACATGTGAGGTATCAATCCTCTCATCTAATTCTCAACAAGAAAGACAATGAGCGTGTTTCCACAAAATGACAAACTGTTGCTTTAATGATGTGTGTTTGTCCTGGTGTGTTTTAAGAGTGTTCACATCTTTTCTATTTACTGAAGCTCAGAGAGTTCAGTATCTTCACCAGGATCAGGTTCATTAGCCATTTTAAAGAGCTGCAGGAGACAAACCAGCCAGAGTTTAGCGGAACCTTTACGCTTGCGTCTACAGGGGAGCTAAATCTGTGTTGCACAAGGGTTATGTGTGTGTCCGCCGTACATGTTTGGTAATGTGTCGCTGTCCAGCGGTGAATGACAGTGGAGCTCATCGTCGAAGGTATAATCATTTTTAAGACAATTTAAATAACTGAAATAAGCCGTGTTTACAGTGAAATTAGCATGCTAGCTGCGGGTAAGATTGCAGAGCAGCCAGTGACTCCTAATGCTGTACCGATAGCTTAGCTCAGACATGTTTAGCAACATGATGACTGTTAGCTCGTTTTGTCAAATGTAACAGCTTGTTCAATCGGCTGCAATGAAACTCTGCTCAAACTTTGTCATTTTGTTCCGATCACAGTTAAGAACTCTATTTCATCGTTAAAATAGGGCATAACCTCGACGAAAGACGCGCACGGACAGAAATGGTGTCAGGTGTGAGTGTTCACAACACTGAACACGATTTCAGTGTCTGCTTTTAAAGGTGATTCCTGTTACTGATTGTGAGACTTTAGAGTGTAAAAGCTGGCAAAGCCGCTGTTTACAGAGTGGATCATAGCCGAACTGAAGAGTGTCTTCCGCGAAAAGTATTTTGTCGTACCATAGCAGGCACGCATGTAAGCAAACAAGGTGACATTAAAGTGTAGCTTTTTTTGAACGGAGTTTGGTGTGATGCTTTCACAGAACATGATTTATTGGTTGGATTGTTTTGGACATAGAAAGTCTTGAAAGTAGACCTGAAATGATAACTGAGAATAAGTTGATTGACAGAAACGTAATCTGCAACAATTGTGTTAATTGATTAATAATTTACTTTTTAAGATAAATACCATTTGCTGGTTCCAGGTTCTGCAATGCAAAAAATTGCTGCTCTTGTTTTAAAGTTGTGACAATCATTTTTCACAGGTTTCTAGTGCTTTAAAGACCAATATGATTGGTGAAAACAGTGATAAGCCCCACCTAGAGCCAAAAATCCAGATTATTTTGAAAATAACCCTTGCAGGTATTTTCTGTGTATTTCTGTGTAAGAGATGAAGTGTGTCAGAGCTGACTGCTGGTGTTTGCATTCCATCCAGGTGCTGACCCAGCTTCAGGTGTGGTCTGCCTGCAGTACCAGCCATGCTGCTCCCCCTCCTGGTGCGTCAGTCCCTCTGCTGCTCTCATATGTTGTTAACACAGTGCGTCCGGACGCGCCCGTGTGGCGCTGCAAGGACGCTGCACTCTCAAGCCCAGCACTTCCTGCAACGCAGGCTTCCCCTGCGCTCCCACACTCAGAGCCGAGGCGCCAAGAGCCGAAACAGGAAGTCCAAGAGCCAGGAAGAGGATTGGAAAACAAGGAATAAGACAGTGCTGACGTATATCACCGCCGCCGGGGTGGGGATGATCGGCCTGTCGTACGCTGCGGTGCCGCTCTACAGGCTCTACTGTCAGGTGAGCGGAGGAAACTTCCTGTTTCTGAGCAGATGTTTTTAATGACCAGCCTGCGGGTGTGACCGGTCTGTGTTCTTTGTCTGTCAGGCATCGGGGCTCGGCGGCACGGCGGTGGCCGGCCATGACACCGATTTGGTGGAGACGATGCAGCCGGTGAAGGAACGCGTCATCAAGGTTACCTTCAACGCAGATCGACACGCCAGCATGCAGTGGAACTTCAGACCCCAGCAGTCAGAGATCTTTGTGAGTCCTGGTTCCTCCTCAGAACTCCTTTAGTCAATTTGCCTCTTCTAAAACCGTTTTCACTAACTTGAAAATTGTCTGAGTGTGATGAACATCACCTGTTCATCAGGTGTGTGTTGGTGAGACATCATCATTAACAGAAAGCTGCCAGAAAAATGAATTTACAGTGCTGAGTGTCAGCAACAACACCAGCAACACCACACCTGTTCTGGTCCTGGTCCTGGTCCTGGTCTGGAACCAGGCCAGATTCATCTTTAACCTCAGATGTTTTCGATGATGATGATGATGATGATGGTGTGTGTGTGTGTGTTGTGCAGGTGGTTCCAGGTGAGACGGCACTGGCTTTCTACAGAGCAAAGAACCCCACAGATAAACCAATCACCGGCATCTCCACCTACAACGTGGTGCCCTTTGAGGCAGGACAGTACTTCAACAAGATCCAGGTAGTCCACGTGGCTCTGAGTCGCAGCTTTCCTCACCTCCTCTGAATCCTTGATGATAAACTAATGCCTCTGTCGTCTGTCTGCAGTGTTTCTGCTTCGAGGAGCAGCGTCTGAACCCTCACGAAGAGGTGGACATGCCCGTCTTCTTCTACATTGACCCAGAGTTCGACGAGGATCCCAGGATGGCCCGAGTGGACACCATCACTCTGTCCTACACTTTCTTTGAGGCGAAGGAGGGTCAGAAACTACCTCTGCCCGGATACAGCTACAACTGATCCATCCACAGCTGCTGCACCGAGAGGATCGTCCAAACACTGGACCAGGAACCTGATTCTGGTTTATGTTTCAGTCCAAGTTGAAATGAAAAGGAATAATCCAAGAATCTCTTCTTCTCTTCTTTGTATGTGCTTCAGCATACAAATGCAGCTTTTGATCATTTGTCTGCAAGACTAAGGAAAAGGTCCGACGTAATTGTTGTTTTTCCAGCATCTCAGAGCATTAAAGCCTCTGTGGGAAAAGAAAAATTCTGAGATTTTAACTCTCGCTTGTAGTAAAGAGGCGAGAGATGTCTGTTACAGGTTTCACCAGCAGGCACCTTATTATTAGACATGATTGAATCTTAAATTACAGTGAAAAATGATGTGTGAGTTAACACCCTGCAGTCCAAACACAGCAGTAACAGGACAGACTCGTGGCAACCTAATGTGACGATAACATACAACATCTTGCATTGTGCTCCGTATTCAGATTTTTTTGTCTTGAAAAGTTGTTTATAGCTTAATTCTTACAATACGTAATAATAATTATAATAGATTACTTTAGTTTCCCAACAGTGGCCCTAATACCCTGTCATATATGGCTCATTCTGGAAAATTCTTTAATGCAGCTTTTCATTCATAAAGTCCTGGAAGAATTTGATTGATCCCAGAAAACTCATGAAACAACTTTTAAGTGTCAGAATCTGTAGTTTGTCTGAAGTTTTTAGGCCTTAAAAGAGATTCTTGGATTCTTTTTCTATGTTTTACTTGCGGATGCTTCTATTTCACTCCACTTGAGGTCGAGGTGACGAGGCAACGCGTCAGGACGAAAAATAAAAACTAATCGATGACGTCTGAACTTCAGAGACTGAACCTTGGGAGCGTCGAGCTGCAGCTCTGAGACTCACAACTGTTAGGAGAGACTTTCTTGAAATCAGAAACTGTAACTTCACAGCCACTGTGGCCTGTGAGTAACAGTTATTACAGTAGATGATTGTTCAGAAGACTGACAACAAATCAATAAATTATGATTAAAAAGGGAGTCCGGCCGCCTGCAGAGATTCATTGAGCTGAAAAATGTTGAGTAACACTTTTCAGTCATGCTATGAGTTCGTGTCATCAGAACAAATTCAGGAAAAAGTTTGTCAGTCTCCTTTTAATTATTTTATCTCATTTTTAATTCTGATTCTTTTTTTTTTTTTACTTAGTTTGTTTCTATTTTTTGATACATGAAAATGATATTGACTTAAATGATCAAAAAGAGAGGTCAGGTCAATATTGCAGCTGTTTTCGAGGCAGAGCAGCAGAACCCCTGTTTCACTTTAATACTTTATCTGCCTCCTTTTGGACACCAGGTGGCAGCAGAGGCCAGGCTGGAGAGGCTTACACAGAAATCTGCGGACCCACTAATTACTCTGCTCTTCCCGCCATATTTCACCGGAAGAAGTAAATACGTAATGTTGAGTTTGATTTTGGCTTTGAAAAATGACTTTAAGTAACAGATTTCCTCCATTTTAAAGACCTTAACTAGTATAAGATCTTTAAATAAAAATGCAAATGTAAGATTTTTTAAAATGTGCTGTGATGGCAGAATACAGCACATCAGGCTTTTATTTTGTAGGCTTGGCAGGAAGTAGTTCGTTCAAGTTTATAGCATACTTTGTAGCTTGACTGCACGCGGGGATCCAATCAAATGTCTTCTCTGGTGTGTTGACGGACGTCTCCAGCGTTAGGTCCGGGCTCAACGTTGCCCTAGCAACTCACAGGATGAACCAATCAGACGGAGGCAGGCAGAGCTGGACTGCACCCTCCCCTCACCGTCTCCATCCCCATCCGTGACACCACCTCCGCTGGAGCAGGGAGGCATAGGGAGGGTGCCAGATAACCGTCAGTTCCTCCTCCTCAGTCCGGAGTCCAGGAGCCGAACTGAACCGTCTGCGGAGGGTTCTTACCTTCGTGCGTAAAAGCGCTGTGCGTCCTGTGCGCGCTGATGGCGCAGAGGAGGCAGTAACACCGTCCTGCGATAGTTGTCGATGTCCGAGGTTCACGCTGGACACTTGTAGATCCTCTGGACACAATCTGAACCGGGTGACGAAGCTGTTTGCTGCACGTAAACACACACAGAGCCCCCGTGTTGGATCGTGGAGGGACTTTAATCGTCGCGGATTTATCGGTGAACTTCACGCGTCTCGGTCCCGTCTCCCCGCTACGGACCTGACTGTTAGAGGAGGGGGTTTAGGCTCTGTGCTGCCGAGCCTCATCTCATGATGGGACACGGCAGCTGTCATCTGCAGCGAGGATGAGCCACAGAAGCAGCCCGGCCAGGGCGTACGACTTTCTGCTCAAGTTCCTGCTGGTGGGGGACAGCGATGTCGGGAAGGGCGAGATTCTGGCGAGCCTGCAAGACGGAGCCACCGAGTCCCCGTACGGATACAACATGGGTGAGTGACCACCGGGTCGGAGGGGGAGGGGCTGTGTTGAGAGAAGGTCACTTTTGTGTCTTTAACCCACCTGTCAGGTTATTTTTGGAGGTTTTACGCGCACTGATTTTCTTTTTTTACGCGCGGTGTTCGCGGCTGTCCGTGAAGACCACCTCCATACACACACTGCACAGCACTGAGTCCAGTATGGGACCCACCACACCTTCCTAATCAAAGGGAGTGTAAAGTCGTCATACTGGAGGACACACTGACCCTCAGACAGAGGCAGAAAGTATCCGAGTAATTTTTTCAGATGGCGCTTGTACTTTCATTTCCATTTACTGCTACCTTCTACTTCTACTACTGAAATACTGTACTTTTTACTCTACTGCATTTATCTGATTAGTTACTTTAGTTACAAAATCAGTAGTTCCCAGCCTCTTTGTCCTGTGTCCTCTTCAGGTGTCTCTGAGTTGTTGTGTTTTTCACTAAATATCAAAGATGAGAGAAAAGTTCAGAAGCTGAAAACAGGTTTGTGTATCAGAAATTAGTTTTTCCTTCTTTCCCGTGAATTATCTGAGGCCCCGCTTATATTGATCTGGTGACCCTCTGGAGGGGCCCGACCCCCAGGTTGGACAGTTGATCTATAAACATGTGACTGAGACTCTGCTGCTTCATTTTTTCTTACAATGAAATATTTACTCATGCTCTGTGATGGAGGAAGAGTTCAGATCCTTTACTGAAATAAAACTACAATACCTCACTGTACAAATACTCACTGTACAAATACTCTGGTACAAGTAAAAGTCCTGCATTGAAATCTTACTACAGTAAAAGTATGTAAGTGGACTCGAGGATGTACTTCAAGTATTCAAAGTAAAAGTAAATCCAGGCTCAAATTTGACGTGACACGACATCATCCAGTAAGATGCTGCGTCTGCGTCTGCGTCTGCCAATCACGTTCATGCAGGTGATTCCTGGTGGATTCCTTTGTAACGTGAACACAGTATTTGTACTGCGTACGTGAATGCAGTACAAAGAATGCGTAGTAGAACAATATGAAATACTTGCAGATGTGAAAACTTTCCAGAGTTGTGAAATCCTGTCTGTGGGTATTATAAACCCTGAGCTGTGTGTGACAGGCAGTGGTGGAATGTAAATAAGTACATTTACTAACTTACTCTACCTACAGTTTTAGGTATGTACTTTAACTATGTATTTCTACTTCTACTCAACTGCATCTCAGAGGGAAATACTGTGATTTTGATTTACTTTACAGATTCAGATAGTAACTGAAATGAATTATGATGTAATTGTATACATGTAGCTGTGCAGCAGTAAATAACGTTAAATAAATAATAATAAGCTGCAGCATCAGAGAGAAGAACACATGAATGTACCAATAATTATAATCCATTAATATATATGCCTCTGAAATGAGTACTTTTACCTCTTGGTACTTTAAGAACATTTTAATGCTACTACTTCTGTACTTTTAATGCATTAGTATGTAGTATTTTTACTCTGTGGTTTTGCTACTTTTACTCAGAGTACTTCCTCCACCTCTGCTTTAAATGTTTGATCTGATGCTCAAACTGATCATTTCTGTCCACCATCACAACCGCTTGTGTTGTTTTGATGCAGATCGTGGTCACGCTAACTCCCACATGACTTAGATTAGCTTGGTTAGCTTAGTTAGCTTAGCTACAGCAAGCTTATATGGATTTTGGGCACAGAAAAGACAAATATGAGAGTATTTATATGAGTACTATTACTTAGTACTTTAATTTTGTATTATACTATTCTGATTAATTGTCTCACATTTTGCTTATTTATTACTGTAAATTTATTTCCTCTTTTACTGTTTGTTAGTCTGTGTGCTTTTATGCCAAATGTTTTTGTACCACTGCCTGTTGGCACTTTGGCTCTAGAAAAGCAAAGCGAACCGGAAAAAGAAGCATTTTTTCTATAATTTATCATCTTCCTTTTATTTCATTTCTCATTGCAGTGTGTGTGTGTGTGTGTGTGTGTGTGTGTGTGTTATATTAATAAGTGCTGGCTGGCAGGCAGCTGCTCATGACTCACTCACTCTCTGTCGACGCTCTCAGCTCTTCACACTCAGCTTACAGATGATGTAACTCACAAGCTGGCGGCCATGTTGGAGGTCTGCAGCTTCAGGCCAACTGTGACTTTGTACTCGTACACTCGTTCCATAAAGTTTGGACGCTGTATAAAACATAAATAAAACAGAATGCGATAACCTGTTAATCCTTTTTGACTCAACTGAAAACATCACAAAGACAATATATTTAATGTTTGAGCTCATCAGCTTCATGATTTTGTAAATATCTGCTGATTCTGAATCTGATGCAGCAACATGTTTGAAGTTGTGACAGGAGCAACAAAAGACTGGGAAAGATGTGGAACGCTCCAAAAACACCTGTTTGGATCATTCCACAGGTAAACAGGTTGATTGGTAACAGGTGATAGTATCATGATTGAAAGGCTCAGTGGTTCACAGCGAGGATGTGCTCATGGGTCACCTGCTCACCTGTGAAGGCTCCATTAATGCTGAAAGGTACAAACAGGTTCTGGAGCGAGATGCTGCGTTCAGTTGAAGCGTTCTGATTTATTTCTGTCAGCGTCTTTTTGATCTATGTTAGATTTCTATTTAAAAAACATTTTGGTTGTGATAATTTTGAGCCGATCAAATTCAGTATGGACAGGTGTGTTCAGTGCAGGTGTGTTTCCATCCACCTGTTTTTATGCACATTTTGGTCATACAAAGTGTGGAAGAGTGGAAAAGTTGAAATATCTGTGAGAAGTGTTTCCTGTAGTCTGATGTGTAAAAGTTCTTCTGTGGATCAAACCTCCATGAGTCATGTGACTTGTGTGGAGTCATGTGTTGAGTGATGATGAGGAGACCGTAACCTTCCTCACGTTCATTACTTACTTCCCACTCTTCAGTAACTCCTCATCAAAGCAATTGTTCATTTTGGGAAATGTTCTTCTTGAAGCTTCAGCCAGAGCTGTTAGCTTAGCATAGGTACTGGATGTCTAAAGGAGACAAAATCCACCCAAGCACCTTTAAAGCTCACTGATTAAAAACAATTAACAATTATTCTACATAGTTTGTTTAACTGGTACAAAAACCAAAATGTGTGAGCGAGTTATGTTTCGTATGATGGACTCTTTCTTGTCCCGTCCTGTTTCTTTGTGTCATATCCTCAATGTAAAACCTGTGAATGCTTTCAGTGCTGCAGGCAGAGAGCACTGTGTGATGTATCTGTGTTCTCAGTCTTTGCACGGGAGCAGCAGCGGAGCGTTGACTTCTGCAGGGTTTTACTGCACAGCCTTAACGTGACGCCGCTTCACGCTGACTGATAACACAAGTGGATCCTAACATGAAAGTAAATCTCTCCCAGTGTAGCTCTCGTATTTCAGGCATGCAGCTGACAGCCGGAGTGACTTCACGTGACAACAGAAAAAGCCTCAGTGCCTCCGACTGCTGACATCACCAGCAGCAGCCTGCGGAGAGGAGGTCAAAGGTCAGGGATAAAGGAATAGTCAGTCTGATGCCAGAATGATCCTGGATGGATGAAACAGAAAAAAAAACAGTTGAATGGAGTTTGGCTTTTTATTAGAGCCTGACTGCATTTTTCAATCCACATATCAATAACAAGAAGTTTTGATCTTAACACACACTAACAGCTAACAGAAACAAAACTAAAATCCATCGTTTGACCTTTGACTGGAGCTCTTTTAATCATGTCGTCTCTTTGCGTCTCTTCTTCTGCGATGGTTTAATGGCACCGACTGGAGAATCAGCTCCACCTGCTGTTTGTCTCCATCAACCGATGAACTCATAGTCAACACAGCATTACTGGATGGAAACAAGTACTCAGTCATGTCTTATTTGTAGGACTCTCTCGAAATTTGGCTGCTATAAGTTGTAAATTTGGATGGTTGATTAGCAGCTAATCAGCATTAGTTAACAGGATGTCACTGCCCGATCTGTACCGGAAACCTGATTTGTAGTGTGCAGGTTGAATATGTGCCCATGTGGATCGGTTGTGGTTAACCCAGGCGTTAGTCTGACCTACGCACATGTGCAGTACCGATCAGGCGGATTGGGTGCAGGATACGAAGCTAACGTAAAATTAGCAAGGCTAAGCTAATAGCTCTTGAACATCAGCTAACAAAGCCCTACCATTATGTGGTTAATGACCTCACTTTCTGATAGGAACTAACAGAACACGAAGCTAGCTTTACATTAACTTTAACATTACTGAGGCTAGTTTACTCACTATCCAATATCAGCTGACAAACAGATGACAAAGCTAATGAGGCTAACTAACTACTACTAACTACTCTGTATTAGCTGTATTAGCTAACAGGACACAAAGCGAAGTATCAGCTAACAGATGATAAAGCTAACATTTGTGAGGCTAACTAAGTCACCACTTGGTATCAGTTAACAGGACACAAAGCTAACTATCAGCTAACAGATAACAAAGCTAACATGAGTGAGGCTCAAAGCTAACATTAGTGAGGCTAACTAAGTCACCACTCTGTATCGGCTAACATGACACAAAGCTACATATCAGCTAACAGATGACAAAGCTAACATTAGTGAGGCTAGCTAAGTCACTAGTTGGTATCAGCTAACAGCACCCAAAGCTAAATATCAGCTAACAGATGACAAAGCTAACATTAGTGGGGCTAACTAAGTCACTGCTCAGTATTAGCAGACACAAAGCTAACATAGTATTAGTGGGAAATGTGCTGCATTAATGAAATGTCATCAGAATGGGAAAGAAACCGGGACTTGGGAATGTTGATGCATTATTCTGAGATGGTAGCATCCATTGCTAACAGGACACAAAGCTAACATAGTAACATTAGTGAGGCTAATTAATATATGTGTATGCTGATGTATTTGCGATGAGCTGAAAATCAGCCGCTAATCAGAGTCAGAGTCGAGAGCTCTAGTTTTTATTTATTTTAAAAGGGGACAATGGCTCCTTGGGGTGATGTGAGACTCGTAGGGTTTTGATGGAAGTTCTGTACCAGCCAGTGACGACATGGTTTCCCCCACATCAGGCTGTCTGGCTCAACTGATGGAAAACTGGAGCGATGAAGCCTTGATGTCTGTCGTTTCTGGGTCATCTCCCTTAATACGAGGTATGATGGGCGAGGGATCATAGCTGTGTTTGGCTGCCTCCCTGCCAGAGAGTTTTGCGGTGAAAATGCGGGACGGCTGCAGGCTCCACTGGAACAGGATCAACGGCGTGGAGGCCGCAGGCATCCCGACGGGGGCTTCATTCTCCAGCCAAGTCCAGAGAAGAGCTGCTTTTACAGGCTGTGGTGAGGGGACGATGCCAAAACCACACGGGGGAAGCCTTGATTACAGCTCGGAGAACACACCGACGCAAGCTCACAAAAATGCACACAAGCACCCTGACAGTTTATTTTACATATTTTATGAGACGCTGATAATTACTCACAAATGAGACGCATAAAAAAAGGCCAAATGCTTGTTTACAATATGTTTTTAAAGCCAATGAACTGCACTTTTATTAACATTTTGGACATTGTGTTACTTCACAAAAACACTCCTCCATTTTCTCAACTGAACCTCCAGTAAACAGCCGAACCTTTGAAAATCCCTGAGAGTCGAGACTCAGGGAGACTTGACAAATGTATGTATGTGTGTGTGTGTGTGTGTGTGTGATGGTGTGGGGTATAATGATGAAGGTGGTGGAGATGCTGTTGGTGTTGCCAGGAGAGGCTGACTCATTCCTCTGAATGTGTGATCCCACTCATACAGATGGGGTGACCTTGGCGAGCACATGAAAAACACGGAGATGTGATTTCTTTTTTACATCATTGACATTGTGATTGGATGACACAGACGTGATGTCACTGAAGTGGTCATTTCAAACGGAGGCTGTTTGAATAAGGTTAGATGTTTTGTGTTTAACTGTGTGTCACGGATTGTTCATTCAATTCAGGTAACAGGACAGGAAGGACTCAAAGCTAATGTAATGTGAGTGCAACAGGAAATCAAAGCTTTGAAATAAAAAATTAATTTGGATTAAAGTGAAGTAAATGAGAACAGGAAGCCTGTCGGAGACATGAGGTGAGGAAAGGTAACTGTGGGAGATGGATGAGAGGTGAAAGACGGACAGATGGAGGAAGACAAGTGACGCTGGCAACAACCCCTGGTGTTAGAATAAGGAAGGTTATTTTAGGTGAAACAGGAGGGCTGGACGTGATGTGAGGCAGCTCATTTTCATTTGAGCTCGAATGATCTTGATTCTCATACAGGTCTTAACCAAAGCGACGTTGTTGATTTGCTGGGCCTCAAGTGGCTTCAGTCTGGAAATGTCTAGTGTTTTCCTCACAATCGCTGCTACAAAGCATAAAATACATGTTGCCGTGATAACTTTCCTGTCTCAGAGTGCTTTGAAACCTCAGATGAGCTGAGAAACTCTGTGAGGCTTGATTTACAGGCGCTAATCTGTGTGTTCACAGTGATAAAGCTAACATGCTAATGTTTAGCAGATGCATTTTTAACAAGTTCATTATCCTAGTTTAGCATGTTAGCGTGACCTGATGATGGCGCTAGGTGATCAGTGGATCACCAAAGTTATCGCAGTTCATCCTCAGGGGAGCATGAATGTCTGAATGTAATAATCATAACAATCCAGCCAATAGTTGTATTTCAGTATGGACCCAGGTAGTGGACTGACCCACAGAGCAACATTAGCATCCACGCTGCTAGCATGGCTAAAATCCAAAACACTCCCCATCAGACTTTTATTATTGTAACATACTGTTTCAGCGTGTTACAAAATCTGTGTGAGCACAACATCTGATAGAATATAATCCACAATTATCTTCATAAACACTGACACGGTCCTTTAATACAGACAGACGTGTTGAATCTGGGCTCTGCTGTTGCAACCCCCCACCGCACGCACACACACACACACACACACACTCCAGCAGGCAGTGAGTTTTACTGTTTTGACGTCTGTCAGCAAACCTCACTGCTCCAACCTCTTATGTAACACCACTTTCCCAAGATGCTTCATGTATCATGCATGCCAGAGAGAGAGAGAGAGAGTGAGTGTGTGTGTGTGTTTGTGTGCGGCCTGTGCGTGCCTGTGTGTTTGTGTGTGTGTGTGTCATACTTGAACATATGTGTGTAGGTTGGACTGTTGTGTTGCTCTCCTCCCAGAATAACTCGTGTATTATATCACATCTTGTCCTCCCTGATCTTCCTCCTCTTCCTCTCCGCTCTAATATGCCTGAAGTCTCCGTCTCTTCTTGCGAGCGTTCGTTTCACGGTATCGTGTTTGTGTGTTCAGAGCAGAGCTGAACATCAAACCTGACCAAACCTCAGTTTTTGTGCGATTCTTTCTCTTGTTTACTCTCTTTCATCGCATATTTCCTGATTTGCCGAATCAGCAGTTTGATCATTTTACATTTTGTTCGTGAAAAGTCTTCGTGCTGCTGTTTGACGTCCGATCGCACCACAAAGTTTCACAGAGAAGTTCGTCCACACATCACTGCGAAACATTTGATTTTAACAGGTCTAGTCGGTGAATTACTGTAGCTGGTGAGCTAGCTGTTAGCATGCTAGCTAGCTGGGAACATGCTAGTACTCGTTGTCCTTCTTCAGTAACTCGTTGTTCAAGAAGTTCCTGAGAAAAAAGATGTCAGACAGACTGAACATCAGAGTACAGAGAAAATAGAAACTCAGGTATTGTGGCTGATAGAGCTAGCACGTTTCCAGATTGCTAGCATGACGGTGGTTAGCTCACTGGCTAAAGCTCAGCTGACTGGTGTAAGTGTGTCTGAACAACCGGATACCGTCTGTAGCTCCCCCGAAGCATACTCAGACACAAGTGGTTTCCTTTAACTGGTTTAATGACCAACCATCGTTCATCATTCACCGTGAAAACTAAACACACAATATAGAACATATTAAATTATGAGGATACATGCACAGCATGTGGAAAAACGTTTTGCAAAGTAATATACACAAACAACAATTACCTTGTCGGCTGCGTGCTACAGAGGAGGTTGATCTTCAGGCTTTGCAACAAGAAACTTCTTTAAATTAAGTCCATCCTGCAGCAGGCCACACATTCATGCCCACTGCTAGCTTGTTAACATCCACTAAGGTATCTGCTGCCGCATGAGCAGCCCAAAAACCTCTTCAAAATAAAAGTGGCTTAAAAATAAAAGCATAAGCGATTTCATCAAATAAAAGATAATTGCAACTTAAATTCTTACAAATAAAAACAAATATGACAACAATTACACCGTCTTAAGCACTGACTTTAGCTTTGTCTTTACCAGAGTGAGCAAAACCACAGCATAGCCTGTGCTAACAGCGATCATAGTCTGTTCCCTGTTAGCACTGAGCGCTGCTGGTTCTGCAGGGACAGCACAGCATCCCTCCATCCATCACAGGAAGATAAGCTGCTCCAACGGCTCCAAGTGGTGGTGTAAATGATGGCTTCTACAGATCGGCAACGATACAGACACAGTTTAACAGATACAGACACAGTTTAATAGATACAGACACAGTTTAACAGATACAGACACAGTTTAACAGATACATAGTTTAAGAAAACGCTGCAGTATCTGTGCCGGTGCTACAGTAACTTATGTAAACGGAGCCTCTGAGCTCTGAGAGTAAATGCTCTTACAGTTGAGAGCATTTACATAACATATGTATGTGTGTGTGTGTGTGTGTGTGTGTGTGTGCGTGTGCGTGTACTTGGCAGCCATTGTTGAAGCATCATTGGGGTGTCGTCTCTTGCAGACAGCTCCTGATAATTACTGTTATAAAAGAGAGGAGCCGCCCGCTGCCTTTGTTCCTGCCGGGGACTCATGTGACAGCAGCCTGATATTAACAGCTAATCGTGTGTGTGTGTGTGTGTGTGTGTGTGCGTGAGTGTGTGTGTGTGTGTGTGAGAGAGAGAGAGTGTAAAGATGGTGGCTGCTGGTACAAATCTCTGATGTTCTGCAGTAAATCTGTTGCCTTCTTGGCTGGAAGAGCCTTTTCTTAATCTGCTGTCAGAGGAAACTGTGGATGGAGGCTGAGAGGTTGCTGGTTCTAATCCCTATTAAAGTGACTGTTTAAAAACCCTTTCAGTTCATAACCTTTTCTTTCTCACAATAATCAGGACGGTAAATTAAGACTTGATCTGAATAGCTACGGTCAAAATTAATGGTATAAACATGCAGGTTTGCATAGAAAACATGTTAGAAAATGTATTTTCTCTGAACAGTGAAGGTGTCAGATACGATGTGTGATCACAGAACAGTAACACAACCAATCAGTGACGTCAAACTATGAGCTCACAACAGACTCAGAAAATGGAAGTACTCCATTAAGTACCCGGAAATTGTACTTTAGTACAGTACCTGGGTAAATGTACATTGAAGTGTTTCTACGTTTGCTGAAGCACGCACAGTTGACCATCGGATGATTTTTGTCTTTCACACACATCAGATGCACTCACGGTTTGCTTTGCTTTCACACCACAAACGAACCAGCCGGATTCTGGACTCGAGTTTGCCGGCGGTCTCGGCCTGTGTTTTTAGACTTCTTTTACCTCTGACCCGTTTGGTTTGGTTTAGCTGTTTGTCAGTTGGGTTTGGGTTGTGTAACATGAATTAAAAAACTAAACTGCTGTTGGGGCGCTTTCACACCTGAAGTTTGGTTCAGACCAAGCTCAACAAGCTGAACCAAACTGGTCTGGCTCAAAGCTTCCTGAGGTGACCATAAAAGTGGTTTCCAGCAGTCACCTGGAGGTTTCTTTTTGCTTTTTTTTTTTTTACTGTATTTATTGTTTTCTTATTCTGTGTCCTGTTGTTGTTTCAGGGATCGACTACAAGACGACCACCATCCTCCTGGACGGGAGGAGAGTCAAGCTGCAGCTCTGGTACCATCACACACACACACACACACACACGTCTCCGGGTGAAACTCGCTGTGTCTCTCTCAGGTCATGTGATCGTCAGCAGAAAGGCTGATTGTGTGAAAGGAGGACAGAGCAGAGCAGCGTAAACAGGAAGCACGTGAGGCTGTTTGACTTGATAAAGAGCTGTTTCAGGTGACGCGGCCTCCGGCAGACATGTTGGCAGCGGCTGCCTGTGATTCTAAACTTCTCTGGTTTTCTCTCATGATTTCTGTCTTCACTCCCGTCAGATAATTCAGATTTTATTTGTCATGAGTTTTGCCCCCAATCGATGGAGGCGGATGGAGTTTAGTTGATGCTGCCGACAGCTTTGAAAACTGAGCAGACTGCTTCTTGTCTGTTTATTATCCCTGAGCTTCAACCAAACGAGATAAAAGGTGTTAATCAGTCGGCTTCAGAGGTGCTGCGAGGCCTCAGTACTGTACATGAGTGTCATGAAATGGCTTAATGATGCTCCTGCTCTGGGAGCGAATGATGAAACCATTAACAAAGGTGAAGACCACGATCCAACAGCCGCAAAGTTCCTCCACCAAAGTCAAACTCAGCGTTTTGTAGAGGACGGGTTACCTCCGTTTCTCAGCAAGTCCACAGACTTGTACTAGACGACGCTGTGAAGATCTGCAGCCGTGCAGCTCAAACAAAAACAGAGAAATGAAGGTAAACCGGTCCATTTGAATCTGCGTGAAGTGAACTTTCAACCAGCTGTTGGTTTCGTTTGAACTGGGCACAACACTGGCACTCGTAAGGTCAGATTACTGAGGTCAGAGGGGAGCGATTCGCAAGATGTGAAACGACACACATCCGAATAAACTCTGTAACTGCATGTAAACTGTAAATCTGCTGCAAAGAGCTGAACCACAGAAACACACACTGTCTGCATGAATGCATGTGTTACACATAGATGTCCATGTTTTATAACCTGCACGCACTCACACAAGAAAGATGTGGGAGAGATTATAGTGCACTTAAAGCACAGTACACACACACACACACGCACTCACACACATCCATGGCTGTAAACCTTCAGCCCTCTCAGAGGTATTTTTAGAGCGGTTTTGCTTTTAGTTGAGTCAATATTAAATTATTAATCTGAAACTTTGTTTGATGTTTAAGCGGATGAGACGCTTTTGTGTGTGTGTGTGTGTGTGTGTGTGTGTGTTTGTGTGTTTGTGTGTTTGTGTGTTTGTGTGTGTGTGTGTGTTTGTGTGTGTTTGTGTGTGTGTGTGTGTGTGTGTGTGTGTGTGTGTGTGTGTGTGTACACACACTTGAGTAAATCCAGTTTTATGATCATCTTCACAACAACACACACACTCATGTTTGGGATGATTTCCTGTCACTGGTAACAACAGATGGAGGCTCTCAGTATCACTACATGATGAATCTATGTGGTTTTGTTGGACCACCTGACTCACAGACTGGCAGCTGGCCTTCTATCTGGCCCGGTCAGAAGCAGCAGGCCAGCAGCCAGCGAGCGTCCTCGCCGAGCCAACCAAAACACTGCTCTGGTATTCAGCTCCGCTGTTGGGAAACACACTCTTGTTTTTCACTGTCGACGCTCAAAAAAAACAAAACAGAGCCACAGTTCAGTCCCATGTTCTGTAAAGGGGAGTATTTAATGACAGTGTGGAGGATTCAGTGTCCAATAATGAAAACTGTCAATCCAAAATAATAATAACTACAGCTGTGATGATATGCTTATCTCCCCATTCTATACTAAGATGATACTTTTGTGCTGATTCCACACATGTTGTGTTTCTAAAGTATTGCCAGAGACTGTTTATCATGAGCTATATTTCCAAAAATGATACCCATCACATCTCAGTCAGTCTGTCTAACTTTTATTACTTTTATTTACTATTGAGCTGTTCTTGCTCATCATGCTGCTGTCATAACAAAATAATAAATACAGTTTCGAGCCAACGTGTTCTGCTCTCTCCTGACATACTATGTCTCCACCTAGTGGTGGCTGTATTTTAAAACCCATGGGAACTTTGAGTTTTGACCCTCTGAGGTTGCTGTAGCTGGTCAGCTGCACAGTAACAGACTGAGTTAGCAAAGCAAAGTCAGCAGCTAACAGTTGTTTCCACAGAGCATAAAAAGTAAAAGCCTGGAAATATGAGCACACATTTTTTTATGTAAAGTTTTAATTATGTGAAATTAAATGTTTTTTTCGGACAGTATTATTCGCGCTGCGATGCTAATTTCAATTAGCATCTTAATGGTAATTCCCATTATGTGTTAGCATCGAGCTAACGGACTCGGCGCTAGTTATTTATTAGTTAAAAAAACGATTCAGGAATCAAAGAATTGGTTCAGGAATCATAGCACATGTCAAATGAAAGCCCAAGTCAAGATCAAGTCCCAAATCAAGTCCCAAGTCAAGACCAACAAGCAACAAGTCAAGATAAGCAAGTTTTGAGTCGAGCAAGTCCCAAGTCAGGTCATGTGGTCTCTGTAGCGGATCTGAATCAGAGATGTCTTTGCTTCTTGTTTGGAAACAGGAATGATTGTTTAGATGTGAAGATACTCCACTAACTTTCCTTAGAAGATAGTGAAAAGTCCAAAAACTAAATGTTTATCTTAAAGTGTGTGACATTTGAAATGTTAACGTCTCTCTGAAGCAGTTTGACCTTTGACCCTGATACCTCAACCCCTGACCTTTTATTCTCTGTGTTGTTTCAGGGACACGTCTGGTCAGGGACGATTCTGCACTATATTTAGATCTTATTCCAGAGGAGCACAGGTATGTTTCTTCAACACCTTCCACTTCCACAAAGCCGCTGGCACACCTGTCAGGTCTCATGCTGACATGCAAGTTAGCTTTGCTCTCTGTAGCTTGTTTGCTGATAGGTTAGCCTAGCAACTGTATAGCTAGCTTTGTGCCCTGGAGCTAAAATTTAGCTTGGCTAATTTTGAGTTAGCTTCACACCCTTTAGCTGAACTTTAGCTGCAGCGGTAGCTTTGTTTGGTGTTACTTGAATTGGGATTTACAGTAGCTTTTCCCTGCTAATGCTATGTTAGCTGTGGTCTCTGTCTGAGCCGCTCAGCTGAAGCTCCTCACAGCTTTTCTTTGAGTTGCTGTTCTGACCTCAGACAGACGGAGCAGTGAGAGGATGTGTGAAGAAATTCATCCCACACATCAAACAGCCTCAGACCGCCTTGATATGCTCCCAGTGGAGAAAAAAGAAAACACTTTTCATTGAATGAAGTTGTGTTGTTGTCATCACTCACAGAGGAGATATCACCATGGCAACAGTCACACTGTCGCCACAGTGAGGCTCAAAGCAGATCATGAATCTTTAGAGTGTGTGTGTGTGTGTGGGTGTGCTTGAGAGACTTGATAATAACCTACACGTCCATCTATTATTGTTGGTGCGACAACAGTCAACGTAAAGAGTTAAATCCTATGTTACTACATTTATGTAGACTGCAGCTAACAGTTATTTAAAGTATTGATTCATCATTCTGTAAAAAAGACATAAAAATTACGTCTTCACATGTCTTATTTTGTCCGATCAGCGGTCTACAATATTCTGAAAAGGGGAGCTGCAATTTGGTATTTCGACAATTTGCTTAAAAAAATTACTGAAATGGTTAATTGATTATCAAAATAGTTTCAGATGAATGCTCGGATGATCATTTCAGCTCTAATACTGACTAGATAAGCAGAGGCAAACAAGATAAAGTGGTTTGTTCCTGCAGGTTTCTGAACTGCAAGAATAAAACACCAAGAATCACACTGTGTAGTTTTCACGGGCTTACACTGAATTATAGAGACTCCAGTGGTGGCTAATACTCTGCAAGTTGACCCAAACACTCATTATCCACCACAGCTGTAAGGTTTTCTCTCAGCTGCCACTGCAATGCTGTGTCCGAGTTGGTGCAGTGATGTTGAGGTGAAACAAAGTCTGCAGGACGACTCTGTTGATCAGCACTGCAAATTAATTTGTTGTAGTTACACAGCTGGTATCGCTCTCATCGTGGACACATCTGTTTTCCAAGTCTGACATCAGCAGCAAAACTTTTCCTCCTCACTGCTGTGAAAGTCAGCGTGTGAACAAACCAGCATGTCCCAGATGATCCCTGCACGGTCAGCTGTAGTGGCCGTTTCAGGCGGCGGCTTTCCGTGTTTACTTCCTGTCAGACTCGGACGAGCTTCATGTAAAAGTCATGTTTATCTGGGAAGCTGTAGGAGGCTCATGCAGCTCATCCTGATGTGCGCTGCGTTGTGAGAATCTGCTTTAGTAAGGATGTCCCACAATAACCACATTTATGGGAAATACACCAGGTTGAAGTAAACCAGAATGACTCTTTAGTTACCTTATAATGGACTTTTTCAGGGGTTCAGATTCATTAAGCACAAGTCAGATGTGTCAAAGCATCATAAGCCGTTTTCAAGCATTTCGGTCAATGAAAGGCTCAAGAAGGCGACTCTAAGACACAAAACAGACAAACAGTTATTATGGTGTATGGAAAGTAATGCTGCCTTGCTAACAAACTCTTTGCTAATAAATACACCTTAGTTTCAGTGCGCATTTTAAGTATGTGCCTCAAAAAATCATGCATTCATTCACATTTTCTCAAAATGTGGTTAAAATTTGCACTACATTCGGATGGTGGATTATTTTCACCTTCAGGTTAAAAAAATTATAGTTAACTGTCGCTGAACTGCATAAAAAGTTCTGTCTCTGTTTGTTTCCCCTCAGGGAGTTATTCTGGTGTACGACATCACCAACCGCTGGTCCTTTGATGGAATCGATAGGTGGATCAAGGAGATAGACGAGGTCAGTGATCAATCAATCAATCAGTCGGTCAGACTCTACATGATCCTGTCAGTGTTTCTAAAGCTTTGATTTTGACTGTTCCTGTGTTTTATGGTCACATCTGAAGTGATATTTCACTCCAGAAAGATAATTCAGAGTTTTTTTCTCCCTTCGCCTCATTTCACTCTCCAGCACAATCACTGTTTTAATTGCTCTCTTGGAGAACTCGATGGAGCATTACTGCTCAGACGGCAGCACCCTCACACACACAGTTTTATTCTTGTATGCTTGTATTTGCCCTTGTTGACTGAATGTATTCCCTCGCTCATAACACCAGCTAAAACTATGGGGGTCTGAGCTATACGGATACGGATCACCTCTCAAGGTACAAAGTGGTATCATTAGACAGGACGAGCTGCAGCTAGCTGGTTAGCATGCGAATGTCACGCAGCATAATACATATATGTCTTTCACATAACGTGAGAACTGTTATTTCTTTCCATTCTGTTGATAATTTTAGTTAATTTTGGACAACATTCTTCCATATTGCACATTTCAAACCATGTTAAAATGGCCCAAAATGGCCTCACTTTGCAAAAATGTCCCCATTTGTTTGAGCTGACGTCATCTGTTTTAAGATTTAAAACAAAATGTCACCTGGAGTCCTAGAGAGGCTGAAGCTGACATCTAACCTGAATCAGTTAATCCACCAAATGACCCTGTTACAAACTTCTGTTTCCTGTTTACCCAGCATGCTCCAGGGGTGCCCAAGATCCTGGTTGGGAACCGTCTGCACCTGGCCTACAAGCGGCAGGTGACGACGGAGCAGGCGCAGGTTTACGCGGAGAAGCTGGGCGTCACCTTCTTCGAGGTCAGCCCGCTGTGTAACTTCAACATCACCGAGTCGTTCACTGAGCTCGCTCGAATCGTCCTGATGAGACACGGCATGGAGCGGATGTGGAGACCCAACAAAGGTCAGTCAGCCGTCTCACGTAGAGCAAGTATTCAGATCCTTTACTACAAATACTCTGTTACAAGTAAAAGTCCTGCATTGAAAGTGTTACTCCAGTAAAAGTATGCAAGTATAATGAGGAAAATGTACTTCAGGTATTAAAGTAAAAGTAGTAAATGCACTTAGTTACATTCCAGCAGTGCATAAAGTGCTCTAACATTAATAAAATCCTCTTCTTTCTTTCTGAGAGTCAGACGTTCACAGTGATTCCACTCATGTCTGTACGCTAAATATGAAGCTACAGCCAGCAGCTGCTTAGCTTAGCATAAAGACTGGAAACGGGGGGAAACAGCTAGCCTGACTAACATGTTTTATCTGGTTTGTCTAATCTGAATTGTGTGCTGGAGTATTTCTGAGGGGATCATACTGACATCATGCGTTATGAATTAACTCACTCACTGATTGGCTGAGAGGTGATGGCACTCTCCCTCTTCCTCCTCATGAAAGCTAATGACAGTGTTTTGTAGTAAGGATTGGAAGGTCTGTGCTGCCCTCTGCTGGACACTTTGTTTTCTATGTGTTTTCAGTGCTGTTAATTGATTTTAATGTTTTATAAAAAACAATTCATTCAGTCATTAAAGACAAACAGTAAAACAAAAGTTCTTTTAACAAATACAAATACATGTCTTTCAATCCCATTATGCAGTGTGCCACATTTTATAGATATATTACAGTAGTGCAACTCAGCATCTGTCAGTGGCGATGCAAGATGATGTTTAGTTAATTTACTGTCTTAATTTAATTTAATGTGTCTGTTTTACAGGGAGTGAATGAGTGACTGCTCACAATATATATATCTATTTAGATATTTTTTTTAATATATGACATGACTCTTACACTGTGAGAATGAGAGAACGTCATAAAAACTAATGAAACATGTAGCTGTGCTGAAATATGCTGTCTCTCTCTGTCTGTCTGTCTGTCTCTCAGTGTTGAGTCTTCAGGATCTCTGCTGTCGCTCCATTGTCTCCTGCACTCCAGTCCACCTGGTTGATAAACTCCCCCTTCCACTGGCTCTCAAGTCACACCTGAAGTCCTTCTCCATGGCCAATGGCCTCAACGCCCGCATGATGCATGGACGCTCGTACTCTGTCACCGCCAACGCCGCTGCTCACCACGGTGCCACCAAGAGGACAGGAGGGGCGCTGCTGAAAAAACCCAAACTAATTAGGCCGCCACCTCTCAGCCCATCTGCACAGAGCTGCAGAAACAGCTGTAAAATATCATAACCCTTGGTGAGTGTCAGTGAATGCACCGTCACCAGTTTTCAAGAAAGAAGGGAATCGTGACGCGTCATTTGTTTTCTCAGAGCTGAGGAGATGGCGACGCTCCGCTCCTTCTAGATCACCTGTTACTGCCACGAATGAGCAGCAGAGAAGAAGAAGTGAGACACTGAAGTGTGTGATGGTCAGCAGAGACCAGAGACCAGTTACATTAAGCAACACAGAAATCAAACAAAATAACCAAATTAAAAACAAAAGTAGGGTCATTATGCGTGCATGTATCTGTGTCAGTCATTATGGTCACGCTTTAGAGTGTCACAGTGAAATTCATCCTCACGTCTTCATGAAGTATCTGCCTCTAGATGTTTGGTGATATAATGACTCACTGGGTTAGTTATGAGCTAATGATTACTGTGCAGTCATGGAGGAAGTGACATCATGTCCACATCGACAGTGTCAACAGGAAATTTGTGTTGGTGTCAAAATGAAAGAGCAAGGACGAGTTCTCTCTGCAGTCGCCATTTTTTTAAACCATATTCTTCAACTCATCAGTGCGACAAACTTTCAGGGCCACTGATGAACAGAAAAACCTGAGATTTTAAGAATAAAGTTGAAATATTTTTTGAGAAAAGGCCAAATTTATTTGAGAAAAAAGTTGTAATTTTAGAGAAAAAATAAATGTGAAAAAGGTTAGGTAATAGTTTAAGAATAAAATCAAAAAGGTACAAAAAAATTCATGACATCTTGAGAATAGTATGCACAGTCAGGGAATACTAAAACATACACATTATTGTGGTTAAGTATGAGACATTACATCATCTTACAGCCTTTTCTCGTAAAATTAGGTTGGTTTTTTACGACCTTGTTCTCAAAATATAAATATTTTATTTGCAAAATATCTTTACTTTTTCTTGTTAAATCACAATGAAACATTGAGAGATTTGCGACTTTATTATAAGTTTTTTTTTAACTTTATAGAATTACAACTTTATGTTACAATTTGTAAAATATTTGAAATGTTTTTTTCTCTTAATTTTTTTTTCTCAACATATTTGGACTTTATTCTTTTTTTTCCACTAACAGCAACACGTTGAATTTTCTCTCCGCTTCATTTCAAAACCTTGGAAGAAGAAAGACTGAAGAAGAAGAAATCTGAGGGAAAAACCAGATTACAGCCCTTCATGTTGAAATACCTGCAGGAAGACACCGAGCCTCACAGACTGTTATTACTGATGTACAGTTTATCTGCAGGTGGAGTTTTCCTTAAACGCCTCTTTAACAGCGAGTTATTGTGTTCACTGTCGTGCAGCTTCTTCCTCAGGAAGTTTTCTACAGAACAGACACATGGACAACAACACTGACACACACATATCTGCACATACAAGCACTTTGGACTGTTTTTACACTTAAATCTGGGTGTCTGAGAGAAAACCTCCACCTTCCTCTTCTTCACGGCCTGTTTCACTGGCTTTTCAGACACGCTTACAGCTGCAGCTTGTGTACAATATTTGTACGTATTGTAAATATAACTGTTTGATACAATGATAATGGAGAACCTGTGGGGTTTGTATCTGTTTTCAGTGTAAAGTGAAGTTATATTTTTCCTGAGTGACACCAAAGACTCGCCTCAGAGGAGGTCACTGAACAGAAAGATGTGTTTTGCACTGTTTATCAATGTTTAATAAGATGCACCTTTACAATAAACTTTGCCCATGTAAGTCTCTGTGGTTTGTGCTTCCTGTGCAGGAATAATAGGGATTAGACCTTTACATCAGCTCTGTAAAACTATGAAACCATATCTCTTTATATTTTACCCCATAACTCCACTAAGCTATCAACTAGCGATGATGAAAAATATACTTATGTAATTTCATAGTGGAGTATGTAACATAAATACAGGATCGGCTAGTATATGGTGGCTCTGCTACTTTTAGCTGTTAGGGGCCCATGGCAAGTTTTTGAACCCACAGCAGTTAGCCCATTTGGTCTGGTTGGTAGGAAAATCAATTATATGAATAATACGAAAGCATACGGTTTACTTTTCACCGTTAAAGTCCCATAAAGTTCGTAAATAAACGAGTTTGATAATGGAGAACGTTTTCATCCACTGGGCCACACTCCCGTCCAGCAGGTGGCGGTAAAGGTTTGTTCGCCACCATCTTGGCAGAAGCGGAGGAGAAGAAGAAGTTGTGCGTTTGTTGCTGCTAGCTTCACTTTGGAGCAACAGAACAGGGAATCTGAGGAATTTATGGTCTATATCTGAAACCGACGAGCGGTCTTCTGTTGTCACGGTTGACCTCATGGATAAATACGGTAAAAAAAAAAAAAACACTTCTGCCATGTCGTTTTTGTACCCGTCTGGCTGGATCATATTAACCAGAAACTCCAGCGTTAACTCTTTGCAGCTTGTAGACTCGAGTTTATCTAGAAATTTCCTCGGCTGCTGCGACCACTTTACTACAGGATCCCATAAAACAACGTTACATCAAATGTTAGCCTGTCATGTCGGCCTTTATAGTGGCCTTTTTCTTGTCTGTAAGCTGGGAGAAAACCTCCCAGTTGAGACATTCCAGGACAGGTCCAGAGTTCTGTTAAGACAAGTCGAACCGCTGTCCTGTCTTGTCTCAGTGGTCACTGGTTCTGGTAGATGTAAGGTTAAACTGAGCTCAGTTCAGGACGTAAGAATTAGATTTTATTTTCTCATAAACCACCAGTAAAACACAACTGTCCAGATATACAAACGGCAGGAATAAACATCATAATCAGGAAAAGTGTGTAACTTTGTTATTTAGGGATTGCAGAGAGATGGTGTTACACTCAAATCCGTCCGCACAGATCCTGTTACAGCATGTGTTTCTGTTAAATTATGTTTAAGAGAAAAAAGGCTAATGGGTTAAAATAAAGGAAGGGAAATGATACACATTAAAAAAAATACTCATTTTTAAAATTTTGACTTTGTAAGTCATGTGATATCAAGTTAAAAATAAAATATGAAATGATTTTAAATAAAAAAAATTCAACCTTTTTTTACTTTTGAACACCCTCAAAATACATTTACTCACGTACTGTACTTGAGTACATATTTGAGATGCTAGTACTGCACTTGAGTTTTTTCTTTTCATGCTACTTTACATCTCAAAGGGGGCTGATTTCTTGGTGACACTTGAGATATTGTATGTGACGTTTTTAAAAAGGTTATCAGTGGCAGTTGAGGTGAAACTACTTGGTGTCACAGGATGTGATGAGTTTGTCATTTCTGTGATGCTGCTGCAGCCCTGATTCTTCTGAATCTTGATTTGCTGTCATTAACCGAGGTGGTCATTTGTTCCGTGTGTGTCCACCTGTGAACTGATCAGTAGAATAGAATTAACTTGACTGTCCCACCGGGAAAGGATATTTATCTCATCAACGAAGACAACACGACACAGTAACAGTGTTTTATTCTTTGTTTCATCATCAGTGTGTTTCTCTCTATAACCCTCTGGTTTCTCTGTCTGTAGGCCGGATGACTTCCTGTTGGTTGCTGATCCACATCCTCCTCTTCTCCTGCTCTTCAGCTCACAATGACTTCTTCACCTCCATCGGTGAGTCATTTTTAGTTTTCCTCCTGCTCATTCGTACTTCCTCTGCTCTGTCTCCCTCTGTGGATATAAACTTCTAAAAGAAAAAGCTGTGAACTATCTGTGAACTGCTGCGTATGTTCCTCAGCTGTTTTCAAACCTGACACCGTCATGGCATCTTAAATGAACCAAAAATACAACCAGGGTCATTTGTCTCCTGTGGATCAAATCAAAGATCACTGAACTGTGTGTTTCATAGGAGAAGACTGACTCACCAAAAATACAAAGACATATCCATTAATTTGTGTGTGTGTTTGTGTGTATTTGTGCGTATATGGGTGTGTGTGTGTGTTACCTCAGGTCACATGACTGACCTGCTGTTCACAGAGAAGGACCTGGTCGCCTCACTGAAAGACTACATCAGAGCTGAGGAGAACAAACTGGAGCAGATAAAGAAGTGAGAGACGTCTTCAGCTCTTTCAGTCTGTGCACTCAGCAAAGAAATCAGTCAATCAGGATTCATTCTGAGACCAGACTGCACATTATTTCTTATCTCTATGTAATCAGGCTTTATTAATGAAAGTGAAACTATTCGTGGTGAGTGTGGCAGAGCAGCAAACTCTGACCGATGGTGGTGGAGGAAGCTTTCAGATCCTTTACTTCGGTAAAAGTAATAATATCACACAGTACAAATACTCTGTTACAAGTCAAAGTTTTGCATGTGTGTGGTCAGATGGGCGGACAAACTGGACGTCCTCTCCGCAGCGGCCACGCAGGACCCCGAGGGTTTCCTGGGACACCCGGTGAACGCATTCAAACTGATGAAGAGACTCAACACAGAGTGGGGGCAGCTGGAGAACCTGGTGCTCACTGACATGTCTGATGGTACACACACACACACACACACATACATACACACACACTTTCATTAAGATGTTTACCAAAACAACAGACTTAAAGCTTCTCTATTCACTGATCATTCATCCGTTCATCCTGGTCCTGTGTGTGTTCTTCTTCCGTGGTGTTTCAGTGTTCATCTCTAACCTCACCATCCAGAGGCAGTACTTCCCCAACGATGACGACCAGATCGGCGCTGCCAAAGCTCTGATGAGGCTGCAGGACACCTACCAGCTGGACACCAACACCATCTCCACTGGAGAGCTGCCAGGTCAGCAGGGAGACGAGGCCTGGACGTCCTGGGGGGCGTCAGGTTCACCTTTGTAGCAAAAGTCAAAAAATCTGAATGTTATGATAATGAAGTCATAATGTTTTACGGAAAAAGTTGGAATATTCAGAGAATTAAGTTGTAGTGTTGCAATTATTCAGTCATAGAAAATAGAAAAATTAGCTAGTAGTTTAAGTGGGTTTTGATACTGTATATCACAACAATATCTTCAAACTAACTTTATTTGTACAGCCCAAAATCACTCATATATCTGAGGGTTTTACAGGCTGTCACACCTGCTAACCACTGTTTCCATGGTAACAATCAAAGACACCTCCTGAGTAGTGTTTCCGTCGTAAGTGACCATGGCTCATTATGATAATTTCTCCCCCTCTGTCGCCTACCCAGGCTCATCCTCCTCTCACCGTAGCATTCTGACTGTGGACGACTGCTACGACCTCGGGAAGGTGGCGTACTCCGAGGCAGACTACTACCACACAGAGCTGTGGATGGTTCAGGCCCTGAGGCAGCTGGATCAGGATGAGACGTCCAACACCGTGGACACTGTCACCATCCTGGACTACCTGAGCTACTCCGTCTACCAGCAGGGGGAGCTGGACAGAGCGCTGGACTTCACCAAGAGGCTGCTGGAGCTCGGTCAGTAACGTGATGCACACGACTGAGAGAGAACACTTCTGTTCATTTTGGTAACCAGGCGGCATTTCCTGTAATTCATCTCATGAGCTATACAAGGCGTAGCATTGGCTGGCTTGCTGCCCCCACCTTAGTATACACTCCCACATCACGTGTCATGCATCATAACATAAACCCAACTAATCAATGATGAAATTCATTGCCATATATGTTTGTGATTGATGTTTAGACCCAGCACACCAGCGAGCCAAAGGGAACCTGAGGTACTTTGAGTATCAGCTGACTAAACAGAAGAAGATGGAGGAAAGAGAGGAGGAGGAGGAGGAGACTGAGGGGAGACAGAGAAAGGGTCGACCTGACGATTACCTTCCAGAGAGGAAGAAGTACGAACAGCTGTGTCGCGGCGAGGGCCTCAGGATGGTGAGATGATAGAAATGATTAAATACGCACAAATGTTGGATATCATCAAAGTCATCCTGCTTGTCTTTTCCATCAGACTCCTCGCAGGCAGAGCCGCCTCTTCTGCCGTTACTATGACAACAATCGGCACCCGAAATACGTGATCGGTCCGGTGAAGCAGGAAGACGAGTGGGACCACCCCCGCATCGTCCGATACCACAACATCGTGTCTGACAGGGAGATGGAGAAGGTCAAAGAGCTGGCCAAGCCCAGGGTGAGTCAAAATATCAACTCGCAGTCAGTAAAGGAACCAGCTTGGTTCTGTTAAAGGTTCCTGTGGAGTTTCACATTACAGGTGGAGCTATGGAGGTTTTTTCATGTTTGGATCGAAACACGCTGTTCTGCAGTCTCACACTGATCATCAATTGTTGGTGGTTGTGGCGTAACATGCTAACAAATGTAGCAATGTGCTAAGAATGACAGAAAGAACACAAAGGAGGTGCTAGCAAGCAGGTTTCAAACTGATCTGTCTATTAGCATGATATCATAACCTGGGTCCTGTTAGCTTTAGCCTCAGTCTGTAAGCAGGATATCATAACCTGGGTCCTGTTAGCTTTAGTCCCAGTCTATTAGCATGATATCATGACCTGGGACCTGTTGCCTTTAGCCCTAGTCTGTTAGCTTGGTATCATAACCTGGGTCCTGTTAGCTTTAGCCCCAATCTATTAGCATGATACCATACATGGGATCTGTTAGCTTTAGCCTCAGTCTGTTAGCATGATAGCCTGACCTAGGACCTGTTAGCTTTTGCCCTAGTCTATTAGCATGATATCATGATGTGGAACGTTTTAGCATAATAATGTCACATAGAATCAAAGATCAGTCACAGGAGACATTTTACTGCACAGCCAGTACTTTTACTGCATGAAGCTGACAGTACTACTGTACTTTTACTACATAAGGCTGATAATGATTGTAACTTTGACCCTCACAGAATGGGATAAGATGCAGATGATGCTGTTGTACTTTTGCTGAAGTGGTACATTGAATGTAAAAGTGTTGCATGTACTGGAGTATTTGTACATTGTGGTATTGGTACTTGTGCTAAAGTAACAGATCAGAGTGATTCTCCCACTGCTGATGGTGAGGTGTTATGAACGTTAACTCCGGGGTTTTGTGATGAAGACATGATGCGCGTCAGTGTAAATGAGTGTGATGCATCAGGGAGCCGGTGTGTGTCTCCCTGTAACTGTCGGCCGATTGGCTCCACAGCTGCGTCGAGCCACCATCTCTAACCCCGTAACCGGTGTGCTGGAGACGGCCCACTACCGCATCAGTAAGAGGTAAGAGCTGCGCGAGCAGGAGGGACATCTGCAGGGAGACGGCAGCTGTCTCACCCTCCTGCTCCCCCCTCTGTCTCCCCCAACATGTCCTCCTGTCCTCCCCCGCTGTGCCGACTGCTGGCCTGGCAAGAGCAGTAATATAAGCAACAGGCCTACAAAGTACATTTACTCAATTACACTGTAATTAAAACACAAATTTGAGATACTTATACTTTTCATGTGACTTTCTACTTGTACTCCACACTACATCTCAGAGGGAAGTGTACGTTTTACTCCACTACATTTATCTGACTTTACAAATAAAGATTTTCACACACAAATTACACTACTGAACAATTAATGATTAACTACTTTAAATTATTTTTCATGTAAAAACATTTCATGGTTCCAGTTTTTGTTTTGAAATTTCTTAAATCATTTTGACGAATGATTTTCATTATAACATTTATCTAGTAAATGACAGAACACAGATGTATGTCATTTTATTTACCAGTTCCACGTCGTGATCGGTCTTATTGATAGGTCACTAAGCTGCTCTTGCCGGCAATAAAGCTGCTTGTCTTTTTCATATGAGGAGGAAAGAGAGTCAAATCTCTGTTTGACTCTCGTTGTCTCTTTCACTTTGTCACGAGAGGCAGCAGGAGACTCTGACGCGTCAGACACTTTCATATCTGCTGCATCAGCACCACACCAGCTTTTCATTGTTTCTGCTTATCAAACTGTTGAGAAGGGAAATCATTCACCCGGGCTCCTTCTCAGACTTCACTAAAAGCTCAAATAAGATAAATGATCCATTAGCTGAAGCGGTGTGTTTGACTCAGAAAAGGATCATTTAATTGATTTTGTCTTTATCAGGTGATAAACGTTTCAGGTGCATTGATTTCGTTGTCAGTGTGTGAAGTGAACTCGCTGCCTGACAGGTTTTTCATTCCTCTGCTGTTCATTTCAGTAGTCAGTTGCTACTGAAGATACTCATGATTTCACACAGATAAAATGAACTCTGATTGGCTGTTTCTGTTCAGCAGTGGTAGAAAGTAACTAAGTACATTTACTCACGCACAACACACCACAATGTTGAGGTACTACTCTGCACATCATACTCCGCTGCATTTATTGGACAGCTTTAGTTACTCATTACTTTAGTTACTTTCTGAGTTGTTGAAGAGACATTTCACCTCTGAACGTCTCACTTCGTTTAATAAAACGATCAATATTTCACTAAAGTCTGGAAACTGAGAACAGATTTGTGTATCAGAACTTCTCCCAGTCGTCATCTGACGACCCCTCACATTTATCTGGTGACCCGTTGCAGGGGCCTGACCCCTAGGTTGAGCCCCACAGGACTAAACTAGCTGACTGCAGACTTTACAGTGTTGTTAGTACTCAGGGTACCGAAGGGAAGGCTGTGAATTCTCCCTCCACCACTGCTGAGAGTCGTATAAACGCAGCCTCTCGGTTGATGGACAGGAAGAACTGTTTGTGCTGAAGCTCCTGTTGCCTCCCTGACTGCAGCATCTCTGTGTCAGCGAGTGACCCGTCTCTCTCTCTTTCTGTCTCTCTCTCTGTCTCTCTCTCTCTGTGTAACTATAATGTGATTGGTGAGCTAGCTCAGACGTGCCACGGTGCATGACCCTCAGACAGGCAAACTGACCACGGCCCATTACAGAGTCTCCAAGAGGTAAGAGCTGGACGGCAGCGGCACACAGAGGCCTCACCAGATGATCAGCAGGATTTAAAAAATGGAGAAATATTCAAATATTATACTCAATATGTTTCTGACTTCTTGCTTGGTTGTTTTTTCCTATGAACCACTGGATATTCTCTTCAGGCCTCTAAAATCAGCCTGTAATGCTTTATTCTAACAGCATTTATGACAGTATAAAAACATGTGATAAATGGTTTATAATTCGCTGTAATGTAAGCTGGTAAAGACTCAGGTCCACTTAACTAAAGCTATTGTGGTCTAATCCAGCAGTGCTGTAGTGAATCCCCCCGTCATGAAGGTTATAATGTTCAGTTCAGTTCCTCTGCATCTTTCCTTCTGTTTCCCACCTCGCCCTGTTTCCTCTGGTCCTGCTCTGCTCACTAACTCTTCAGTCTTCAGTCATGTTTCTAAGTGTACCGACACAGTGACCCAGTGTCCTCCTCTCCCCTCTCCCCTCTCCCCTCCCCCCTCTCTCAGTGCTTGGCTCGGAGCATTCGAACATCCGGTGGTGGACGAGATCAACCAGAGGATCGAGGACCTCACCGGCCTGGACGTCACCACTGCCGAGGACCTGCAGGTAACACAGGTTTTATTTCTGTGTCCACATGAGCCCACAGCACACCGTGATTTAATATAAACTGTCAGCTCCTTTTTATTTAGTTTTGGTCCTGTTTTAAATGTCCCTGTTAGCGTTCATCGACCTCAACCTGTTTTTTTGTTTCGTTCTGTTTTAGTTGACTAAAAGACATTTTAGGATGGAGCGAGATTTTCCCCTTTGTGTATAAAGGATATTACTACATGTTGCCAGTGAACGCAGTTTGTCTGTGAATCACTGATGTTGTTTTTATTAATGTTTTACACACGTGATCGACAGACCTCCATCATCTACAGCAACATTCATATATCACTGACAGTAAAACCTTTGATTTCTCCAGTATTTTATGCTCAATATCTCCAAATAGTTTCATTCAGTAAACATGATGAGTGTGTTTCCTTCCCTTCCAGGGCCAAACTTGATTCTATCTGCATGTTCGGCCTTAATGTTTGCTTTTCAGTGTATTTATTACAATGTTATTTAGTGTTGTGTGCATGTGGACTAACAGGTGGCGAACTATGGTGTCGGAGGACAGTACGAACCTCACTTCGACTTTGGACGGGTAAATAAACCGCATTACTGGCTCATATGTACTTCCTGTTGTTGTTTGCTTCCTGTTTGTTACAGGATAATCGTTTCCTTGTTGTTGTGTGTTTCCAGAAAGATGAACCAGATGCTTTTGAAGAGTTGGGGACAGGAAACAGAATTGCCACCTGGCTGCTTTACGTCAGTAGTCGTCAGTTTGAGTCGTTATTAAACTCTGTGCTGCTGAAGTAGGACTCATGATGGATGATAAACTGTCTCCTCCTTCATGCTGCAGATGAGTGATGTGCAGGCAGGGGGCGCCACAGTCTTCACTGACATTGGAGCATCTGTGTGGCCCAAAAAGGTAAACTTCACCTCAGGGCTGCAACCAACTGCTGATTATTATCGATCAAACTGCTGACTGTTGTGTTCATCAGTTGATTGAATGTTGAGTCTACAAACAGGCAGAAGGCGGTCACTAATTAAAATGCTTCATGAAAATGTGTCACAGAAAAACATCAAATCCACACAGCTGGAATTAGTGCAGTTTTAAACAGGAAATGACAGCAGTTGCTGAAAGATGAAGCCGTGCCCTGCCTCAAACATCAGGTACAAACCTCATTATCAGCAGGACCTTATTATGATACTGAACATCATTCATCTGATGCTCGGTTCCAGCACAGAAATAAGTGACTTCGACAAATTCATCAAAGAAAACCAACCAGTCGAGACGGTTAGTCAGTCACGCTCACAGGAAGCCGACAGGAAGAGTGTTACTTATTGTTGTAAATGTTCTCCAACTCTTCTGTCTTCACTTTCTCCTTTTAACTCGTTCAATGTGTAAAAATCCTGAATCTTTCAGGTCATACTGCATCTTTAACTCATGATGACAGAAGACCGTGTTCCTGCTCTTGTTGTTACTAGCAGTATTAGTAGTCCTGTGATTTTCGCCCCCCCCCGCAGTAAATCATTATAAAAGTAATTTTCTGTCGATAAACGAATGGATTCAGCTGTGCAGTGAGGTGTCACCATGTTTCTCCAGGGCACGGCCGTGTTCTGGTACAACCTGCACCCCAGTGGAGAAGGAGACTATCGGACCCGACACGCTGCCTGTCCTGTTCTAGTCGGCAACAAGTGGGGTGAGTACACGAAACATGAGAAACACCCCTGAGGACAGGTGTGTCAATGATGAATACACGTAACACTTAAAGACCAGACTTCAGACCAGCGTTCACTTAGTTTTTTAGAGATTCTAGCTGCAGGTTGATATTACAGTAAAACATAATTTAGATTCTTTGGTCTGCACAACGTTTTCTGTGTTTCTGTTGTTCACTTTAAGGCAGTTTGAATCCTCAGTTTAATTCATCTGAACTCGCCATCATCTGTCTGCAGTGTCCAATAAATGGATCCATGAGCGAGGGCAGGAGTTCAGGAGGCGCTGTGGCCTCCAAGAGTACCACTGACCACCGTCCGCCCTCCTCCTTCATCTCAGACCTCCTCCTCCTCCTCATCCTCCTCCTCTTCAGCCGTCAGTCTGAGGCGGTGGCTGCACGTGATTTGACACATTTATTTTTTATCAGAAAAGTGTGTGTGTGTGAGTGAGTGTGTTAGTTCCACTGATAACTTATTTTTTAAACGCTGATGATCAAAACCAAGTTTCAAAAACTGATACTCAATAACACTGAAATAATGACACATTGTTACTTCAGATTTCCTTTTTTTTTCCATTAAATTCCATCAACGTATCAATTAATGATGATGGTGTTTTGGTCTTTTTAATGAGATAATGGCCACAATTCACTCTTTTCTTTATTTAGCATTTAATAAATGCTGGGAGGTAAAGTCAGATGTTATTGGGATGATTAAAAGATAAATTAACTGTAGCATATTAAGGTGTGTGTGCGTGTGCGTGCGGGTGTGTGTGTGTGTGCTCTGAGCATGAAAACATCTCTGAATGAATTGAAGAATGAAATGTTCTACAGTATAAAGTTCAGGTTTTAGTGTCATTTCACAGATTAAGAATACCATAATACATTACAATATTATTCTACATTTATTTATCCATTAACAAGTTTCAAATTTGGAAACCTCTCAGTTTGCACCTTAATTAATTGAAAACTCCGGCCCTTTATTACAAGATAGAATTTGATTAGCAGCTGTAATGATATTTTCCATGTTAATTAGGCCTTTACTTCATGCAGAAAACCCTTTAACAACTCTTAAAATATTATTATTCATCATTTTATTCATCAATTAATCCCACATTTGGGCGAAACCCCTGAGGTTGTGCATTATTAATAGATTATTAATAGATTATTAATAGATTATTAATAGAGTATTAGATAGAAAAGTGCTAATTTATGACCCTTTTGAAATCCATCTGTCTAAACTCTGAATATAAGAATCCATAAAATATCAAATATTTCATATTATTGTTACCATGACGACTGCTGCAGGGTCAACACAAAGCTTCCCTGTTTTGCTTTCCGCCTGAAACGTGTTTTTCTCATAGCCGCTGCTCTTCACACTGTGACACTTTCAGTAAAAAGTCAAATCACTCCGTTGCTCGTCTTTCAGCCTCCTCTGAGTCACCTCTTTGCTGAAGACTCTCCAGGTGTTATTCGCACAAAGTTGAAAAAAAAATTGTCACGCAAAGAATAATTTAATTACCTGAGTCACGTAACAGCTGATGTGCCTCTAAGGGAAAGTAACGGACAAATGAAACCCTGTAATGTGTATTTTTATAATAACAGTGTTTGAACTGACTGTGTGTTATCAGCTGACTCTGCAGCTCTCAGCTTCAAGGAGCTTTATCGTGACTTTCAGCTCATTGTTTATCGGTCCGGACAAACAGAGGCCAGGCGAGACCGGCTGGAGCCAGATATTTCCCTCAGGAGCCGGAGGAGACCAAACACAGAGCTAAAAGAGAGAGACTCCTGGACCGACACAAACACGGCTCCGCATCAACCGTCATGTTGTTGTGTAGCTGCTGGATGTGGAAAACAAACGATCGATAACGAGCTCAAAATCATTTCCCCATGAAACGAAATGCTCCATCTCCAGAATTCTGACACAAATATACAGAAACTCTGCAGACCAGCTGTGGGTTGGTTATAATTCGTATTGTTTCACCTGCAGAGGTGGAATGTAACTCAGTACATTTACTCAAGTACTGTTGAGGTACTGGATTCTTTTCACGCTGCTGTTTTGTACAATTCTACTCCATTACATTTATCTGACAGCTTTAGTTAATTTACAGTTAAGATTTGATTTTGTTATAAATTAAAGTACCAACAGTTTATACAAGTACAGCTGAAACAATTAGTTGATTAATCAATTAGTTGATAATGATTGATCGTCTATTGTGATGATGGTTTCAGTGACTTTTCCTGTAAAATCATTGGATGTTTCAGCTTCTCAGATGTTTGATTTGCTGCTTTAATGATTTGAATGTGTTTGTAATAATGTCGAGCTTTGGACTAAACAAACACTGTGAAGGCGTCACTTTGGCCTCATCGTCACCACATTTCTCACTATTATTCACAATGTTTCCAAACCAAACGATCGATCCATTAATGGAGGAACTAATCAGCAGATTCATCCAGAATGAAAAGAATCATTAGTTGCAGTCTGATACAAAACAGCTGAAAATGAGCCTCAACCAGCTCCAACAGTAAAATCCTGCTTTGACCTGAACGACTGAGTCACAATAATCTGATGAGATCAGACAGAACAGCAGAACAGTCACAGGGACATTTTACTGCTCTGAGTACTTGTACTTAATTACTTGAAGTGCATTCTCCTGATTATACTTACATACTTTTACTGAAGTAATGCAGGACTTTGTGGTGTTAGTACTTTTGTAGTAGTATTGTAGTATTTGTACACTATGGAATTAGTGTATTAGTACTTTTACTGTAGTAAATTATCTGAAATGTTCCTCCAGCACTGGTCAGCTGACCTCAGCATGAATGACAGGTTAAATGCTGCTGCAGATTCTAATCGTGTCACTTGACCACCTGACACACTTCCCCCTCCCACTCTGACCCATTACAGAGCCCTCTTACCCACAACTACTGTGTGTGTGTGTGTGTGTGTGTGTGTGTGTGTGTGTGTGTGCGCGTGTGTGCGTGCGTGTTTTATTTCAGCCTTGAGGTCATTCACTCGCTGCAGGGACAAACAAACTATGACTCTCCTCTCTTCTGCCTCCTCTTTTTTTCTTTTCTTTGAACAGACAAACTCATGCAGCTGCTCTGAAGGTCATATTTGACTTTTTCCCCCTTTTAATCTGAATTTTAACAGTTGTCACATGAATGTAGCACGAGTGCAGATATTTTTAAACCTCTCAAACAACAGAGAGAAGTCTGTAAATGGAATCCAAGAATTCAACTTTTCAACCTTCTTTCTCTCTCTGAGAGTCAGATGTGCCGTTTAATTTGCTTTCATGTCTGCACATTTAAAATGAAGCTACAGCAAGCAGCTGCTTAGTTTAGTTTAGCTTAGCTTAGCTTACCTTAGCTTTGCTTTCTTTAGCATCATTTGGTCAGGACCAGATTGAAGATCAAACTTCTTATCTAACATGGCGGGTTGTAAAGTAGTTAACACTGATCATAACTTTGCATGACGATGGTGATTGTGATCTGATACCTGTGGTGCAGCCGGGTCACATGACCTGAAAACATGTGAGCAATGTGTCACAGACTGTGTGGACCAATCAGGACTTCACTACTGTCAGCAAACAACCAGAGAGACAAAACAGGAAGTGGTGGAAGAAGTACTCAGATCATTTACTTCAGTTGAAGTAGTAGTGGCACAATGTAAAAATACGTTGTTGCGATCAAAGTACAGAAGGACGAACATCAAAATATAATCAAAGTACCAAAAGTAAAAGTAGTCATTATGCAAGGTGGCCCCTAATTATGTGTGTGTCATGTGTTCATCACTTTAATGGTGCAGCTGGTACAGATGGAGCTCATTTTAGTTACTTTAGTTACTACTGCTGTGGAGTTTTATCCATAATTTATCATAACCGATTAGTTGATTAAATTTTGAGTCAGTAATCTGAAGCTGTCAGGTAATTGTAGTGCAGTAAAATGTACAATACGTCCCTCTGAGATTTGGATTGGAAGTAGAAAGTAGCAGAAACTGGAAATACTCAAGTACAAGTACCTCAGAATTGTACAGTAGTTGAGAAAATGTACTTCTACACCAGGAAAAGAGGAGATGGGACAGATTTAAAAGATGAGCTAGCTGCATTATGGAAGTATGAATAAAATAGTTGTTATATGAGTCTTCAGCTGTGAGAGTTTTACATGAATCGAGTGTCTTCGTCCTGGTGGCTGAGTGAAGGTTCACTGCTGCACTCACTCATTTTCACTCCATCTGCAAGTGAGCTGTTTTAATATCCACTGTCACTGACCTCAGATCTGTTTCACTGCCGTACGTCTGCTGCACAGCACAGCTTTGGTTTAGCAGAGGTGTGTGAGTCACGCTGCTGTTCGCGTGTGAGTGACTGAGACGACTGTTCAAAGACATAAATGTTGAGAATGTTCTGGAAGATGTTTCTAATCACAATGAATAAAGAATGAAGCACTGCTGCAACTCCAGAAAACTGTCCCCCGACTGATGTTTGCTCAAAGCGTCTTACACACCTACTCACAGCACTGCTACTCAGTGTCACCACACGCAGTATAAGTACACAACAACGTGGACTCTACTTGTACACATCAGCCAGTGCGTGTGTGTGTGTACACACACTTTTATTTGTCTTTAACCAACAGAGGGAGGACATTTTAGGTCTGTCCTCACAACTTCAAAGGTCTGTTTGAAGGTTTTAGAGTGTAAGACTTGGTTTTAGGGGTTAGGGATTGCAGTATGTCAGTGAGGGTCCTCACAAGGATAGAAGTAGATGTATGTTTGTGCATCTGTCTGCAAATAATGTCACATCCTACTTTGATCCATCAGCCTCATAGTTTTTGTGCGCTTACATGATTGTATGCAGAAAGATGTGATAACGACGATGAGAAAGCTGCTTCAGTTTGGACTCACAACACACAGGACGGCCACATTAGTGCTGGAGGATTCTGTGGTTGGCTTTACGCTGTGTCTCAGGTCTGTCTCCATATATCTGCTACTGCTGCTACTCTAGGTACACCTTGACGATGTATCCTGCACACTGTCTGCCCTTCACCCGTCACACAGACACACTGTCTGCCCTTCCCCGGTCACGCAGACACACTGGGCACAGTCTGCCCTGCACCCTGCTCCCCACCCACGTACCCAGACTCACCTGCACTCTTCAAGTTTGTTGTTTCATCTCACCTTCTGGTTGGTTTGTACTTGGAAGAAAGATGAACTCACCTTTTGTAAGGATTCGTTTTATGCCAAGCGCCTGTGACGGCTGTGACAGGAGGCGTCATGGTTTGCCGTTATCTCAGGAACACTTTTGGACTCAAAGATGACCTTAGACTTTGGCGGTCAGAGGTCAGTGTGACCTCACAAAACACATTTTTGGCTCTAACACAGTTTTTGAAAAACGCGTGCTAAAGTGCCCTCTTGGGAGCCAAAACGCGCGCTAAAGTGCCCTCTTGGACGCCAAAACGCGTTCTAAAGTGCCCTCTTGGACACCAAAATGCGTGCTAAAGTGCCCTCTTAGACGCCGAAACGCGTGCTAAAGTGCCCTCTTAGACGCCAAAACGCGCGCTAAAGTGCCCTCTTGGAAGCCAAAACGCGCACTAAAGTGCCCTCTTGGACACCAAAACACGCGCTAAAGTGCCCTCTTCAGTGGCGAGGACACGCTATATGTGCCCTTTTTTTCCTTTTCGCCCCTGCCCTTCAAAAAGTCTGTGCATGCCACTGTACAAACCCGTGCACTTGACTCCATTGCTGCTCACTTGGAAGCTGAATCTGCATGTTGATATTTCAGCAAGTGAAAATCCTGAGGTCAGTTTGTTATTGTAAACTTCTGCAAATCCAACAACCCCAGTCATCCGTGTTTTTCAGCACTGTTCCATGTCTGCGCCCACAAACATCAGCCCAGCTCGGGTCAAAGTTTTGACCTTTGTCGTTTATCGGTCAACTAGAACTACATGGATTACTTAGACTCCCTGAGTTATCACAGCAGGCAGTTCTCAAAAACCAGGGCTCCTCAGGAGGAATCTGTACCAGGAAACACCCGGACCCGCTCTGGTACAATGAGTGTTACCATCCAAACCACAGCAGAGCTTATTGTTGGGAGGCTGACGAGGACTGCTCCCTGAAGACCACCAACATGAAGGTCCGTCCTGTGCAGTAGTTCTCCAGGACCAAGGTACAGCAGAGTATCAGCTGATCTGTCTGGTGATTTCCTCCTCTCATGAAGTGTGTGTTCTCACAGTGGAGTCAGGGTTACACCAGGACAGTGCATTAGCTGGCACGACCAACCTCACATCCTGCAGACGAGTCATTCTTTCTGCAAGTCATTCTGCAGAAAGTAGCTGCTGATGGCAAACTTTACGTCAGAGACGGGCAGATCATCAAATATTTATATAAGGGAGGGATCACTATGGTACCATAAGTGTGTATTTACATTAATGTATTACAACAGAGTGTCGGTCTGCCAAAAGCAACAGAGGTGCACCACAGACCAGAAGAAGAATCGATGCTCATGAAGAAGATGAGAGAGGGAGAAGAGACAAGTCACATATCAAACACTCCAACATCATCAGTGTTTGTCTTTCAGACGCCTCATCCGGGTCCTGTTTCTCCTCCGAATGAATACAGTCATTGATCTATCTGTTAATTGTACTTAATGGAGCAATCATTGGTTGAAATGTGAAAGTGTCTCTGTCTATTCAGCTGCAGAAACAGGGTCCCTGTTATAATCTGCACACTCTCAATAGATTTTTCTTCTTTTTGCCTTTAAGTCGACAGACTAGTCAGTCTGGTGCTGACTGTACAGAATTAATAAGACTGCAATGAAAGTCTGAAAGTCTTTATTTTGAACATGTAACCAACAAAAATAGTAATTTTACATGTCCAGAAATGTGAATGAACCATGTGATGTACTGTTGAGTCAGGCTGCTCTGCATGGCTGGATTTTCTTTTTTTTTTTTTTCTTTTAACTTTGGTTTTTATTAGATTTTTTACGTCCAAATACAATGTCATCCAAGCACAAAAAAACAGAAACCAACAACACGGAAGTATAGTTCTAGTAATTATAATACAGAAATAATAATAATAAACTAAAACAGCTTATGGGTCCTTTCATTCATTCTTTCATAAATGCAAACAGTCAAGTCTGTCAAATTATCCTTCAGTCAGTGGTTTCATCTTCCTCCTTGTACCAAAACCATTTCTCCCATTTCTTTTCAAATTGTTCCTCCTGCATTTTCAAAATGTGTGATAACTTTTCCATGCCATAAATCTCTTCCACAACACTAAGCCACTGTTCTGAGGTTGAGGGGTCTACCTCATACCTTGCTCTTGTAATTGTTTTCGGCTGGCTGCAAGTAGTACTTTAAGCAGATATGTATCTTCTCCATGGACCTCATCCTGTGGTATATATCCCAAATACAGCACCAAAGGCATGGCTGGATTTTCAATGTGATTTTAGGTTTTCTTACCTCTGGAACAGAAACTGTCCGTTATGTTGGCCAGGACCTGCTCAGAGTGTTTTTGTTTATCTGTAACGAAGCCTGAGCAGGATCTGTTGAGTCCTGCACTCCTTCTCACCAGTTCGTGGAGGAGGTGGGAGCTTTCCTGTCCCTGCCCTCTCGCTTTCGGTTCGAGTTTTGCAGCCTCCTGGGTGCCACTGTCAGCCTGGATTGAGTGCACCCACCCCAGTTCAGCCACTGGTCTCATGCCGTTCCAGGATTCCCGGGGTTACCAGCATTTCCGTACATAACCACAGAATGTGCCTAAAAGCAAAAAACTAGGGCGGAATCGTCTTTGAACAGACAAACATAAAATTCAGGCACCAAACAACAGGTGGCGCCAGTCCCGACGGTTGTGATTCAGACAATTCTCCCATTTTTTCCCTCTCGACGGCTTCAGTTCACAGAGTTGTCTGTTCATATTTATTTAAGTCCTTGGACTCAACACGCAAAGCTGAATGAAGCTAGTTCTCTTTATAATTGTAGGTTTCAGCGCGACACACGCACAAACAGTGAGGCTGTGTCATGTCCCCTGGCGTCCTCTTGGTTTTTAAGGTAGAAATCCTCTTTTTGCTTTCATTTTTTTTTCTCAAATTCACAACAAACTACAGAACTGAAGAGATGACAGTGACACAATTAGATGATAGATTATCAATAATATCCCGCTGTGTTGATGTTAGACTGTTGGTTTTAAACTAAGTAAACACTTCTTTTAATTGTGTATTTATTTAATGTGTATTCCTAAAGGTCGGGCTGGTGTGACACCACGCTGCCGGCTGTATATAAGTAGTGAAGCCACCACGTCTCTTCAGTTCGACCAGCAGGTGAGTTCAGACAGGTAAGCGTCCAACCTGGAGACATTACACCTACAGCTGCAAGCAACATCATCGTCTTTTGTAGTTCTTTCATTACTCAAAATGACTGAATTGATACAAGTTGGTAAACTTTCTGTGACGTTGCAGTAATATTTCCTGTGGCTACACAGACGTGTGTTTGCGCTGATTGAAGACACATTTTGTTTGACTTCATTATTATTTTTAACATTTAAATCTACATTCATTTAACGACTTGCAGTCCGCTGTCAGGTTCCGGTCTCTGTTGCACTGAGCTTCTTGTGTTCTTGCGACGAGGCCAGAACCTGAACACTGAATATCAGCTGTGCTTATTCTGCGTCCACATAATGAGCTTCTTCATGAGGCTTTACTGGCCGAACAGTTTTTACATCGATTCTTCTCGTATTTTTCAGAGCATCAGTTGGATCCACGTCAGCGGTGAACTAAACTCTCGGCAGATAATCTGACCATGAAGGTACGTTTGTTCTACAGATCTCAGATGAAACTGTGGTATCAGCAGCTCAGCTGTCTGCCGCTGGGACAACCCTCCAGCATCTTTATCGTCAATTATCGTCTTTTTCTGTGTCTCCGAGCCGTTAACTGATAAAACAGTGTGTGAGATTCAAACCTCTGTTCCAGCTGCTACCAGTCGTCGTCCTTCTCCTGGCTCCACTGTTGACCAGCTGCAGCAAGCATCCGGTGGACTGCAGCGACATCCATCAACAAGACAAGCACCGCCCCAGCAGTGTGTACACCATCTACCCCCTCGGAGAGCGCTCTGCTGTCCAGGTACACTGCAAGGCATCCTTTGTGTTTGAGGCGGCTGCTGACTCAGATCAAGCGATGATACTGCAGAGTCACTAATTGTTGCTGCTACGACCTGTAAACAACCAATCACAGCTCCCTGAGACAGGAGCTGTGCGGACCCAGCCCGGCTCAGCCCTCATGTGTTGGGTCAGACCATTATGAGGTTGATGCCATGTAGTCTGCAAAGCTAATATACACATTTCAACAGCTACTGTGTTCACTGATGAAGGACTGTGTTTGTGCGTAGGTGTACTGTGACATGGATTCAATGGGAGGAAACTGGACGGTGAGTGCGTTAACTTCATGCAGTCACGGCACAGTGGTCTTCAACGCGAGCCCACCCGCCACCATAAATCACACCAGTAAAACCTCACATTTGATGTGCATTTGTCCTGTCAGGTGTTCCAGAAGAGGACGGACGGCACGGTGAACTTCTACAGGAACTGGGATCAGTACCATATCGGCTTTGGTAACCCTGCTGGAGAACACTGGCTGGGTGAGAGATGAATCAAACCTTGCTTCGTCACTTAGATTTCTTCCTGAATTTGTGTGTTTTAGTGAATAACCTACACACTGTGTGCGTGCACAGGTCTTGACAAACTCCACTACCTGACACGCAACCGCAAATATGAGCTCCTGGTGGACATGGAGGACTTTGAGGGGGTGAAGGTGTTCGCTCACTACTCTTCGTTCTCTATTGATGCAGAGTGCAGCGGATACACGCTGAACTTATCCGGGTTCATCGGTGGAGACGCAGGTCAGTCAGTAGTCTCTGTGTATCATTCAAGATGGTGGAGGAGCATGTGATGACAGATTTGGGTAATGATGTTGGAAGTGGTGGTACGAGACAGAGTCTTGATCCAGAACCTTAGGCCAGTCAGCCACACTACCTCCTGATGTCAGGCAGGGAAGCTCCCCGTCCTCCTGCAGCACTGAGTTTAAATGAAGGTAGATGTGATTTTAAGGATTTCAACAAGATAAGTGAGCTATTTTGTGGAAAAACCACATCAGACGTAAAGAAAGTTGAGTATTTTCTCTCCGTCTTAAACCATGTTTGAACTTCATCTAGACAAAGTGCTGAACTGATCATGCCTGCTGCGTGATGTCTGGATCAGAACTGGAATCATGCAGGTTATGAAAAGTTCAGCTGATATTTTATTGGTTTATTGTGTTTTTGTAGGAGAGAGTCTGATATATCACAGCGGACAGAAGTTTTCCACCTTCGACAAAGACCAGGACAGCTGGCCTGGAAACTGTGCCAGATCATTCCTGGGAGCGTTCTGGTACAATAAGTGTCACACTGCAAACCCCAATGGGGTTTATCGCTGGGGGGCTGACAAGACCATCTATGCTGTTGGAGTGGAGTGGAGCAAGTGGAAGGGTCATGACTACTCCCTGAAGGCCATCAGCATGAAGATCCGTCCTGTGATGTAGTTCTCCAGGACCCACGTCCAGCAGAAGATCAGCTAATCTCTCTGTGATTTCTTTCTCTTTCTCTCATCAAGCATGTAATCTCACAAAGGCGGGGCCTCATCTTCCTCAAACTGGGCACCAGCACAATCCAGCTGCACACCAGCCAACCAGCTCACGTCTGTCATTTGTCTTCCATCTGTTGGGCTGCCCCCCCCCACACTCTGCTGCCTCGGGTGTTCCCTGCAGCTAAACACACACTCAGCTCTAAAGTCCAGCTCTTTTCAGCACAGCGTTTGGTGGAGGGTTGAAACCTGAATATGAATCATGATCTGCTGCACGTGACAATAAATGAGAAGCTGAGCAGAAAGCTGTGATTTGATGTCGTCACTTTGTCTGCCAAGTCTCTACTCATTAAACACATTGTTATTATTGTTATTATTATTATTGTAGGTGGCTGTAATTAAAGCTTCTGATGCTAACTAGCAATGCAAAACCCAACACTTCTTTTTTCACTTGCAAATGAATTCAAACAAGAAGAAAAATGTCTGACAGTATGGGCGCAGTGTGGAGATGTTTTCAGTGTTTACCCCATGCTAACCATCAGCAGTTACTCAGTCTGTTCATTCAACAGAATCTTTGTGACGATGACCAGGTGAGAACAGGTGAAACTCCGGACAGGGGGAGTGGGCATGGCCTCCAGTCTCTCTGTCACTTCTCTGAGATGTACTGAAGTAGAAGAATAAGTTGCATAAAATGGAAATACTCAAGTGAAGCACATATACCTTGAATTTGTACTTCAGTACAGTAGTCGCTACAGCAGCTCGTTATCATCATGGTTCTGTGACGCTGGGATGTGGATAGACTGTAACCAGCCTTCACTGAGATGTTTGATGTTTATTTGGTTGATTTAACAAGATGAAATGGATTTTATTACATTTACAGAAGATAAAATACTGCTTTTAATTTATTTTGATCCATTTACATTTGAGGTCATTTGTATCAAAATAAAGCTCAAACAATTAATGACAATCTCTTGATTGATTTATCAAGCAAAAGTCCAAACACTTCTGATTTATATCACTGTAACTGAGTATCTTTGGGTTAAAATAAGCAATCTGAGACGTCACCTTTGAATTTCTTCCTCTTTTCTGACACGTTATAGACTGAATAATTAATGGAAAATTACAAAGAATTATTTTGTTTTCAAAATTGAACCCTAAACTGAGTCCTGAGCGTCAGAGTCCACAGGAAGATCTTTGGTCGAAGCCTCACAGACGGGACGGTTTGGTAAACTGGAGTGTGCACCTCACTGACATCACTTCGTTTCAGGTATTCTGGACACTGCACTTCTACTTTTGGAAGTTTGGCTGTTAAGTTCAAATCTGATCGTCTGTTTTTTTCCTGGTGGCAATCAGAGATGTTCAGGTGTCCGTCAGGTCAGCCAGGGAGGCGGCGTCATCCCAGTCAAGGATCGGGCAGGCGGTAGTCCGGCCGGTGGTTTCCCTCACGGAGGCGTCCGAAACAGCTGAGCAGCAGGTCCACCGCCATGCTGACTGTGGACTGGATGTCCTGTTCAGTCTGACCCCTCAGAGGATTCACCTCCACCATGTCCACCCCCGACAGAAGACCTGCAGGACCAGCACAGATGTACTACATGCAAAAGTGAGGTATATGCTAACATCAGCAACATGCTGACATGCTCATAGTCACAACGCTAACATCAGCTACATGCTAACACACTCACAGCCACAATTCTAACGTCAGCTGCATGCTAACGTCCATCACGGCGTGAGTTTTCATACTGATTGAACAAACAAGATATAACAAGTTCATCAACGAGCTTTAGAACTGCTGGAGGGTTGAGTTTGTTACCTTTGAATAGAGCCAGGCTAGCTGTTTCCCTCTGTTTCCACTCATTATGCTATGCTAAGCTAGCCAGTGCATAGGGTGTAGCTTCATATTTAGCTGTCAGTCTGGCTGTGTGTCTGTTGGTGTTTGGAGTCGTACCTGTCTGACAAAGGTGCTCAGCGATGTAGACTCCCTCCCTGTAGGTGAGCCCTCCCACTACAGGTGTCCCGGTCGCCGGGGTAACGGAGGGGTCGATGGCATCGATGTCGTAGCTCAGGTGGATCGGTTTGTTCGCTCTGGTCAGATCATAAAATGAATGATAATTGTGCGCAGACTGACTCACGTCCATGGAGCAGCTGCTCTGGAGCTTTTCGATCGTATCGTCGTCTTCAGCAGTGTTCTCAGAGTTCAAATTCCAAACACGTTTTCAACTGAAACGTGACAACATGGACGAGAAGTCCTGAAATGAATATTTGAACATGTACGTTTCATCTCCTGATGAAGAAGGTGCGATGCGATCAAAAGCTCCACAGCAACCGCTTGGTGGACCCTCTGGGTTTTTTTTGTTGTATGGAAAACTCGCTGACTTCATGAAGAGGGGTGAGAGTGCAGCAGTGAGTTTTAATAGATGGTTGTTTACTTATTGGAAAGATGGTTGTGGATCAGGTGGAGCTCACCTGGCAGACAGGTAGTCACATGTCTCCTCCATGACTTTGGCTACGCCGAGCTTATCCACCTGTGACATGGAAAACACCTTCACACCCAGGAGCTTCAGGATGTAACTGGAAATAAGAGAAAATAATGTGTTTGTACCAAACTCACTGTTATTATTTACTACAAAAGTACCAAATGTCCACATTAGATTAATGTTGTTAGAAAAAGTCTTGAAAAATGAATCCGCTGTAACTCCCAGCGCTGATGCTAACTATAGCTAACAGCTATAGCTAACAGAGTTTTAGTCCAGAACTGAAGTCAGTCAACAAGCATCGGATGATGGTGAAAAATGTGGTTCAGACGTTCATGTTCCCCTCAGGATGAACTGTAATAGCTTTATTGATGCTCTGACTTTTCATCTAGCGCCAAAATGCTAATGAGTCCAATATGAGAGAATACCTGCAGAACTAATGACATTCAGCCTCAGCTGGACACTTACTGCTAGCAGTACGCTAACATGCTAAACTAAGATGGTGATCATGGTACATGTTAGCCACTAAACATCAGCATTTGAGCCTGTTAGCATGCTGATGTTAGCATCTAGCTGAAGGCACTGCTGTGTCTAAGTACAGGCTGCTAGCTGCTAGCATGTGGGCTCCTCCATCAGCTGGTCGTTGGCTTGTAGCTTTGTGTTTGAGGTCTGTTGTGAAACAGCTGTCTGGAAAGACGTGAGACGTGTGAAAATGACTGACGGCGATCTGAACCTACTGCTCCGCAGGGTCCACGTCTCTCAAACCGATGTAGACGAGATCTTTGGCCGACACACACGGCTTCACCCAGGAGAAGTTCGGCAGGATGGGAATCTGTGGACGCCAAGAAGAAGAAGAAGAAGAAGATCTAAATATTCAGCTGATCCAGGACCAGAGCATCACATGTGAAGGGTCACTTTAACGGTTCACACTGTAATAAAACTGTTGGTCGGTGATCTGATGCAGAACTTAAACTGTCTTTTTCAGCATCTTCACAGATTTCACACCTTTCTACACACTTTGTCAGCAGTTTACTTGCAAACCCCCGCTTTCACACAGGTGGTACAGTCCAGTGAATCACATGTCACCTGACTGCAGGCCATGGTATAAATCAACCAACCAATTAAAGGTGGAAATTATGGGTCACCTCACTTTTAGGGTTGAAGTCAATGATTCGCAGTCATGAAGATGAACCCTCTTCACTGTTTCTCTATAGCGCCACCGTCAGGACAAACTCTTCTATGAGTGTCCCGACACTCTGCTCGTATGAACTTACCTTTGAGTGCAGCTCGTGCAGGAGGTAAGACATCGGCTGTCCGTGGATGTTTCCAGTGTATGAGGTCAGCGGCGTGTTGATGTCGGCGTGGGCGTCGACCCACACGACGCTCAGCTCCCCGACCGCCGCCGAGTGGCCGTGGATGGAGCCGATCGCCAGGCTGATGAACACAAGACAAGCCACAGAGGCAAGAGTGAGAAGCGTGGAAACGGTGAAACACGTGATTTTATCCCGTAAAACACAGTGTTCCTCTCATGTCACGACATTTATTTCGTTTAATTCAGCGCAGCAGCAGCTCAGGCCAGAAGGACCAATCAGAGCCAACTATTGAAGGAATTCTTCAGATAATTCTTTTAAAATGTTATCAACGTGTTAGATTGAGTTCATCATAACGACAAGTTGATTGAGAGGGTTTCTGTGCAGCCCTGTGTGCAGCTTTTCAGGTTTATCAATGATCCATTGAACGTATGTGAAATGACTGATTCCTTCAGCTGGACCCAGTTAAAGGCAAACTGAAGGAAAGACGGTTAAAGTCCCGTCATGACTCCCTAAAACCCAGACTGAAGATGTTTCGGCTGAAGGCTCGAAGTTCTCCAGACCGATGGAACGCGCTGAAATGAATCCTGAGCTCTGAGTCCACCGACTGATCGATCACTCGCTTTGATCTGGACTGTGTCCCGTCGGTGGATGATTGACAGACAGCTGCTGCTGCTGCTGCTACTGGACGCCGAAGTCAACAATCCAGCACTATAACAGTTTACTACCAAGGTGGAGCTTCAGGGTGATGGAGTCAGCAGAGTGTAGAGAACAGAGTTTTAGCTCAATGTCTCCACTCATTATTAAACTGTTTTACAAGTACTGGACTGTACTGAAGTACAATTTGTGATGTATTTGTACTTCATTAGTTCCACTTTATGCTACCCTTTACAGTACTTCTACTCCACTGAATTCCAGGGAGAAATATTACAGCACTACAGTTACATGACGCTTATTGATCTCCACGTCGGCCTCATCGCTAAATAAACGTTACGGTTGCGTAAAAAGGTTGCCATGGACTCTGCTGATTTTCTGCCGCAGTGTGTGTTTCCAGGTGTTGGCAGTTCTGCACCTGTGGAACAAACAGCATCTGAAGCCTTTAGTCTGATGTCCCCAAGTGATGTCACTCGAGTCACAGCCGCGTGAGCTCACCCGACCGGACAGAGGTTTCATGTGGCGGGAAGGTTTGGAGGGGCTCAGGTATGAATGATTATTCCTCCAGCAGGTGAAACATTCTGTGTTTCTATAGGACGCCACAAACGCACCTGTGGTCTCCTCCCAGCATCACTGAGGTGTGTCCGTCCTTCTTCACGGCCCGCACTGCCTCCGACAGCCTCTGGTTGGCGCTGCCCACGGCCCGGACACGCTTCACCTGACCGACCGGCTCGTCCTCCACCACCTCCTCAAACATCAGGTTCCCATAATCCTTCACTGCACAGCCTGCAGACACAAACACAGGAACGTCAGACGGGGGCGGGGGGCGTGAGTGATTTGACTGAACAGACCCTTTAACATGACGGATCTTTAAAGTCCAGTTTGATAACTTCTGTTTCTATTTCCTCTTCCCCCCGTGCCTCCATCCTGTTTCTTTCCACCCAGCCTTCAGAAGCAGCTGGATTTCCCAGAATGCTCTCTGTGTGAACATTAACAGCAGATCAGGAGATCATCTCTGCAGGTGGAAATCTTTAGATTTTGCAATGTAAAGTAAACAGACAGAGCAACCAGCTGCTGGTGAAATGAGTGACCTATGAAATGTCTGTTACTGTTCAGTTTCATGATCTGTGTTTGATGGTTGATGAGTTAAACGACCGGAACGTGACAGAATCATCGTGTTTTGGGTCAAAAGCAGACGACGAGTCCACAGTCGTGCCAGCAGCTCCGTGAGGCTGTGCTGAGACACAGTGGTGCTTTCAGCTAAATGCTAACAACAGCATGCTAATGTGCTAAAAATTAGAATGCTGGCACTCTGATGTAGCTATGCTGTTTACCATGTTCACTTTACTAGTTTAGCATGCTAACATTAGCCAGTTAGCAGTAAACAAAAAGACGGCTGAGGCTGATGGGAAAGTGTGTGTGTGTGTGTGTGTGTGTGTGTGTGTGTCTTGGAGGATCAAGGTCGGGCACCTCTCAGATCTCGTCTGCTGTGTTCCATTAATAAAACTGAGAGTGTGTGCAGCATGACTCAGCCCCCCCCCCCACACACACACACACTTCCTGTAAGTCTGTAAGTCTCATCAGATTAAAGTTGTGTCCCAGATACAAACTGAACACTGACTGGAATAATTACGACTAATAAAGTTGAGTCAAAATATTAACATGCAGATGAAAATGAGTCGATTTCATGGTTTGAACATCTTCAGTCTGAGCGGTTTATTGTCTGCCGGCTTCCTGCAGATACACCGCAACAGTTTGATAGTGACAGTTTTTCCACAGTTAATCACGATCGAGTTTAACCCTATAATGCCTGACCCAAGAAATAATGGACAGAAAATTCTATTTTTTTTAATTTGAAGACTTTATTTGGCCCTTTAACATTTTTTTTAATTAAAAAAAAAATTGCAAATATGTTTTTTTGTTTGTATCGTTTTGAGCAAAGTTTTTACCATATGGTAATGCAAAACGTTTCAGAAATGCATGTATCAAATATGATACCCACGGCATTATAGGGTTAACGATCAGCCAGAGTCCGAAAATTTCAAATTAAATGTTATTTCAAGATATTGATTTTGCAAGGTATCGTCCATGATGCAGTCACTGTCCTCAGTTTTCCATTAATGTTCACATGAATTACCAGTGAGCCACTAAGTATATTTACTTCAGCACAATTTTAAGCTGAGTATTTTCACTTAATGCTACTTTATATAGTACTTTTTACTTTGCAGTTTCTAAAGTTCAGCACTCAGATTAGTGGTTCTCAGAGTTCAGATAAATAATATAAACAATTAATAATATTAATTATTGTTAACTTCACTAAAGATCAAAGAGTCAAAAGCCCAGAAGCTGAAAACAGGTTTGTGTGTCAGAACTTTGTTTCTTCTTCTCTCCCATTAATCATCTGACGACCCCTCAGACCGATCTGCTGACCCTTGGGAGGGGCCCGACCCCGAGGTTGGGCTGCATTAAATTTGCTACTGTATGTGATGTAGTTGCAGTAGAGCAGAGTTGTTCCACCTGCAGCAGCTCCAACAGTGAAATGCTGCTCTAACATCAAAGCTTCAGTATTAACAATCTAATAATGTCACATAGAATCAAAGAGCAGACACAGACTTTTGCTTGTATTGGGGTATTATTACATTGTTGTATTAGTACTTTTCCTTAAGTAACTGATCAGAGTACTCCTTCCAGCACTGTGAATAACACAGAGGCAGATGAGGACTCACCTTGCTCCTGCAGTCTGTGCAGCAGTCCTGCAGCTCGGATCAGGTCTGGTCCTCTCTCCACTCCGCCTCGAGGCTGCAGCAGCAGAGGAGGAAGATTTACAGCTGACATACACACACACACGCGCGCGCACACACACACACTGCGCCGTGTCCTCGTGGCCTCACCTGTCCCTTGGAGAAAGGTGCTCCGATGATCCCCACTGACCGCTCATGATGATGATGATAATGATGAAGACTCCGTCTGCTGACAGTTTGCGCGAGCTGCCGCAGCGTCCTTGCGCTCCTCATGCTGGCTGATCCGCGCGCACACACACACACACACACACACACCCGCGCGCGCGCTCACACACACGCACAGTCACCGACAGACAGACCGACAGACCGGAGCCTCCTAAAAACCCCTCTGTGACGGCGCCGCTCCACCCGTGGGCGACGGCGCTGCGGTGTGACGTCATGAATTAGTTAATTAGCAGCTCGTTTGTTTGTGAACGTTTTACTTGAACTCTGTGAAGTGAATCTATTCAAACACCACCGAACCTGCTCTTTTAAAGACATGATGTTCTTTATTACAAGTGCTATTGTAACAGTAACACTACAGTATCAGCAGTAAAAGTACTTGTTCTGACTGAAATCTGATTGATGGTCGTCACAGTAACAGAATCAAACACTCAGTGAAGACCGCCTAAAGGTTTTAATCCACTAACAGTCATGATGATGAGTTGAGAGCACCTGCAGCAGGTGTGATAGCAGCTCACTTTACCTGCTGTCATTATTCTAAAGCTTTAATAGAGACTTTCAGAGCATTTCAGATGTTTCACTGTCAGCGCTCAGGTTGATGCGAGTATGTTACACCTGAGGCATGCTGGGTAATGACAGCGCTCTGTCTGCTGTGTTTACGTCCTCATCAAGTCACTATTTTCTGTCTGAGGATAAAAACTCTGAAAATGACTCTGAATTGACCCTTTGTCTTCATATTGAGTTTTGGTGCTTGAAATCGCTGAATCAGGCAACGTGTCTGCTAAAATCAGCAGCATTAAAAATAAACTGACTCAGACGAGGAGAAAAACGTGATTTCTTCTCTTTTGATTACTGTCAAAGTGTCAGAGGAAGGAGACTCCAGCTCCAGTCCCGCTCTCCCTTTGTTCTCTGGAGGGTCTGAGTGTGCTCGTTACCTCTTGGGGATCTGTTCTAGACCAGTAGTCCTCTTGGTGACCAAAACCTGGTCCTAATAGGTTAGTGAAGGTTAGGGGCAGTGTTCGGGTTAGGCTGTCCTCAAACAACGAAACTCCTGAGCTGGACAAACCTGTCAGTTCCATCAATGGAAGCACAAATCAATACAGAAATCAGTTGTCAGCAATCGTCTCTGTGGCTGCTGGAGGAAGATGAGACGAGAACAACGATGATGATGATGATGACAAAAAAGCTGCTGACTGAAGGTTCAGACTGAGCCGAAGACAGGTTTTAGTTTTGGTTTCACTTTAATACAAAACAAGAACAGCAAACACAGAATTAAAGAACAATATTTATTTATGGTGCACATGAGAGGAAGAAAGTGTGTGTGTGGGTTAGAAGTAGCTCTGTAGCGGTTCTCCAAGGATGTTCTCCATCTCCTGAACCACCTTCTGGACCTGCTGCTCCACCTCCTCACACTCATCTGGGAAAAACACACACAGACACAGTAAACATCGTCAGCATAATTTAAGTTGAAAAGCCCAAAATTGAGCTTCAGTTTTGTTCAGTATTTCTTTACATTGAGTCAAACTGAATTAGCTGCTAGCAGCTCCTGCTGGCAGCTCCTGCTAGCATAGCAGCTCCTGCTAGCAGAGTGTTCATGGGTGTACAGACACCTCTCATTGATCTCACTGATCACTGTGATACTAAAGAAAACTTTAAAGTTCTGCAAAGTCTTCTCTCTGTGATGCTTCTCTAAATGTTCCATTCAGTTGTGTTTGTTAGACTGAACACAGCCTCTATGTGTGTGTGTGTGTGTGTGTGTGTGTGTGTGTGTGTGCGTCCTCACCCTCCATCAGTTCAGCCAGGAAGGGGATGGTCTCTGGCAGCAGCACCATGTAGTTCTCCTTTAGTTTGGACGCCAGCTCCATCAGCATCAACAGAGAGGAGAAACGCACCTGAGGAAGAGGAGGAGGAGGAGAATAAAGCCGAATATTTATACACATTGCTGTGCGCTCTGTACTAACAGCAGTGCACATCATGATAAAGTGACATTAAACGTCTCATCAGAATCAATAGATCATGGATCAGCAGCTTTAATGACTCCACTCACAGAGACTGAAGACATGTTGTACTTACATCTTACTTACACATCAGTGTGTGTGTGTGTGTGTGTGTGTGTGTGTGCGCGCGCGTGCAGGTGCTCTCACCTTGGAGTCTGTGTGTCTGGTCTTGAGCAGGATCTGGTAGTTGAGAGTTTTCCACTGAGTGTCGTCAGCCAGCGCCACAGAGAACTGACCCACACAGGGAACCAGGTGCTGTGTCACCCTCTGCTGGTACACCTGGTCTCCCCCCTGCGTGTTCTCCAGCTGCACACGACGGGGAACACAAACACAAACTATTATTATTAGTACGAGGGGGCGTGTTGAAAACTGCGTCTTTAGAGCGTTTTGTGCTGAGAGGTTCTGAGGTTGCTGGAGTCAGACTCAGGTGCCGTTAAATCTCAGTGAGGCAGGTTTCAGTCCGCGCAGGTGAGCTCACTGTCACTCACCTGGTCGAGCAGCGAGCCCATCAGGGCGTCGGCTCGCTCCTTACTGAGGAACCTCTGCGTGTCGTACAGGAAGATCTTATGGAGACAGTCGAGGACGTACTGAAGCAGCAGACTGTTCTTCTCTTCAGAGTCAAACAACAGCTCGTCTGACAGGAAGACACGAGATCATAAATCATCTTATTCAACGAACAGGAAGCACGAAGAACAAAGAAGACTGTCGAGGAGGAGAGACGTTCGCTGATTCATGTCGATGACATTAGTCCTTCTAGAAACCGCTTTCAGTCTTTTTGCATCTTTTTTTCACTAAACAACAAAATACGGAGCCACTGGTGGTGGAAACTGTGACTCTCTTTGGTTTTTTCATTCTTAAGCGACTTACAGAACATCAAATAAACAGTGAACTTTCCACCTTTCAGTGTAAAATCTGATTTCTCTGCTGTGAAACATCTGACAGGAAAAAACAGTAAAATAAAGTTCATTCAATTCAAATAAAATAAAGTAAAATATCATTTTTGTCAAAGAAAATATGATCAAATTGAAGGAAATGAAATAACGTAAAATTCAATACAACAAAGTATAAGAAAAAAGGATGAAATTAAATAAAACAATTAAAAATAAAATTCCAAGCAAAAAAGCGTAAGTGTAATAAAATTAAGTACAATGAAATGAAAAAAAAGTAAAAATTAATTAATACAAATCTAGTAAAATCAAACCAGATAAAGCAAAACATATATTAAAGAAAAATAAATTATTATCAGAATAAAAACAACATATATTACCGTAAAACAAACACACATTAAAGAAAACATATATTTCATCGACGAGCCCGTCTCACCTGTCTTGCAGCTGTTTGTCTGTCGCAGCAGGTCAGAAAACGATTTCACCAGGTTTCCTGCGAACAGGACGAAGAGTCCTTTGAGGCGCTCGGCGATGCAGTCGGACAGTCGGTAGAAGGTCAGCAGACGCTCTTTACTGTGCGATTTACTCCAGTCGAACAGCTGCAGAGAAACAAGCAGCAACCACTCGATCATCATGTGGCAGAAAGGCTCTGGTGACAAGCTCAAGTCCAGCTCAGTCAGCCGACTCGTGTTACCTTGAAGAAGAGCGGCCTGAACGTGACCTCGGACAGCTTCATCACCATGGCGAGCAGACAGTCGATCACGCGGCCCTCAATCTCCGCCGTCTTCTCCAGATCGCCCTGAGGTCACACGAGAAACAAGGAGTTTGTGCTGCAGCTAAGACAGCAGAGAAGAAGAAGCTGGCTCCTGAAATCAAATCGACTCTGAGAAGCTTCGGACTGACCTGACAGTGTTCAGCACGGAAGTCCAGGGCGGTGAGGAAGAAGGAGGTGAGCTCTGATTGGTGGAAGTTCAGCTGATCTTTCTCCATGTGACTGATGTGTTCCTTCAGGATGCTCATCAGCGCCCCCAGCTGGCCCTGCGGGGAAACACGCCGTCGGTCACAGCAGAACGAATTTTGAAATTGATTAAATTTGAGCAAAAGCACTCAAAGACACTTTGTTCGGAGCAACAAACGCTTGGACTTCCCACCTTCTTGTCGACCACCATGCTACTGTAGCACTTGGTGAGGGTGGGCAGCAGTACCCTGGGGGGCAGCTGGGTGGCGAGGGTGCTCCTGAGGGAGGTGAGACGCGTGGACAGCTGGGAGGTGGCGGAGGAGGAGGAGGTCTCGACCAGTCGAGTCAGCCGACACACCTGCAGGAACAGGAAGTGGTAACATGACGGCTGCTGGTTCTGCAGGTTTTCGGTCATAAACCAGAGTTGGACATAATAACATGTTGGCCTAATGGTGGCGCTACAGGAAAGGTCAGAGGACCAGTGAGGATGTTCTAGTTCGTCCTGAACATGAGCCACATTGGAAGAGGAGGAAGATCTTTCACGGTTAACCTGCCCACCTGGTTTAGGGGTGAGATGCAGACTTTAAACCAGGATGTTGGCGCTCAGCCAGCGTCCAGACCTACAGATGTTAAGAATCACCTTCCTTAAATATCTGAAAACTCTTCCTCAGACTTGGCTGTTCTGAGTGTGTTGTGTTGTCATGCAGGTGTTCATCACACCTGTAAGGTGGTGTCCTGCAGGTACGGGCTGATGAAGTGCGGCAGCGTCTCGGTGACACGTTGGAGGGCGGTGACGGCGCTCAGCAGGTAGATCTCATTGGTCAGCAGGTCCTTCCTGTCTGTCAGTGTGCGCAGCACCGCCGGCATCAACCTGCAGGAATCAAAAAGCACCGTGTGAGACGTGGACACCAGAGACACGCAGGTGCAGGTATTCACAGGTATCCTCTACATCGACTGACAGCTGATGTCACTCCTCTCCGCCTCCACGGTGACATTTTCTCACTCACTTAGGTAACTGCGGGATGGCGAGAGCTTTGAGCGTGCTGACCACCTCAGCGATGCAGAGCAGAGCGCTGCCCGTCACGTTCTTCTCTTCCTGCGGCGAAGTGACGATCTCCACCGTCTGCAGCAGGACGGGCAGCAGCGCCTCCTGGTGGTCGGAGCCAAAACTGCGGCAGAGCAGCTTGAGGCTGTAGAGCGCCGTCTGCCGGTTGATGGCCTGCTCCGCCTCCTCCCCCGTCATCACCTTACTGTGGCTTTTACCCACAATACTCAGCAGGTCCCCGGTCAGCTGTAAGAGCGCAGCAACCTGAGACAGAGAGAAGGAAACTCTATGAAGCAGTGAAGAAGAACTGCATTTATTTTCCAAATAATCTGTTAGGAATTTGTTTGTCTACTGAAACAAAATGAAAAAAAAAAAATATATATATATATATATAGATTTGATAATAGTAAAAAAAATAGCAGATAAAGAGTGAAATAAATGCTAAAAAGTTAAAATGATGTAGATAATGTTTTTAATACTGTAAAGTGATTTACAGTATTAACTTTAAACCTCACATTAATAACAGTCATGTAATTATGAATCCGCTCTTATTTTATTAAACTTGTGCTTAATGAATTGTTAATGTTACATACAGTATGAGCGCTATCTCATGTCATTTTATGTTAAGTTGTTATTAAAGCTCTATTTTATTTATGTTGAGGTTAGATGTTATTAAAGATAACTTTGTTATAGGATAATTGAAGTTTTTATTGTTAATTAACATTACACTTAATGTTTTGCTCTTAATATAATGTTTCAAAATATAACTTTAAAGTTGTTTCAGCAGTGTCATATTGTTGTATTACTGTGACTTTCTGTCATGTTCCTTGCTGTGATTACATCACATCTTATATCTTATGATGATTGAATGTGGTTGTGTCACCTGTTGTTGATCCCACTGCGTCCTGTGCTGCAGCTTGTTGTTCAGCAGCTCCATCGCTTTCCTCCTGACGGACGGCAGCTGATTTCCCATCAGCCCTCTTATCACCGAGATGAAGGTATCCGTGGGCAACAACGAGTTCACCTGGGCAACAGAAGGCAGTGATAACAAGGTGTCCGCTGTGTTAGTACACACTGTAACAGGCACAAATTCACATACAGTAAAATCTGAATAAAACTGACGCTAAACGCCTAAAAACTTTGAACTGAACAGCAGCAGCAGGAGAAGCTGGATGTTACACAGCACACGCAGAATCACTGGTTACAAATAAAAATGACAATAAATGTTATATGTGATGAATGAAACCAACAAACCTTGTCCAGGACATCGTAGGCTTTATTGAGCAGAACTCTCCAGAACTTGGCGGTGGGTTTGTCAGCGTTGTCCTCCACGCAGCGAGCTACGCTGTGGATGTACCGCAGGACGTCCTCCAGCAGCCTAAAGCACACACAGCGTGTTCACCTGCTGCTTCACTGCAAAACCGATTCAACTGTCACAAACAGAAACTCACCTCTGCTGCAGCGGCTGGAGAGACGCATCGACGGCGTCACCGCCATCTGCGACCTGAAACCATCAAACACAACACAGACGCTCAAGCACAGTTTTCATGATGGCGCGTTTAGCTCACGGCTGTCACTGACAAAACAGGAAACCGATCGTTCCGTTAATACCACCAAAAGCCTGCTCATCAATATCTGATGACACACCTGAAAATTACCTGGAGATAATAAACAAAAGGTCCTTTGAGAATGTGAAGTCTGAAGCTCCAACACAGACGAGACGTCCCTGAAGTGCTCAGAAAAACATCTGCAGCTAACAGCTAACTTAGCTACTTAACAGACCTGCTGCTTCTTTGAATTAGTCTGACAGAAAAGTGTTTGTCATCTCATTTTGATATTGAGTTATATATAATATTATTATTGTTAATATTTGGTCTTGAATCGTTTTGTCTTTTAAAGTTTTAAATGTGTGTTTTTTCTGGAGCAGTTTTGTGTGAGTGTTTATTTGATTGATTAATTAATTTATTTTGTCTGTGTTGGTCACAGCCTGTTTTCATTGAACCCTTCAGTCTTGTTGGAGTAAAATCTTTGTGAACCTGCTGTGAACGCTCCCTGAACGTCACCCACCTTCCCGATGAAGCTGGCGGAGCCGAGCAGCTGAGCCATGAAGGACACGGAGAGGAACTTGAAATGTCGCAGCTCTTTGCTGCTGTGAGCCTCCAGACTGAAGATCAGCTCCTCCATCCTCTCCTCCTCCTCCTTTTTCTTGGTTCCTCGCCGGCCGGCGGAGGGCTTCACTGCGGCTGCAGGAAAAATCCAGAGTAAGATCAACAGAGTCCTTTTGTTGGTTTAGAAATTAAAATGATGTATAAAATCTGTTGCCAATTAATTTCAGCAATCAAAGTAGATTCGCCTTTTTTAGTTTCCTTCTCTTTTTCAGTCTTAAATCTCCATTTGTAAATCGTCATTTGAGGCTTCAGATTCAGATTTACTCAGACACGAGAAGCGTTTGAGTCTCACCGTCGTCTTTGTCGTCAGGCAGCTGCAGCAGGAAGTTCAGGATGTTGATGAGGGAGGTGAGCTGCTCGTTCACCTCGAACTGACAGCAGAGAGAGATCCAGAAGTCCACATCCCGGTCCACAGCTGCATCCTGCACGCAACACACACAGTAGAAACTGATTTCTCTGAGGAAGCCACCCCTCCCACGATGCCTTGCACCCATTATCTGCCATCTTTTGACAAACAGGGTGAGCCTTGCCTTCTCGCTCACAGAGCTGGCGGTCTGCGTGGTGTGCAGCTTGAACTGGAGGAGCATCAGGACCCAGAGGAAGCGGGCGGGGCCCAGCGTGGTCACCAGCTGAGTGAGGACGGGCAGCCGGCGGTGATCGGGCACGTGAGGCAGCGCGTCGGCAAACACGTGCACGATCTTCGTCACCACGACGTCCACGTGAGCCGAAGAGCCGCCGTCGGAGAGCTGGTGGGCCTGGAGAGACGCAGCAACACGAATCTTTACTCATATTTTCATGTTCTTCAGCCAATATTTGACACATTTCATCATCTAATTCCCACTCCATGATATACCAGAATATGCAGCACACCGTTTGTGTTCTTTGAATGTGTTATTGATCACTGATACTTTTATGGGATGATGTAACTTTTCATCCTCAGGCCACAAGTGTTGGCGTGTCTGGTGATTTACTCTCCAGCTGACTGTTGCAGGTGTCCTCTCACCTTGATCAGAGCAGGTATGACCATCTGAACCGTCTTGTCGATGACTCTGAAGCTGTAGGCGTCGTCCAGACGCATGATGTTGGCTCCCATGAAGGTGAAGATGGGCATGATGTTGTGCAGGACTTTTTCCTGGAGGACGAAGATGAGACAGATTATCAAATGTTCTTCGGTGGGGACAAAGACGTCCAAACAAATTCAAGCTGTGGATTCTTTGTTATTCTCTGTAAAGCAATAACACCCTGAACCTCTAAAGCTCCCTATTTATCCGAGATTCACGTTTAAATTGGCCATTTCAACTGTAGAAATGAATCAAACTGTAAGATGTTTGTTCTGCTGCTTTCAGTCCCACTCTGACAGCTGTCTTTCACTCACAGGGAAGATGGCGGCGGCGGTGCCCAGCAGCAGCAGAGCATGGTGGTGAGTCTGCGGCATGTCGGACGCTCTGATGCACTGAACCACCAACTCCACACTGAACTTATCCTCGTCCAGGACGTCTGCACAGAAACGTTAGTTCAGTCTGGATGAAGGATCAGAAAGTGACGGCTACGCGTGTTTAGTGCTTCCTCTCTGACGGAGCCGCCGTCCCTCTGCCGACCTACCTGCACCCACGGCTCCTCCGTCAGGGGACAGTTTGTGGCAGACGTTGAGCAGACAGCTGAGCAGCAGCTGTTTGGTGTACTCCATGTTGCTGTGATCACCTGAACACGGCTCCAGACTCCTGAGGACACGACAGCAACAAACATCAGTTTGCGTTTTTAGCTCCAGAAGACATACGATGAGCCGTCTCTCCAGTCAAATGCAGTCTGAAGAGTCCAGAGTCCAGTCAGAACAATAACATCTTTAATCAATCCATTAAATGAAGACAAACAGACTGTGCCCTCAAATTACAAATGAATCCTTCTATTAAATGTGCACGATTGTACTTATTTTATCCTGCAGAGAAACTTAGTGCTGGATTTATGAGACGTGCAGATAAAACAAGAACACCTTTAGCATCAATAAACATTTGACGGGATAAAGACTCTGGACTGTGGACGTCTCTGTTCAAATTCAGTTATTTCATTAAACTGCAATGTGCTAAATCTAACTTTCAGTTTGAAATTACTGGCAACATTGAACTGAAAACTCGGTTCACCGTTATATTCAGTGTTTAGCAGTTAGCATGTTTAGCAGAACTCTGCTGTCACAGAAATAAGGTTTAATGTGAGACAGACTTCTTCTTCACATTGGAAGAGGAAGTGCAGCAGCCCAAGTACGACTTCGTTTGGATTTCTTAGTTGTGTTTTACATCATGTGCTTGTAAAGATTAAATTATTTCATTTTAATACTGGCAGCCACAGCATTCCACATAGTCCTGTGTGTACTGTGGATCCAGTAAATAATTCTAGGGGACAAATTTTAAAGGATTTATTTCCATCCTGACTTCTGTGTTGTGTCTTGAGCCAGACTCTCTTTGCCGTCTGCACTTGGCTCATCTGTCAAACATTGTTCTCTGCAGATGTTACCTGGCGAGCAGAGAGAACAGAACCGGCACCAACATCTGGGCTCTCTTCAGCTTCTTCTTGTGCTGCAGCAGCTCCAGGATGAGAGTGACTCTCTGCCACGACAAAGCGCCCCCCTCTGGAGCCACAGCCACGCTCTCCTGAGGTTTCCTATTCAGAGGGAAAAAAAAATCTTCATCGTGTCTGTTTCCAGCTCGCAGATAGAAGCTGATTGGCTTTGCTTCCTTGAGTTAATGATAAGACGGCGTCTTCAGCTTCTGCGTCCACAGGGACTCATTTGTTTCAGTGACACGAAATGTCATATCAGCTTGTGTTGGACTACAATGCTTCAAATATGGATGCTACTGCAAAGAAGCTTCAAACTGTAAAACCTGTAGACGCTTCACACACATGTTCAACCTGCAGCACAGAAGATCTTTACAATCAGCACAATTTAAAGGTGGACGTGTTCCTTAGTTATGGTGTTGAATAACGAGCAGAAAAGAGTTTCTGCACAACATGATGACGTCGCACTAAAACTGACCTTTGACCTCTGGGACATTAAGCGTCATCACGTCATCATTTTATCCTCTGAGACATTTGTGTGAGATTTTGTCATAATTCTAATTCTGCCATAAGTCTGAATTCTTGAGTTATGGTTTAAAAACATGCTTTGTGAGGTCACAGTGACCTTTGACCTTTGTATCAGATGTGATGAAATTCCTTCCTCGGACGTCGTGTTTGATCAAACACGACCTGAACACATGACGTCACTTTGACTCTCGGGTATTTCTCCAGAGGCACAGATGTGGCTGATTGATCAGAGTCTGATTTTAACCTTCAGCTCTGAGTGTGTGACACGAACAGTAGATCAATGATGTGAACTTCACCTCTGTGACATTCTGCTCCGCCGGCTCTGCTGCACCGTCACGGTGACTTTGGGTTTTTCTGGAGGAGCGAGCTCATTGGCCACCAGCTGACCGTCGACTGCAATCTGTTGGGGGAAAAAAGGTTTGAGGACTGACATCACATAACTAGACTCGGTTTCTAAACTTAAAGCCTGTTTAAGATGAGCTTTAACTCAGGAGTGTTCTCAGATTTAAAGCCTTGTTTAAATTTTAAAGAATGTGACATTAAGTTGAAATAGAAACTAATAGAATAATAGTGATGTCAGCATGTTAACAGGTACATTAAAGGTGTGAAGGTGACAGAAACCGACAGCTTCATTAACCTTTCAGTCAATAACTGAGAAGAAGCTCTGAATGCTTTATGGAAGAGACGACGGTGGACAGTGTTTAACACAGCCCGTCTCTCTGCTCACCCCTTTAAAGACGCTGCTGATGGTGTTGGCCACCAGAGGACTCCTGCTCTCCACCAGCAGGTCGAACATCACCGACAGCAGCTTCTGCTGCACCTTCTCGTCTCCGACGGCTGAGAAAAACGGCTTTGTGATCTGCACAGAGACGAAGAAGAGACAGTGTGAAGAGAGACAACTTACAGAGAGACAGCGAGAAGAGACACCGTTTAAGTTTAACTTAACAAGTCTCTGGTTTTAACCACAGTTTAAACCTGGTTTTTGCACAGTTTTCATTCCTCAGTTTAAACATTGTGTTTCACTGGTTTTAACCTCAGGTTCAGGTTAGGCTGACCTGTTCCAGTGCAAAGATCTGGCAGCTGGGGATGTCAGGGTGCTGCTGGGTCGAGGTCCTCAGAGCTCTGACAAACAGGTCCAGACAGTTCTGGTCTTCGGCCAGCAGGGGGGCTGACTCCTCGTTGTACTTCCCCAGGATGAGCTGCATCAGCTGGGCTTCGGCCCGCAGCAGGGTGGGGGTGTCTGGTCCACTCTGCTCCAGGAGCCGATCCAGGACAGGAAGCAGGGTAGACAGGACGGACTGAGAGGTGGAGGAAGAAAAGATCCACGTGAAGAAAACGACATGATGTTTCTGGTCTCAATCGCTCTGACGAGACTTAAATGTGTAGGTGTGTTCTGGCCTCACCTGTCCGTTGACGTGGCTCAGCGCCCTCAGCAGGCCGACCGCGCTGTACGACGGGCAGCAAGGTGTCTGAACGCTCTGCAGCAGCTGTTGCATCGACGACTGCAGCTTCTTCTGCTGCGTCTTCACTTTCATAGAGAGACACTCGTCATGAAGCACACCGAGCGCCTGCAGGGTTCAACATGGACACAAGTCACAACACACTTCTGCTTTCACACTGCAGGAATCTACGGTGTCGCACTAACGCCTGCACACAGTGAATTTAAATAGCCTTGATGGAAAGTAAAAGAGTAAAAGTAAAAATTGTAACTTGTCATCACAAATGAACTGAACTTCAGGCTGATCTCACCTCAGATATCTGTTGTTGTAAAGTTCAAACACGTTTCCTATAATTATGTAGCTATGTATTATGTTCAGTTATGTGCTCTGCCCTGTTTAACTGACCTGACTCAGGTATGAAGGGTCAGCGATTATCTCCTCTGGGGTCTTCAGAAGCTTCTCTGCGATTGGCTGGAAGGGGGAAACACTGGCCCCTGACAGGCTCTGCAGAGCGCCGAGGGCCGCTCGCCGGACCTCCCGAACCGGAGAGCTGAGACAGCAGAGCAAGGACAGGAACACTGACAGACAGACAGAGACAGAGGAAGACAGAGAGACCAAGAGATGAGAGAGACAGTTATGTAATATGAACCAGGACATATCTCTGATGATTTCCAAATAATTTACTACATTTTATTTATTTATTAACCCACACTTTATAAACTAAACAATGAATCAATAAAATAATCAAAAATTTTATTAAATTGCAGCACTGATCATTTTTTTCTGTCCATCATGTTTCTTTCTTCCTCATCAGTTATTTCTGCTGCATAGATTATGGCTGGCAGTTAAACTAATCTGGATCACCAAAGTTTTTACAGTTCATCCTGAGGAGAACATGAATGTCTGAACCACATATCATCCAGCAGATGTTGACGTATTTCAGTCTGGATTGAGGTTTATCCATCGTGTCATGTTGCCACATCAATGAAAACCCAGACTGTCTCTTTCAGGAGGGTCGTGGTTTGGCTGCTTACCAGGTGAGTTGGCGGCCGCCAGCTCGTCCAGCGTGGCAGCTGGTTGGGTGCTCAGCAGAGCTTTGCCCATGTAAAGGGCCTGAGTCTGCAGGACGGCGCCGACCTTCATGTCCAGCTGGTCTCCGTGGTTACTGCTGTATCCCCACAGCACACACAGGAACCTGAAGAGCATCAGCGGCTCAGGCAGGTGGACCTAGAGGACATGGAAAGACAGGTGAGGCATGTTTTCTTGTGGGTCAAGGGGTCAGATTTATTCCACTCTTATGTCTGCAGGGTACATATGAAGGCTAGCTTAGCATAGAGACTAGAAAGGGGGAAACAGCTACCCTGGAAGCACCAAAGCTTCCTGATTAACACGTTATCTTGTTGGCTTGTTGGCTGTAGCCTTGTATGAGAGTGATATAGATCTTCTTCTCTAACTCCCCATCAGCAAAATCTGAATTATTCTTTTAAAGAATTTTTTAAGACGTCTGATGCATCTTCAGTCGCAGTCAACAGGAAGTGACCTCATACCTGGATGAGCAACTTCATTAAGTCTCTGAAGCTGCTGGCCGACGGCCCCTCCCCGGCGCCACTGATGATGACACTGAAGAGGCGGCAGGTCAGGCCCAAGTAACAGCAGGTGTTTGTGTCCAGCTTCTCCGGGTTCCACCACACCTCACCTGGCAGACCAACACACAACATGTTGATGTCTGATCAGGTACACCTGCAGCCATCACACATCCAGGAGGGTAATTACCTTTGAAGGAGGCGTCGTGACACCTGAGGGAGGAGATGAAGTCTCTGAGCAGAGACATCAGAACGAAGCCGTACTCTCTGTCCGGCCGACTGTCCGGCTGCTGCTCACACCTGCTCAGGTAGAGAGTCAGGGCTTCAGAGAAGGATGAGGGGGCGGCAACGTGACGCTCTGCTTCCTGTTCACAAACAGAAAAACCAAACCTTCAGTTCACACACACTAATGCAGACTCCTCAGTGTTATAACAACGTGTGTGAGGCGACTGCAGATGTTAAAAATCCATTTAATTATATATTGATCCAAATCACACTGGACACACTTTGAAACGCAAACGAGTTTTTCAGGGCGGACTGACCTGGGCGGCATCGTCCCTGATGACCTCCAGCAGGGGGGGCTCCAGCAGCATGTAGACCCTCTGAGCGGTGAGCAGGTGTTGGGTCTCGCTCAGCTCGCCCAGGCCGAGCAGCAGAGTCTGGGTGAGCACCAGGAAGGACACCCTCGCTCTGAGGCCAGAGCCCCGCTGCTGCTCCACCGTCAGAGCCAGCTTCTCCAGCTGAGGACCAAACACAGAGTCACGTCCTGCTGATCTCAGGTCTGATGGTATTCTACATGTTTCCTTCGTCATCAAAGCTCATGTTCAGAATGTGTTTGTGTGTGTGTATCACAGGCTGATAGAGCTTCTTCCACAATGAGGAAATTACTGAAGCTTTTTTTAAAAAGCAAACTTTATATTTATCAGGTGTTTTTAAAGATTTACATCTTCAGTAGGAACCAATGAGCTGAGAACCAGACACAGGAAGTCAGTGTTGAGCGACGGACCAACACGTTGCTGACCAAGAGATTTGATGACAATAATATAAAACAGCAGATTTACATTTATGGAAGAACTGAATACGAACATAACGGACTGTTAAAAACTGATGCTCAGATTTCAATCTCTGGAAGAAACACTCACTGCATTGCGTCTGGAGAAGTGCTCCATGTCCGCCAGGTTCTTGGTCAATGTGGAGACGAGACGCTGGTTGGCCAAACCCACGAAGTCGGGTTCAGAGCTCCGCTTCATCACCTCGTCCAGCTCTGTGTGGACAGATGAAGTACTGCCAGGTTCAGTCACACACACTGAGCCTCATTTCAAACCACATGGTAAAGGAATAGTTCAACATTTCCAGGTATACTCGTGGTTACTCTTTTGAAGAGTCGGATGAGATGAGCGGAGTCTGCTGGTTGCCTGGCAACCTCACAGTGATGACAAATCTCAAGGAAGTCTGGCCAAGAACCAGTGGAACACATAACCCCCGTAAACCCAGCTCAGATTACACAAACGAGATGTAACTTGTGAATCAGTGAGCTGTACGGGTGCTGGTTGGTGGATTCAGTGACCTTTCAACACAGCCAGGCTAGCTGTTTCCCCCTGTTTCCAGTCTGAATGCTAAGCTAAGCTAACTGGCTGTAGTGTCATAATAATTTATCATATTACATTTTGAGCCAACTCTCAGCACGAAAGCACAGCAGTGCACTGTCCATAAATATCAAACTATTCCCTTAAAGTTGTGCTGTCCCGGAGATGAACAAAACTACTGTTTATTTATGAATGGATGCACAGTTAAAAGGAAAAGCTAACATTGCAGATATATTTTGATATTATCAGAGAGGATACTGAATCTTAAATCTTGTTACTGATTCCTTACAGATTTCTGAATAATACTGTTTGAATGAACTTGATGAAACATTTCTACACATCCACACACATCTTACCACATTCATCTACATGCATCATTAAAATGTTTTCAGATGTTCTGTGAACATGAATTCTCGGCAGTGAAGCTCTTCAATTTGTCACCTTCTGCCCAGTTCATTGTGAGCGGGTGTTGGGTGATGATGGAGGATCGGGCGACGCAGGAGGCGAGGCGAAGCTGGGGGGAGGTGATCACCAGGAAGGGCAGCAGCCTCCAGCACAGGCTCTGCACCAGCTCTGTGTTCTCCTTTCCCAGCCGGGGGTCGGACAGTAAACGCACCACCTCTGTCAGTACCGGCATCCTGGAGAAGATTTTTTGAAAACAGTAAAACCAGTAAGATGAAACATCAATAAAACAATTCTGAAAATCAAAAAGAGTGTGTGTAGCTCACTGACCAACGGTCAGCCACTGAGAGATCTGCTCTGTGCAGCAGTGACAGTAAACACATCACGGTGTCCTCAGGGTCCAAAACATCGAATAACACCTGAAACAGAAAAGGCCAGTGAGCAGCACACCATCACCTGTACAGTCCTTTAAAACCACTGTGCTGAGTGGCCTATAAGTGACTCAAGCAGATTTGATTTAAACCATCTGTGACCTCACGGACCTCCAGGACTTTGAGAGTTTCGGCCACGACCTCCGGCACATCGTCCTTCAGACGGTCCATGACGGCGTCTTTCAGAAAGGCTTCGTCCAAACTCTGCTGCTGTTGAGGAGAAACACAACCACGAGACGCAATTAAAAGCTCTACAAAAAGCAGGTCAGTCAAGATTAATTTCTTCAAAGTGACAAAATCAGCAGGTTGATGCAGGATTCATCTATTGATCTAAAGATACTACACTGATACCAAAACACAGATTTTTAATGTTGGACATGATTTAGTCCTAATGTTTAAAAGTCAATATATTTCAGCACTACACACACTCATACACTATGTCCATTAATAATGTGACCAAGGAGGACAAGGTAAATTTAGAAAAGAACAGGGCCCAGATTCGAGCCCTGAGGTCCACCATTAGTGAGAGCTGTACATGAGAAAATGAAGCTACGTAGTTCCACAGAAAAACAAATATCAGACCACATTATGAAAAATATCATGAACCAAATATATTCTAATAATACTGTGATGTTGATTTAATGTTAGTCACATGAATTTCAGCCTGCACTGCTTGTCACTGCATCCTGCCGTACCTGTCCAGATGTGAGGACGCCCATCAGGTGCTCCACAGCCGAGACTCTGACCGAAGGCTGCGGGTGTTTCAGACTGAGGAGCAGCGACGTCTCCGAGTCGCCAATAATCTGCACACAGAAACACACAAGACACAAAAACTGATTTACAAAATGCATGTCGAGCTTCTTACAAACATGTTCCCACAGAATAGAAGGTAGACACACTAGAAATCAGAATTTTTAGTTGACAGTGTTTGTCTTCCATAAACACCAGTTTAAACAGCCAAATGTGTACATTTGTATTCACTAATACTGCAATTCAGTTGAGTGTTGTGTACCTGGTATTTTCCACTGCTCATAGACAAAGAGAGGAACTGATGGAAGAGATGTTTCTGCTCTGTGCTGCTCATGTCGGTCACATGACCGGCGAGGACGCGGTCCAGAGCTCCGCAGTACCTGACGGAGAACAAACACACGGCTGACGCTAACACCAGCTAATCATCTGATCGCATGTCCACTCTGTGGTTTCTTCACCACACAGCAGCAGTCAGACTTACCTGGACTCGAACAGTCGAACCAGAGGCAGCAGACGCTGGTCGAGGGTGGACATGTTTTCAGCAGACAGGTCGGTCTGACTCATATACTGATCCAACAGCAAACTGCAGGAAGAACACAGCAACGCTAAGTCTGTATGGACACATGGTGGCGCTGTCTGCTGCAAACACTTTCAAATAAATTTCAATGAAATGTCAGGATTTTCATGTTTTTCCAGACACATTTTTACAGTTTATCCTTATTAAAATTCTAAAAGTGGTGTTTCATAGCGTTTCAGGTGTTAAATGAAGTCACTCGATGCTCGTTAAGCAGATGTTGGAGTTTGTTGTGGATGGAGAGTGAGTCTGTTTACCGAGCCACAGTTTGGTCCAGGCCTCTGGTCAGAGGAACAGACTGCAGGATGGACTCCAACACTCTGAGCTCGTCCGTCTGTGTCTCACCTGTGACAGAGAACAACAGGTGAGCACACAGGAGTCAGCAGACAATACTGACAATGATTCCGCCTTTTTCCACACTTTCCAAATGTTCAGCACAGACCTCAGAGAGACCGTTTAACAAATGGTTCTAGTTCTCACCTGAGCTGCAGCTGAACACGCCGTCGATCAGGTGAGGCAGCAGGTAGCGCAGCAGAGCGCTGACATCATGAGCTGCCGCCATGACCTGCAGGGATGGAACCAGCGCCGGCATCGAGCTGAGACGGCTGAAAGCTCTGAGGATGAACAGAAACAGTCAGGTGAGAGCAGCGACGGGTCAGAAGACGGTTCCAGACTTTGACGTTTTCATTTCAAACAAAATATCTAAAAGATTTGCTCATATGAGACTCAAATGGATTCAGGCTCAGTAAAATGCTCCTGAACCCCACCCCTCAGTGGGAGGAGGTCTCTGACACAGATCTGAGTGCTGTCCCACCTGGGCCCAACGGCGCCCTCCTTCTGGTTCTGCAGCAGCACGATGAGGCAGCCCACACCCTCCTGGCCCAACACAGGCTCTTTGAGCAGAGACCTGCTGATGTGCACGGCGAGCGTGTCGACCAGACTCGCCTCCATCACCACCTTCACCGCCAGCTGGCACACGATCATGTAGGTGGCGGCTTTGTAGTCCGACAGCGACGACTTCAGACCCTGGAGGGATGACATCAACACAGCAGAGCATCGTTTCAACGGTTCAGATACAGCCTTGATACAAAACCCGAGCTTCTGATTCCAGAACAATTCAAACGCTCTTTATCAAACAAAGGCAGCAGTTTTCAGTGTTTAAACACATAAAATGATTGTTTTGTCCATAAAATGTCAGAAAATAGCAACAAATGCCAAAAAGGTCAGATTCCCAGAATGTGATGTGACGTCTTGTTGTTCTGTCCGACCAACAATTGCAACAATAAACAATTATTTCAACGATAATTTGTAAAACTAGAAGCCGTCAACTGTGTGGATGTGACAGTGACCAGATGCTGAGTGAGTCCGTTACCTTCTGAATGTATGGAAGCAGTTTGGAGATGATGCTGTCGGACACTCTGTCCACAGCGTCCAGAGCGGGGACGATGGTGGAGGCGTAGAAGGAGAAGATCACTCTGAGCTGGGAGCAACTTCCTGAGCGTCCTGGATACGCCTGAAAAAGAAAGAGACGATGAAGGGAGTCACTCATACAAAGGTGAATATGAGCCAGTAGCAACTTAAGCTTCACCTTTAGCTCACTGTACATCCATCAACGCTATCTGAAGATCATGATATGAGAACTGTGTTCCATTCTGACAGGGCGAAGATAACAACAAGCCAAACTTTGTTGGTAAAGTAGCGACTTAAAGGTTCCTCTGAAAATGTGGTGCCATCGGAGCACCTGGTTTGTGAAAGAAAGTCACGGTCGCTACTTCGTCTCAAGCAACTTTCATTACTGGTTCCACCATAATACCACAGAAATGTTTGGCATTTGGCATGTAAATTCCTTTCAGGCCAGAAAATAATCTCGTTTACACTCTGCTGTATTCAGATTGTCATCAGGAGCAGCAGCTGCAGCCAGAGAACAGTGGCTCAGTACATTTACTCAAGTAATGTGCAATGTGAAGGTACTTTTTTTAACTACTTTCTACTTCCACTTCATCTCAGCGGGAAATGTTGTACTTCTTAGTCTATTACATTTGTCTAGCAGCTTTAGTTACTAGGTACTTTGCAGAGTTGCAGCTCTACAGGTGTCTGTCTGATTAGACCCCAGCTCAGGTGTAAGCTGGGTGGAGCTCTGCAGGGAATTATGAGACGTCACCAAACTCGATGCACTAATTAGAGCAGTGTTAGTGACAGAGTGAGGCGTGGTGGTTTTACCTGGATGGCCTTGGTGACCATGGTGCAGATGAAGTCCATGAAGCTCAGGTCTGTGTGACAGTGAGTGATCAGCGCTTCTCTGGACAACGGCACACCTGGTTTCTGAACAGACAACACAGTGATGACAGGCAGTTCAGGGAAGTAGAAACACACACAGTGTGAGAGTACCGCTGCAGTAAAGCCTTTGAGACGGACCTGCAGGCACTGCAGCCAGTTCCAGCGGCTGGTGGCGGCTTTGATGTTCAGGAGCTGCAGGACTCTGACGAACACATTGGTGTCGTGATACGGCAGCGCACAGGCCAGCAGGCTGTCAGTGTTGTACAGCTGGATGTGGAAGCTGCAACACAACATGAGGCATTGTCTAATATTCAATCTGACAACACAGCAACTGATTTGGGCCAAAACCAGGAACAGTCCTGCATAGACACATCACTCTGTATGATCTTTAACAAACATCTGCTGCGATGAGCTGTAGCGATATTTGACAGCTGCGGTGCAGACGTGTGATGCCTACCGGTAAACCAGCCACTCGATGCACTTGTGAGCCGGTTTGAGGAGGAAGTACGGGCAGAGGCGTGTGAGGAAGAGCGAGATGCTGACGTCCAGCTTCTCGTTGACCTCTCTGGACTGGACGCTCCGCTCCAGGGTCAGCGAGGCAGTGCTGAACAGGGTGTCCTGGAACTCCAGGAAGGCTGGTTCGATTCCCAGCAACTCCTCCAGCCCCGTGCAGCCTGGAGGACAGAGGACAGACACCTTGATCAGGCTGTAAAGGGAAAAGGTCCGTCGGGCATTCTGGAGCCTGAGCGGGACTCACCGAGGGCGAAGAAGGTGCTTCTGTCCATGGTAGCCGCATCTTTGGGGTCAAAGAGCAGCGAGGCGACCTCTCTGCGTGTCAGCAGGTGGGGGTCGGTCTGAGGCAGCGCGAGCCTCTTCAGCTGGTGGGCCAACGACGTCATGATGGCGGTTTCTTAATCTGACGGAGACACAAACATTACACACTCACATTTCTCTGACTTTTGTTTATACAGTAAAAGTGTGTTTCAGTCAATCTCTGGCACGTCAACCATTATTACTGCGTCAGTAATGGAGTATGTTGCTAACTCCTCTTCTGTGTAGACCGCAGCCTTTCTGATAAGCAAAAAATCACTAAAATTACATTTTTTACTATGTAAATGTGCGGGTAAATGAACAGTCTGTAATGGTCTGCAGTATTAGATTGTAATATTCTACTACCGGCAGCCACATACAACATCAACGTTAGCTGTTAGCTACTTGAGTTAACGTGCCGACTTCTCACACTGACACGTTTACGGTCCAAACGAAACAAAATGTCTGCAGAGACTGATGAGCATACAGTGTAACACTCCGGAGCAATATCACCATATTCCGACATGAATATGAGAATACAGAAGCGAAATAACTCATACCTGTATTCTGTAGCACTGTAACACGCATAGGTGCACGTTGTTGATAGCTGAAGTGACCTCGTTCGGGATGATTGTACATCCGGGTTAACTTTTTTTTTAATCAAGCAAGACATTTCACCCCCACCTACTTCCGTTTTCTTCTCACCGTTTACTGATGAGATTTTCATTTCGAAACAAACGAAAATCCAATCTTTAATGATGCATGAGCCTTGTGTAAAGAAGATAATAGCTAGATGAAGAAGTTTTGTACAGGTTCATATTTAGAATCAACTTGCTGCTGCTGTAGTGTATATGAGCAATTGAAAGAGTTTTTTAATCAAATCTCATCTTTAAATGAATTAGAAATAAAGAAAAAAACATGGCGACAATAATGTTAAAAACGGTCCTGTAGTTTGCTCATCACTGCCTTCGATTTAAACAGTGAAGGAGAATTCATTTATTAAAGGATGTTAACTCTCTAAGCTCAATCTTCGATCTTTGGTTGTGCATCCGCTGACGTTATTAACTACTCCCGCCACACGGGGGCGATAAGTCACCGCTGCCCCTATAAAAACCTGTTTAGTTTAATTAAGTACGAAGCAGCCGGACGCCAAGTCTCCCGGTTTGGCTTGTTATTAGTTTGTCAGTCGACATTTTTCTTAGAGTAACATGTAAAAATTGTTATCGTTAACTCGTTTTGAACCGGAAAACAGAGTAAAGCTGTCGTTCTAGCGTTGAGACGTTCGTAGCTAGCAAAGTATATCCGGCTGTTGCTCCACCTTTAAACTCTGCTGTAGAAGAGTCGTCATCTTGTTGGGATATTTACTGTGGGTAAGGGATTTGTATCTGCGGTTTCCTGCTGTAGTTTTATTTTGTGTCGACTGTTTGAGAGCTAAAGCTAACGTTAGCGCAGCAACCGTTCATTTTTCGCGGGGCTCCGCCCTTCACAGACTTTCATTGGTCTATTAGACGTCATTGCTGTGAGCTCTATGCTGATTGGCTGGAAGTGGACAAACCCCTTAAGTGTGTAGTTAAATGGCTGAGGACACGTGGGTGAGGTGTCCCCTTCACTTATAATGTAATTTAATAGAGACGAGGTTGTGTTATATGTGTTATGCATTAGTTTGTTCATTAATCGTTTGAACTAAGCTTCAGACCTTACTGGTTTTACACACACTGGGGTGCTGCACAGTTAATTCATTATCGACCGGAGATAGAGAAAATAGGGCTACTATGAACAATTATTTTCATTATTGGTATAAAATAATGAATCCATAATGAAAATCGTTGGTAGTTTCAGCTCTTGTGTGCTCACGTGTAGTTTTTGTCCCTCTTGCGCATCAGCAGACGGTAAATTACTGTCCCTACGGCGCCCCCAGCAGGCGAACGCCCGTCACTGCATTCCATAATTAGTTCAGAGTGAGAGCTGCTGGGTAATCCAGAGAGGTTTACTGAGGCTGGTCAAAGAGTGAGTTTAGTTTCACCTCCATCACAGTACAGGTGAGCTGTGTTACACTTGTTTCTGTTGTCGTCTTTTCACATGTCGGCCGTGTTTGAACCTCACCTCTGATCCAGGTAAAACCTGCTGACTCATACATTCCTCACTCGTGTGTTTTTGCAAGCAAATCCTGATATTTTCTAATGGCCTATAAACAGTAGTGAGTTATGTTTAAATTTTGACTGTTTTTTCAGGCACAACTAGAATTATTCTGATTATTATTGATCATTTTGCCTCAATGATGACCTGCATATTTCACTCTGTATCAAACAATGTGAAGACCTGAAAGAAAATTTGTTGGATTTTGTGCCGCTGATCAAGTTTCAGATCTAAATTTTAATTCATTTTCAGACACGAGTTGTTGAAAATTAATCCACAAATATTTTTATATTTAAAAGAATAATTAAGAATGACTTTATTGTTCCCTTCGAGGAGGAATTAATTTTTTTCCCCACTCCATTGTTCTATTTTTTGTACACACACACACACGAAAATGATAAGTAGTTGCAGCCCTACTCAAAGTAAGGTATACAACAGTAATATTTCAGTATCCATATCAAAGTTTATCAAAAACAAAACTTCGGTGATTGACTTGACTTATTTTAAATTTCAAAGTGTGTGTGTGTGTGTGTGTGTGTGTGTGTGTGTGTGTGTGTGTGTGTGTGTGTGTGTGTGTGTGTGTGTGTGTGTGTGTGTGTGTGTGCGCACACAGTGGGCGTGGTCTAAGCAGCTCACTGACCCACAGCTCGAACAGGAAGTGCAGTCTAAGCATGTTTAACTTGAACTGTGCTGCTGCCTCACGACTCACTGTGTGTGTGTTTTCATACTGTGTGTTGTGATGTGTATCTGCTGGGCCTCTGTTTCCTGGAATGTCCTGTGACGAGGACGTGGACCTGCAGAGCTGGGGCTGGACTGACCTGTGTGTATCTTCTTCTTCTGTGGTTTGATTGTCGTGTGTGCCAGTATGTAGGTCAGGTTGGCTCTGTGTCTGATGAGGTTCCAGGGATTTGTTTTGAACAGCAGTGTGTTGTAATCAGGCCGATGGCCCTCTGCTGCTGTTTGTGGACCTTTTGACGAATCAATATGTGTATCAGTCACTAATCAGTCTGCATATCAGGACAAAGTTATCAGTAAATGTCATCATAGTCATTTTACTCTAAACTTCCAGGAAGCTCTGTTTGTCTGAACTGCCTCACCTCGACATCCAGCTCTGTTCTGGACCACCGAGGGGCCCGGGGCCCTGCTGCCAGGACCCGAAGGCTAAAGCTTGTCTGCGTGGCAGTGACTTGGTGGCACTTTCATGAATTGTTCAGTAATATGTGACACTGAATCACAATGAAACTGAAACCGGTGTCGTCAGTTTGTGGATCAGCTCATTACACTTGGTTTGACGCTGCCTCCACTCAGACACATTTCTGTGGGGGGGGGGGGCTTTTTCCCCTGTTGGACATTGTTTTGTTTTGTTTTGGTTCGCAGCCTGATCACAAATTTTCTCATATTACAGCATTCAACAGTTCACTGACATCTGTTTCTGAGTCGAGAAACAGACGAAGCTGTAATAGATTCTTGATTCAGATTTGATCAGCTCTGCCTAGTTTGACAGTTTCATGAAAGCAGTCAGGACAAAATATCTCCTCTTCACTCTCTCATCCGTATCTTCTCCTCTTTCCCCTGCTCCTCCTCAGCTCCAGCTACTCCACAGCAGCGTCAGACTCAGAGAAGGAGCAGCAGGTTGTGTCATTCCTCCACACGGGGATCATGTCCAGGTGCAGCCTGCGGCTCGACGACGGCCTGTTGGACCGCGGTCTGCCGCACAGCACCGCCTCCTTCAGTGTGGGTGGAAGCAGCTGGAGGAGCAACAGGTGGGTGTGATCGGGTACACGTCTGCTGCTGCACTACTGCTCTACAGAGACTCCAGAGACACAGTTCCTCATTCTTCTCCTTTATCGTTCCCGTCCTTTGCTCTGTCTTCGTCCTCCTCCTGCAGGTTGTTGAAGTCTCGTCATTCTCAGCAGCTCTCTGTCTCCTGCTCGGAGTCTCTCCTTCTCAGCACTCCTCGTAAGCAGACCTCCCAGTCGCTCCTGAACAGCAGTCTCCACAGCGTGGCCTCAGACGCCTCCCTGCTCTCCTCCCTGCTGGACGACTCCTCCGTCCAGGAGACCACGATGGTCGACACCTTCTGGGGTACAGCTCTTGTTTTTTTAACTGTATATGACGTAGTTGAAAGTAGCTCCACCTGCAGCAGCTCCAACAGTAAAATGCTGCTGTAACATTTAACTTCTGCTGCATGAAGCTGACAATACTGTCTTTTATTTTGGAGGGGCACAGGACATACGAAGATAAAATAAGTAAAACCTTTAGGGCAGAAAGTTGTTTCCAAACACCTCCTGAGCCAGAATGAATGCTGATGATGATCTTCCTCCTCTGGTGTTACAGGTTTAGACCAAGACATTGATCCTAAAGGTGAGTTCTGTCTTTTATTTTATTTACTCCAGTACTGTACTTGATTATTTCCATTTTCTACAACTTTGTACTTCTGCTTCAGGAAGGAAAAGCCCTATTTACAAATTGTTTCATCCACTTCCTGTCCAGTAATAACCATGCATCTCCAGATGTGTTGATGTTGCATGTTGGTGAAGGTTGAATTTTTCTCTTCGATTAGCTGGAAAATCCATCGTCACAAAGCTGAAAACAGGCTGTTTTTCTGAGCTCAGGAAAAGTCCATTTTTTTTAGAGATTCGACGAACGATCAAACTTGAACCAGAGGATGTTTGGTGTTCCTTCTCAGTTTATCATTTCGATTTAATCGATGATCAGGTGATTTCTTGTCAGTTAATGTCTCCTGTCTCTGTCACAGAAAGCACCATCATAGCAGAGCAGAGCACCATCCTGGCGGACCGCACTCTGATTGGTTCGGATGGCCGCTGTCCCAAACACCTGGTCCAGACGCTCAGCAGGGTTTACTGTAAAGACTGTGAGCAGCACTCAGTCAGGAGGGAGTCCACACACTCCTCCAAATACACCTCCTCGTTGACGGGACCCTTGGAGCCCGAAGACCCAGAAACATCCACCGTCTACTGCCGAGACCGGAGCCGCAAGACTCAGACAGGTGAGCAGGGAGAAACTGATCATTGTCTAAGATCCCTGTGATGAATCGAACGCCTCAGTCATCATCTCTTGAGCACAAAATCAGGAAACAAAACGGTTTTGTGCTTAAAGACCTTTAAAACACTTCGTTCTCAAAACATGGCTCCTACGTTACCCACAATGCAACTGGACCAGCTGACAGTTCAGTCCAACGTTTTATTTCCTGAAACATCGTCTCAGAGCTTTGTCCTCCAGATATTTGTATAAATCTACTTATGTTAATCCCCACTTCCTCTTTGATTCAGGTGCAGTTTGACTCGCTGTAGTGACACCCTCTCAGGTGTCTGATTCGCTGCACATTATTCTACATGTTCTCGTCCTCACTGAACTTTGGCTCTTGGCTCTTCCAGATGTGCTGCAGCTGTGGTTGAGCTCCTGTCTGCTGTGTGTCAGGAGAGCCGCAGCCTGCTGTGTGACACACACCTGGCAGGTGTGTCAGGGGCTGGCCTCAAAGGTCAACTTACAGACTGATAACAGCTGTGGAGGTGCTGACTGTAAGTCTGTGTTTCTAGTCGCTGTGGGAACATCCACTTTTATTCCTTCCAGACACTTGTGTCAAGACTTGGAGTAAACAGCAGAGGCAGAATATGAATAAAACTAATAAGAATCTGTTCTACTGCTGAGCAACAGCTTGTTTAACACGTTTACTCTTTCTTCATCATGGGCCCTTCACTTGGTTTTCACCTGGACTTTAGTTACCTGCACTTGCTGTTGGAACACTTTTCCTCTTCATAGCATCACTCCAGCTCCCTGTTCAAGTCTTCTTCTTCCGCAGAGGATCAGTGTGGATGTTTGACAGACATCATAGTTTACTCCCTTCCTGCTTCAAGGCTCCTTCATAGATTCTTCAAGTCTCTAACAAATCCTCAGGTAGTACAAGGACGAGCCACGGGACCCCGCGAACCTGTCACAGCGGGATGACAAACACAATTCCCGAGCTCAGTCACACAAAAGGCCACTAGACCCTCATAAAGGAACACTAAAACTATCCAATGAACCTGAGAACAACATCACTTTTATAAAGACTAGAACCTCCTACACCCTGAGAACCACATAGAGGAACCTCTACCCTTTAAATGAAACTGACTGAATCTGGTTGTAAATGAGCTGTTTGGGAGTTGATGGACTTTTTCAATTCTGGTTCTCTGTTCTTTTCCATCAGATATATGAATTGTTGTCTGTTGACTCAGATCTGGATCCTGTCCTGGTTTTCCTGAACTCTCACTGCTCACCTGCCGTGCTTCCCTCTCAAACAAATGGGCTGCACCCCTTCACTTTGGCTGTTGCCTTGGCAGCATGCAAATCTGTCCGCCTGCGTTCGGTGTTGGTCCTCAGAGGTTGGAGGAGGTGGTGTTGGTCTGCTCCTGCTGAATCCTGACTGAGGTTTCTCTCTGTTGCAGCTCGATCCCGTCACTGTGGAGTCATGAACCTGAGGGAGTCCACCACAAACCAGAAGGAGCTTCATCCCAATGGATCTCTGTGTGAGCTATTTAACACACACACACACACACACGGTTCATCATGTGTTGTGAGGGAACAGTCAGAACTTTCTGTGGAAAAAGAAATGAAAACACTTGATAAAATAGTTTCAAGTAAAAATCAGCTCATTCTTTCTTTCTTCTTTCTCTTCACGTTCAGACTCAATCCAGCAGTAAAAACTGCTAACAGTTCTGTGTGTTACAGTCTGATAGATCTTCTTCCTCTGAGCCACAGAGCACACCGTCCTGCTGCCACAAACGTTCACCACAGCACCAAATGTGGATTAACTCGCAGCTGTTTGAGGAAATTACTGGACCTTTCAAACATTACAGCTAAATATTTATCAGGTGTTTTTAAAGATTTTTACGTATTCAGTAGGAACCAATGGGCTGAGAGCCACAGACAGGAAGTCAGTGTTGAGAGATGTATGAACACATTTGTTGAGAGTAAGAAAAATATAAAGTAGTACCAGACTTATACTTTAAATAGAGGTTTCAAAAATGACTTCACTGAAGTGGATAGAAACCAAGTTGGTCTCAGCTGATCATCCACAAACTCATCCTTTTGCTCTTCTGTCTCACATCAAACTGCAGCACAGAAAACAGCTGGTGTGACGTTTACATGACAGAGACATGTTTCTGTGCTCATTGAGCGCGGCGCTCTGTTAGAGGACTGAATAATGTTCTTTCCAGCTGGTGTTCAACCTTCAGACTCTGCTTCTGCTGCTTTTTATTTCCTCCACTCCTGCGCCGCCGACACAACAGGTAACGACTGTAAGGACAAACAGCGCTCAGGGACGCAGTCTGTCACCTCATCTTCGTCCTCGTCGTCCTCAGTGGCATCCTGTTTGCTTGGGCTGATGTGGAGTGCTGCTGTTTTTACAGGTTTAAACAACTAATCGAACAAAATTCACCGTCACCAGTAAAATACACACTCATTTGGCTGCAGTGTAAACGTGCACTGCAGGACTAACAGTAAAATCCCTCCACAGCACGTGAACATCAGTGATTCACGTATGTGAGGGTTCAATTAAATGCTGCGTTTTCTGCCTCCTCAGCTTCGGGTCTCTTTCGGCTGACTCACAGTGCAGCTTCAGCAGTTTGGCCTCTGACCAAGAAAATCTGTTCAGGTTGTTGGAGCGTCGGCCGCTCTGCAGGTTAACTTCGTATCACTGTGTGTTGATTGATTGTGGTGCTTATCTTCTCTGATGTGCAGCATGTTTGTGTCGGAGCTCCATGTTGGATCTTTCTTTTTCTGACTTTATGAAATGTTTGTGGGTCAGATGATTCAGACCTCAGTGTGGTTCTTCCTGTTGGTTTTTCCTCTTGTCTCTGTCTTATCAAAGACAGTGGTTCAGTGTTATTGATTACTTCAGTAACTTAAGGCTCTCAGGACTCCAGCAGTTTGGAGTCTGAGTCCTGAGTTGAAACTGGCTTTAATGTGAACGCAGCGCTGCAGAGATTTGGCTTCAGTGATTCCTCCCTCAAACAAGCTTCAGTGTTTGAAAGCTGAAAGCCTCACGACTCTGAAGACCCAAGACCCAAAGCAAACGCCTGATAAATGACAATGAAACTAAGAGTGAAAATAGATCAAACTATGCTGGAAAACACATAAATGACATGAAAGAAAATTTCAGAAATACATATAAAAAATATGCAAATCCAATGTTCATACTTCTAAAACAGAAACATAAGAGTCATAAATCAACAAACTCCGGTTTATTAAAGACTAAAATCATATTGAGTGAAGAATCAATTATTACCTTAAAGAAGAATCCAAAGCTTGTTTTTTTTTAACGTGATAGGATTTAAAAGCAATTAGTGTGGTTTTTAAAAACATGTTCAGATAATTATCATAGTATTTCTCTTATAGGGTTAAATTTATGGAGCGGCTGCACTCAAAACGTGTTTATGTAACTGCCTTTTATTTTATAGTTTCTTGCCTTATTGTTTCTATTATTGATTACTGACCAAACTAATGACAACAGATGCTTTTATTGTGACAGTAGACCCACAGCAGAGAACAGTGACACAAACTGTGTCAGTGATTCTTGGGCCCCAGACTCAAAGCTGAAGGGTTTAAAAACCCGACAGCTGCTGTGACTCCTTCATTCATTAAGCAGCGACTAATCTGATAATTGAATCTTTTTAGTCACTCTTTGAAGCAGAGTCTGACTGTTCCAGCTCCTCAGACGAGACAATCTGCTTTTTATTTTTGTCACACATGATGATAAACTAAATATCTTTGAGTTTTGGCCTGTTGGTGAAATAAAATCAAATGTTTGAAACCCTAACCCTTAGCTGTAATATTTTACAATCTGCAGACAAAACATTTAATCAATTCATCGAGTTCATTCATCAGCCCAAAAAAACAAACCACACAACCATCATCTATCATTTAAATTTGTTGTAAAGAATCGTGATCAGATTTCAGTTCAGGCGTCACGTCGGAGTCACGTCCACTGTGGTGATAATTGTGTACACACTGTGTGTCGTGTGTTGTTGTTGTTTGGTCGGTTGTCCTCTCAGTCTGTGAATCGTGACTTGAGCTGCAGTTTATCTCATCAACACTTCAATTAACATCAGTAATCTGTGTGTGTGTGTGTGTCTTTGTGTGCAGGTCAGACTGCAGGGGATGTGTACAGGTGGCTGAACAGGCGATGGCATCACATGACCGCCAGCTTCATACAGACTCGGCAAGTTTTGTTAGTTATTTTGTGTGAAAGCAAGACCTCGGGTCTGCGATGTGGCCTCGTGGCTATGGACTGTTGGTGGTTTGCATTGCTGTTCGTCAGGTCTGAATCTGTACTAAAGCTGATCAGTTTATCTGCAGGCTCTCATTGTTTGCTGTCAGACATGACTGAAAGCAATGTTAGCTTCTCAGGCTAAACTAGCTTTAGCAGAGACCTCAGAGCCTCAGTTTCAGCCAACAAACAGAACAGAAAAGCAACAATCAAACCTGATGGTTGCCTGGTGAATAGTGGATTGAAAACCTGATTGATGATGATTTATTCTGCTCGGGGTCTGCCTTTAAAAAAACAGATTGTGGATGAAGCACTTTCTTTATTAATCAGACAAGTTGTTTCCTCCTGCAGGTTTCCTCTCGGACTCCTCCTGGTTCTCCTCCCTCTGCTGCTGCTACTCTTCAGTAGGTTCCTGTTTCGTGTCTTCACTGTTTCTCGGTCTGGCTGTTGAAAACTCACTGTTTCACCTGTGTCTTAATCTAATATTTGCTTAAAAACTTAAAACTGTACATTTGGTGAATCGGCCCATCAGGAGACGTTCAGCAGACCCTGATCGTTTACTGTTTCCTGACCTTGACGAGCTTTTCTGGGCTCGTCTGTGTGGAGTCTGGTGCTCAGGATCATTCAAATGAGCCAGCGCAAAGACAGCTGTTGAATTTTGGTGGAAATAGACTTGTGCTAAGAATAAGTGTCTCAGAACCACATCTGCTCCATCACTCTGTTATGCTTAACCTGGTTGCCATGGTAACTGTTGTGACACTCTTCATCTCTGACTGGTTCACACACAAAGAAAGCCTGACTGCTGCAGAATAACACACCTGCACATGTCACTGTGATTGGCTCAGCTGTTTGAGAGTGGTGAGACCTGTGATGTGATTGGTTGAGAGTGCATTAATTGATATTCGCTGCACATACATGAACCAGAATGCTGCTTTGTGTTTCTCGTTAAAATGGGTCCACTGTAGGCAGCAACTACGACTTGTTGGGTTTCTGTTATGTTTATCAATTAATAACAACTCAGTAAAACATGCAGCCGTACCTGTAGACAGCAGACACCTGGCTGGTTATCCAGTATTTGATTTAAAGGTCGAGGTTGCAGTTTTCAAACACAAGCGTTGTTGATTTCTCAGGTCTAATTGATTTTCTTCCAGCTGTCAACATCACAGAGTGGAGGACGGTGGTCTCTGATGCCCCTGGTCTGTCCCTCGTCTATGGCTTCATGTCCCCCCAGAGACTATCAGCAGAGGACGCTACGAAGGAGGTGCAGCCAAATGAGGAGCCACTTTACAGTCCTCCTCCACCAGCTGAACCCCCGACCACAGCAGAGGTACTGACACCACCATGCTCCATCTACTCCAGCTGTTTGTTTTTCTAGTCTCACTGGATGGAGCAGCTGGTGGTGTGTGCATTTGAACTGCTTTCATTACCAACACAAACTGTTGTTAGAAGAAAAGAAATCCTGTTTAGAGTCCCAAAAGATTTAATGTGGTTCTGCTCTTCTTTTTTTTTTTTCACGCAGAAAGTAGTTTTGAGCCAATGAGTCAATTTGTCATTTTGATTTCTGAAAAGTTTACATCTCATAGTCATGAGTCACTGATGAATTTCAGACTGACACTGTAATAAAAGATATGGCTCTGTTAGTCCATTGTTGCTCTCACTTTATCCCACCTGTTGGGTGAAAGCTGCCTTTTGCAAACAGGTGTGAAACTGAAAGCTTCTGGTGCTTCACAGGAAGCCTCTGTGGCGGCAGATGAGCCGTCGAGGCTCGTCCGTCTGGAGCAGAGTCTGACGGCGCTGTGGGAGTGGGTGGAGGCCAGAGGGTGGCAGGAGGAGCGGAGACACAGTGAGGAGCTCCGGCTGTACACTGACCTCCAGCAGCAGCAGACCTCTGCTCAGAGCGGCCTGCTGGACCAGCACCTGGACCGGCTCAGGACACAACTGGACATGGAGAGACAGCAGAGGGAACAGGTCAGATACTGGACACACATGAGGTTCAGCTCTGACATACAGATTTTAAACATGGGGGTTGGGACCCTCAAAAGAGTCACAAAATAAATCTGAGGGGTCACGAGATGGAAAAACTACTACTATACTTCAGAACTGAAATTTGATTCTAATTAAGTAAGGAAAATGAAGACAATCTCGAGTAGTTGTTTTGAGTTTAAAAGCAGTTATTCTGTGTTGGTAAAGTGGGGGTGATGTAACAACAATAGGAGGTTATTGTAGTTTTCGAGCAGGTGGAGCTAAAGCAGTGACACACAGCTGATAGAGCTGAAGATGCTTTAAAACAAGGTTTTAAAGGTCACGAGTCCACCAGGCTGAGAGCTGCAAATGTGCTGTGGTGGATAGGGAGCCTCTGTGCGCTTTGGTTTGAATGTTGAGTCTGTTCGCCACCTGTTGGTGTGTCCGCAGAGTCGTCAGCAGGATCTGCTGCAGCAGCAGAGTCAAACACATCGACTGGATCAGCTGGAGCTGCAGCTGCAGGCGCTGGCTGCAAAAACAGAGGTACACCACATCTACGAGAAGAGACGACCACTTCTGGAACACCTGAGACTACTCTGACACACGTACAGGAGCTCCAGTGTTTATTGACTTCAGGACAGTTTGGTTCTTTATTCCGCAGGAGGTGCATAGGAGACAAGAAGCAGCTGCAACAGTCCCACCTTCATCCACGCTTCCAGCTGCTGTCAGGTAGCCTTCATCCTCCTCTTCACTCTAGTCAGTTGCTATACTTGCTTTATTCCATGTGAACTGAACTACAGGTGTGAAAGGAAGCACTTTAACCTGCATATGTGCAGTTGGAGTACAGTTGTCTTGAAACTTCCCCCAGTGTTGGTGTGGACCGTCAGTCCCACGATGCCTTGCTGGTGGAGGTTGCACGTTTGGAGGCGGCTCTGGAGGACGTCAGACGGGATGTTGAGGGTCTGTCTGGGTGTCTGCACAGCTGCCGACAACTCGAAAGGATCCAGCAGACGGTGAGGGAGAGAAGATGCTTGCTTCATTATTTCTTCAACATAACCAAGTGGAGATGCAGTGAGGTTAGCCTTGTTAGCTGTCCCTGTCCCACACTGTGAGCCACAGCTTCAGGAAGACGTGGACAAACATGTAGCAGACGGGGCTGAGCGGAGACGAGCAGATGCTGCAGAATGTTAACAGAATTTAACAGATGCTGTTTATTGTTCAGTTTTTATGGGGGGCTCAGCTAAGTTTACATATTTTATTTCAGCTAAGAAGTTGGATTATTGAGGACTTGTGGCACCTTTTCAGATACTGAGAGAGTCTGATGAAATGATGACAGAAAAGTAGAACCGCTTAACATTTCTGTTTTTCTGTTTTCAGTTTATGACCAAGAAACTGCTGTGAAAATCAACTTTTGCCTCCATGTCCTGTGTCAGATGTCAGAGCAGGTTTCCGCTCAGGTCCGTGAGGAGGTTCGGACTCTGGTCTACGGCAACCAGCTGACAGTGAGGGGCGGGGCCTCTGGAGGCACCGCCGGCCTCCCAGAGTCGCTCCTCCAGTGGCTGTCGCAGCAGTACGTCAGCGGGGCCGACCTGCGGGCGTCGCTGGCCTCCCTGGAGCTCAGCATCCTGCAGAACATCAGCCTGCAGCTGGAGCAGCGCCGCAGCAAGGACACGGTCAGAGAGGCCGACCTGGGGGCCGCTGTGGCCGCCGTGACCCAGGAGGTAAGAGGGGCGACTGGTGTAGTCAGTCGTCCTGGCTTCCCTTCAGACTTCGGACAGTATGACCATAACATGGGTATTTCAGTGCAGCACATGTGGTATGACAAAGGTCTTACAAAGCCTTGAACTTGCTGCCTGATGTAACTGATGATCAGTAATCATCAATAATCATGATGATAGATGGTTCCACTCTGTATGTCTCTCTGTGTAAATGTGGCTCTGCTCAGTTCTGTCTTGGTTTATTGATGGTT